>NC_089849.1:44329242-44634242 GCF_035609145.1 Eleutherodactylus coqui | reverse complement strand
TCTCCGATACATCTGGCGCCACTTATCTAAATTGGATTGGACAGGATGAAGGTCAATAAATCCAACTGACAATATTGTCAACCGGTTGCCGGTGAAGTCCGCGCACTCACGCACATACTAAAGGGCCCCTTTTTTTTTCTGGAGACCCCCATCTAGTGGGACGTCGCTCGTCGTATGACCTGCAGGACCGCCGCAGGTCGTCGTGGCGTAGATCCCACTACATGCTGAAATCGTTCTGTAGAATTATCGGCCCCTGCGGACAGGAAGCTTCTTGTAGTTGCTGTGAATTAGGCTGAGCTCGGCCCGATGTCGCGCGGGTCAATGTGCATTTTTTTACGCAATGCGAAATTGTGACCCTTAGGCGCGTCAGAGGATTGCAAATGTTGATTTCGTTGGGCAGCATCGCACATCACATGGTCTACGATTGCTAGATGATGGATTTAACCCTTTCCAATCCAATTTGAATCCTGGTTTTCCTAGGGGGCTTACTCTTTTTCTGCCATTATACAGCGGCGCTATCTGCTGGCTAAAGCCAGTACTGCATGAGGTGACACATTGGATAGGCTCCGACAGCAGAGAGGCTGGCAATCTACAGTAAGAGAACGCCGACGGACGTCTTCCAACATCGGAGCTCTAATGTCTTCAGAGGTCGGACAGTGGATTGGAAAGGGTTAAAGGTCCCGTTGAAAACATTGGCCGAGGCGTTCCAAAGGGCGTGAAAAGACGGAACGTGTTGCGATTTTTATCCTCGCCGCATCACTCATGGGAAGAAGTCCATTCAAAAGAATGGCGTTCATGTTTGTGTGTCCCGCAACGCACAAAACGTGCGTGAGATTCGCGCCCCAATGAATGTAGCCTCAGATGGCGGTACTGGCAGGAAGGGGTCATCGGTTCATGCTGCCCGTGCCAAATTCTGACCTCTCATCCGTATTTGATGAACAGGCAATGATACAATTTTTGCGCGCTGAAGTCTCCTCTTGCTGCTCGCCGCCTCTTCTAACCCATCCGTGCTTGCGTTGGGACGTGTTATTCGGAGCGCCGGCGTTGTATCGGTCCGCCGCTGCATATTTCATGTCTGCTATAGGGAAAGCGCTGACGTCACCGACAATAATCCCTGTATGTTCCAGGAATGCGTCTGCGAGTAAATGAGTCCATTCATAGCGCGGTGCGAGTAGGTCGCCCGCAGTTCCCTGCAGCTGACATGTCAGCCTCACGTTCTGCTTGCTGGAACACGTATGTTTCGGGCCGCTGTCATTCCTTTGGTTTCGGGTGCATTTTTGTGGTTTGCATTAAAGGTGTCTTTAGCGTTTGCTTGCACAGTCTGTGGTTGTCATGGTAACCGCTCCCGCCCCCCCAGGTATAGGCAGCCACAGTGTATATGTGCTGTAGTAGGGCACCCCCCTCCCCCAAGTGGTTTATCCCTGATTCCTCTCTGTGACACCATTGGGGCCCCCCTGCAGAACAACTTCCTGCATCCCCTCGGCTCACAATGGGGTCTCAGAGCAGCAGGAGGATACGGCGGGACAATGTGCGATCCTCACCAAATATATGTCCGCCTAACTGAATAGGGCATTAAAGAGGGCAGTTATCTGTCTTCACACAATCTGGGCTTTGTGCGGCTCGTGGATTTTATGCAAAGGTCGCTGGTCTGGAATGCTTTGTGAGGATTCTGCCATATTTCATGATAATTTGGCCTGTGGGTGGCGCTGTTTATTCTATGCACATTGTGTTCTAAAATGCTGCTTATCAAGAATTTCATCTAGCAGGCGGGTGCTTCCGTGAGATGCAGATGGGATCGCTAGCCTGTGCTTTGGCACGGCTGATGCAACCGGCAGTCGTTTTGGGGGCTTTCTACTAGACGTCTTCAGTATAACCTTGTAGGCTGCTGGGAGTTGTGGTTCCACAACTGCTGTAGTGCAGCTCATAACGCGCTGTGTGGTGATGTGGATTCTGGCGGAACTTCCACTGAGCTCACAGTGGAAGTATTGCGGGACGGACGGCTTCCATTGACTGCAATGAAACCCGTCCGTGCGGATTTTTATTTTTTTCCCCCCGCATAGAATAGGAAATGCTACTATTCTTTCCTGCGAACGAAAATCACAGTTGATTTCTGCTCATGGGCAGGGGAGAATCGCTTAACATGGCATGTCTATGGACGGACATTGCTGCGCAATTTGTAGCAGGTGGCTGACCACTAATTCCGCAGCCATAATCCGTCCGCGGGCATTAGCCCTAAGATGATCCCCAGTGCATCGCTGCGGATATCCGCATTGAAAATCTGCGCGTGCCGTCGGCATTGGGCCTGAGACTCGAGGGACTTCGGGATGGATTCCTGCAGCAGCTTATTGCATGATACAGGAATGAGCCTTGACCTGCATTCAGCCCTGATGAACGAGTTTAAGAAAACAGTCAAATTCATTCTCCCTTTTTGTTCCTAGAACTTAAGGCCTAATCGGTTGGGGGCGGGCCGTGCGCGGCGGGGTTGGGGCGGGCCGTGCGCGGCAGGGTTGGGGCGGGCCGTGCGCGGCGGGGTTGGGGCGGTCCATACAATGTGTTTGGGGCCTCCCAACTATTCTTTGTTGGCAGATGTCAAGGGGGATAAGGAGTTGGATCACAAGTCTGATGGCGGTCGATGAAAGGCTCTTCTTCCTCAAGCACCCCCTCCATCATACATGCGCTCGTGTTCTCCATGTGGAGAGGTAAAGCAAAGGTCCTTTTTCACAGGCTGATCATCGGGGCCGAATATACCTCTGAACGCTCGCTCCCCTGACCTTCACTGCGTGTAATGGGACCAATGGTCAGCCGAGGAGCGAGCGCATGCATAAAAATGCCTGCTGATTGGCTGTACATGTTCCCATGTGATCAGGGAGATGTGCGGCTATCCTGTGGGGATGAACGATCCTACCGGTGACTGATCGTCTCGATAAGCTGATTCTCGGCCTGTGGAAAAGGAGAGCGCCAAATGACATGCATGTTGATCGTCCCTTATTAGATCGGGCCAAGAATTTGACCCGTGTTAAAGGACCTTTAGCTGCTGTCGGACTCCTCTATCTGCAGCTTACCACCCTAAGAACAGAAGGGTTGGGCATATAGAAAGCCAGCCTGCCCTATTCTTCTTCTGCATGGCATGTGTTATCATTGAGGAGTCGGGACAGCCCCATACACCTCGGACGGTCCTGCCAAAATCAGCGGGTCAGACGACCTTCTCATGTGTAGGCATTGCTTTGCACAGTTGGCGCTGTGTGCCCAGAGCCTACAGCTTTATGGTACGGTGCGCCCTTACGGCACATGATTGTACGCTTCTGCCAGTAGTTACAACCCCGCTGATAATGTGATATGACAAGATGATGGCCGTTGGTGATGGAAGCCTAAATGTGGGCAGATGCCAGGCTTCACACGTGAGACATATATTTAGTGCCAAGGTTGGATCCAGTCCTTTCGGATCAGAGGGCAAGAGCCGTTTCTTTTATAGCAGACATGAGCTAGTTTTAGGAGTAGTTCGGGAGGGGAACATGTTTCCAGAGATCGCCCCGTGGTAAATAATTAAAATTCCCCTGCATGCTGTCTGTATTCACACGGGAGGTCTGTCCTATATTTGTAATGGTAATATTGTGCTTGCTCTGGGGTTGCCATGGACACATCAACAGATTCCGTCCACTCGATATCATGTGATGGTCGCCCCCTGAGAAGTTATCAATGTGTCAGATATAAGATGACGGGGTAGATTGTTCTCGCTCGGCTCCATATCGTATTTTCCAACGTACGTTTTTCACAACGATGTCAAATGTTTTTGATTCAAAATCACGTCGCTTCCGTGAAATTGTGACACCCCCCCCCCCCTCCCCCGCACGCTTGATGGGATCGAAGGTGACTTCAATGGAAAACAACGCATTAAATGCACATTGCATGCGCGTGCCATACGTTGGATTTTAAGGTCCCATTGCAAACAATGGGGAGGCGTTCCACGGGAGCCTCCAATGATTGAACCTTCTAGATTTGGTATCCATGCGGGTTTTGTGCCCATTGAGAATGCGACTCGTGGCGATAAGCCCTTACATTGTTGGGAAATACATTCAGATCGTATCCGAAAATTGTCTTGTTGCCCCTAGCAACTAGTCTGGTTTCTATGAGCAACGCGGCCAGGTTTTTATCATTGACAGCTCTGATACAACGCTATGGAGGAATCGTGTGATGGGCATGTCTGACTGCAGATGAGGAGAATGAAGCAAACAAACCCACTGTGTACCAGCCCTACAGCCCAGTACCACTCGGTGCCCACCGCTCTATACCCAGCTGTCGGCACGGACAGAAAGGGCATTATAAGACTGTGTGTTGCAGAGCTCCGTACTGTGTGCCAGGGAAGGATGAGCTGCTCAACACAGAATCCCCTCCTGCCTGTGTGCCGCTAGGTGCAGGTTCTAGCGCTCTGTATACCGTAGGGCGCAGCCCTGTAATGCTCTGTATACCGTAGGGCGCAGCCCTGTAATGCTCTGTATACCGTAGGGCGCAGCCCTGTAATGCTCTGTATACCGTAGGGCGCAGCCCTGTAATGCTTTGTATACCGTAGGGCGCAGCCCTGTAATGCTCTGTATACCGTAGGGCGCAGCCCTGTAATGCTCTGTATACCGTAGGGCGCAGCCCTGTAATGCTCTGTATACCGTAGGGCGCAGCCCTGTAATGCTCTGTATACCGTAGGGCGCAGCCCTGTAATGCTCTGTATACCGTAGGGCGCAGCCCTGTAATGCTCTGTATACCGTAGGGCGCAGCCCTGTAATGCTCTGTATACCGTAGGGCGCAGCCCTGTAGGGCTCTGTATACCGTAGGGCGCAGCCCTGTAGGGCTCTGTATACCGTAGGGCGCAGCCCTGTAGGGCTCTGTATACCGTAGGGCGCAGCCCTGTAGGGCTCTGTATACCGTAGGGCGCAGCCCTGTAGGGCTCTGTATACCGTAGGGCGCAGCCCTGTAGGGCTCTGTATACCGTAGGGCGCAGCCCTGTAGGGCTCTGTATACCGTAGGGCGCAGCCCTGTAGGGCTCTGTATACCGTAGGGCGCAGCCCTGTAGGGCTCTGTATACCGTAGGGCGCAGCCCTGTAGGGCTCTGTATACCGTAGGGCGCAGCCCTGTAGGGCTCTGTATACCGTAGGGCGCAGCCCTGTAGGGCTCTGTATACCGTAGGGCGCAGCCCTGTAGGGCTCTGTATACCGTAGGGCGCAGCCCTGTAGGGCTCTGTATACCGTAGGGCGCAGCCCTGTAGGGCTCTGTATACCGTAGGGCGCAGCCCTGTAGGGCTCTGTATACCGTAGGGCGCAGCCCTGTAGGGCTCTGTATACCGTAGGGCGCAGCCCTGTAGGGCTCTGTATACCGTAGGGCGCAGCCCTGTAGGGCTCTGTATACCGTAGGGCGCAGCCCTGTAGGGCTCTGTATACCGTAGGGCGCAGCCCTGTAGGGCTCTGTATACCGTAGGGCGCAGCCCTGTAGGGCTCTGTATACCGTAGGGCGCAGCCCTGTAGGGCTCTGTATACCGTAGGGCGCAGCCCTGTAGGGCTCTAGGGCTCTGCCTGTGTGCCGCTAGGTGTAGGTTCTAGTACTCTGTATACTGTAGAGCGCACTCTGTATACCATAGGCATGAAAAGTCTGGTTGTCAGTGTGACCCTCATGGAGCCATGGAAGATGCAAAGAGCAAACCGGCTGTCATATCGCCATCATATTGCAGCCGTCGCTGAGTGAACCGTAGTATAGGGCCGGTCACACTGATTGCAGTGGTGTCTGCTGTGTAGATCTGTGCAGTAGTTTAGAAGAAACTTGCATTTTATTAGTAGCGGCACATACACAGAGGACTAGTTACAATAGCCCAGCTTATTCATGAGCTCCTGGCTGGCCACACCCACCCCGCCCCCCAGCCAATGACTGGCCACACCCACCCCTCCCTCCAGCCAATGACTGGCAGCTCTGTCTATGCCCACAGTAATAATCACTGCCTGGTGGGCGAGGCTAGCCTGCAGCTCACGAATATCCAGGACTACTTTTAGTAGTCCTTTGTGCTTGTGCTGCTACTACTAAAATGCAAGATTCTCAAAACTACAGCAGTTACATACAGACCTATCTGTGTGACCGTGCCTACCGCGCGCTGCGATCAGGGGGCTGCGTAAAGATGGTGGCGGTCTCTGCGAGTCGTGGCAGAAACCTGTTCCAACATACTATTCTATATCAGATGTTGTTATTGCCGTATAAGACTAATATTACAGACTAGGGCCGGGCGGTCACCAGCGTATCCCACAGCGTGCCGGCCGCAAGAGATGCGTGCGCAGCGACATTGTGTACTGGCTGCGTGCCGCCCATCGCTGTGTACCAGCTTGGCGTGTAATAAGCGCCAGGATAGAACATGCTGCGATTTTTAAATTTTTTTTTCTTGCGCTCATAGTTCGCGCAATTCAGATGAGCGGTTACATGGCCGCCTTTGGAAGACTGGTGCAGCGTATGACGCGCATAAAAACCCGCAAACGTAATCCGCTGTCACCACACGCTCGGCCTAGGACCGTTCTTAGAATTGTGATGCTTCTTTTCTGTGTCCCGTCTCTCTACATCTGAGATGTAATAGTATGGCCGGGCTCACCCAGGCGGACTCTGCGTCAACGTGGCATTGAGAAGCACGGAAAGTAGCTTTTTCGCTCACACTTGCGGACTCGAAATGCGTATCCCGCGAGCGGAGGAAAAATTGCAGACTGCTCTATTTTGCCGCGGATTCCCCGCGAACGGCCTCCATTGAAGTCAATGGAAACGTCCGACCCCCACAGCCCATATGCAATTAACCATGTGACGGGAATTACAAACCACCACAGTCATGGGCAATACGGAGAAAATAAGGTGCGCCGAGCCACTGGATGCGCAAGCTGGTCCGCCCGCGTGAGCGCGGCCTATATGGGAGAATGTTCTGCTACATCAGATGTATCCCAAACTACACGCAGAAATAGAAGGCTGACTGCTCTGCAATGTTATACAGTACTGAACACTAATATATAAATAATGGGTCAGAATCTCCTCCACAGCTGAAGTGTTCGCTCACATCCGCCCCGGGGGTCCACATCCGCCCCGGGGGTCCGCAGCCGCTGGAGCCGCTTCCACTAGAAGTCCTGTTCTGTCTTGTGAACTTCAGAAAAATGCCGACTGCTGGCCACGAATCAGACGAGCCCCCTATAGTCAGTGGGGTCTGTTATGACAGAACCTTTCAGCCAGGGGGCGCCGTTTTCCTCAAACCCCCTCCCTGAATGCAGCAGGAACACCGATCTGCCTTGCGCTGGTGTGAATTAGCCCCAAGAAGCCCTAAGAGCCGCTTCTCTCTTCTGCTTCTTGAACTTGGTGGGATTCCGAGGTACCCAAAACATTTTGATGGTTTCCTTGCGCTGAGCAACTACCGTTCAGGTAGCCGCGCAGAGACGTGGCTGAAGCGTACGAGCGACAGCCGGCCACGTGCTTTTACACCGAGCGCTTGGCTTTCAGTATTGGTTTGGCGCGATATCGCTTGTAACGGAGAACTCAATGCAAGTTGTTCAAATAAGAGCGACCGGGACCTTACAGCAGGTGACATACAGCGACCGGGACCTTACAGCAGATGACATACAGCGACCGGGACCTTACAGCAGGTGACATACAGCGACCGGGACCTTACAGCAGGTGACATACAGCGACCGGGACCTTACAGCAGGTGACATACAGCGACCGGGACCTTACAGCAGGTGACATACAGCGACCGGGACCTTACAGCAGGTGACATACAGCGACCGGGACCTTACAGCAGGTGACATGCAGCGACCGGGACCTTACAGCGGGTGACATACAGCGACCGGGACCCTACAGCGGGTGACCTGCAGCGACCGGGACCTTACAGCAGGTGACCTGCAGCGACCGGGACCTTACAGCAGGTGACCTGCAGCGACCGGGACCTTACAGCAGGTGACCTGCAGCGACCGGGACCTTACAGCAGGTGACCTGCAGCGACCGGGACCTTACAGCAGGTGACCTGCAGCGACCGGGACCTTACAGCAGGTGACCTGCAGCGACCGGGACCTTACAGCAGGTGACCTGCAGCGACCGGTCATCCACCAGCGACTAGAGCGCGAATCGCTCGTCAGCCCGTTGGCCGTGTTCACATAGAATCAATATCTTGTTGCATTCGTTTCGCAGCGATGATTTGGCCGATGGTCGTTCCGGGCGTCTTGTTCTGCGGTTGATATACTGGTAAATGATCTGAAGGGGGGCTTAAGTTAAAATCAATGGTGGCAGAAAGGAGGCAAAGTAAGGGGGGGGGGGAAATAAAAAAAAAATAAAAAGAAATATATATATATACCCCTCCGCTGGGATCTTCTGTTACTATGACGACAGCTGTCACATGGCTTCTTGACTCACGTGACCACTGCAGTATATAGGAGGCCGGACAGGGATGTCATCGATGACACCCCATAATTCTACAATAGAAGCCCATGTGACAGGTTTATGGGGTGTCAGCTGTCAGATGCCAGGGCCATGGACTGCCCGTAGAAAGGGCCAACTCTTGATGGAATCCCCCCCCCCCCCCCCCCCATCTTCGTATTCTGCACACTTTGATTTTAGGTGGAGTTGGTTGTCACTTACTCCTTCCCAGACGTCACCTCCGCGGCTCTGATGACTTTCTGTGGAGTTGTACTACCAGCATACTCGGCTCTGCTGCATCGGTCTACATATTTTCCCATTTCTAACCCGTTCCCGGCTATTTCCTCCGCTCTGTACTCGGGTTTACATATCTGCATCTATTATACATGACTTCTTACTTTCTGGAAGCGAATTACATGAAGACACAATTTAGCAACTATTGATCCCATTTCTGAGCGCAGGCCTGTGGTGTTTACCAGACGACTACAGAGTATGGCCGCCGTCTGATTGCTGAAAGGTGGGGAATACTGATGCAAGGAAACGAAAACTGTGCTGCAAGTACCGACTCGACCTTGTTTTTGCACAGACCAAAGTTGCGTACATCCATGTGAACGAGGCGAAGACCACTTCTTTCCGGATTCCTTATAAGAGAGAATGAAGTGGCAAAGAGTGCCCCCCCCCCCCCCCCCCCCCCCGGTTAAAGGAGTCGCAAGTTGTCCCTTATACACAGGGTAGGGGATAATTGGCTAATTAGTGGGGGCTTTATCTCTTGAGACCCCCACTGATCCTGTAAACGGGGCTCCTAAATCCTCCTGTTCTCGTCGCCGCAGGGAGCGCTGACTCGGCACGCTGGATCGCCACTTCATTCATTTCGATGAGTCTAATGGAAATACCTGCGCAATAGTCGCTCGGCTATCTCCGCAGTCCCATTGAAAATGATCAAAGTGACAGCGTGCTTTTATGACTGTCGCTCCATGCAATTTCCTTCTTACTACAGGGGTTGCTGTAAGCCTGCAGTAAGGATGATGGGAGTAAAAGTGACCCCCCCCCCCCTTCCGTTCTCAGGATTAGTGGGGGGCTCAGCGGTGAGACACCCCCAGATCATCAAATTATCCCCTATCCTGTCTATGTGAAGGATAACGTATAATTCTGGTAAACCCCTTTAAGGTCCCCTCCATTAGCCATAGCGTCTTTGTTTAGTGGTCCTGGCCAGCTGTTACATGGTCGGCCATTGAGATGGATAACCGGCTTGCAATCCTGCATTACCCGTTCAGTGAAAGTAAATGGGCCACATACATTATACCAGTAATAACCTTTATCATTGCCCACCGGATAGGTGATGACTGTATGGCCACTGGGACACAGAGAATGGCGCATCTAGAGTCTTCAGACTGAACGGAGCAGAGGTGCCCATGTGTGACCGCCGCTGCTTCACTTCTGTGGGACTGAGGGCTCCCACCCACTGGCGATATTTTCTCCACTGCAATTCTAAAGTTAAAGTCTCGCATCGCAGTGCGAGAAAAAAATCAGCATGACACCGGGGATATCGGCACCACGCCAACATATCACCAGTCTTTTCAATGGGGCCAGCGGCAGCAGCGCTAGCCCCATTGAAAAGACATGGAGAATGCCGGGGACTTCTGCCACAGCTGTCACAGGAGTTTCCTTCATCCCCGCGGGGATGAAGGAATCCTCTGCCACAGCTGAATGAATAGCTAAGGGCTATGTGTGATTTGGCTGAGCGCTCAGCCAATAGCTAAGCAGCAGCTGCTATTGGCTGAGCCCTCAGCCAATCTGCACAGCCCTTTCAGGAGGCGGGGATTTTTAAATCCCCGACTGCTGAAAGAGCTCAGTAGCAGTGCCAGGGAGCCAGCAAGAGGACGTGGCTGAGAGCAGGAGAGGCGAGTATAATTTTTTAAAATTTTTTTCACACTTATTGATGATTATTGGGGAAGGGCTTATATTTCAAGCCCTTCCCCGATCATTCCGCAGGGCTTGCTGAAACCATTAATTGCCGATCCCATTGAAAGCAATAGAATAGGAGCCCTGAGGAAGATCCGTCCACTGGCAGGGACTTTATCTGATTGTTGGACCCTGGAGATAATATATTTATCACCCGCCCTGTGGGTATCATTGGTGGGATAATCCTTTATTCATCAGGAGTTTCAGGCCTCAGACCGCTCCAATTGTACAGAAGTCTCTTAACCTTCTAGTAATTGTCTTACATTCTGCAGGTTGGCCTACATACAGTATTACTAATCATCCTTGTTGCCTAATAGACTTCATTGGCAGGTAGTGGGGTCCGTTGGATTCCGCTGGGGTATCTGTTGTTGTGACGGATGCGCCTTGTAAGGGTTACTGCGTCAGATGGGACTGGTGTGGAGTTCTTCTCAGAAATGACTTGTCCCCAGTAAAAGTAGCTGTTTATTGGGTGTGAAACGGGGCGGCACGGGCGCCGGGGGTAAGCAGGAGTCTGTCTAACGGGCGCCGGGGGTAAGCAGGAGTCTGTCTAACGGGCGCCGGGGGTAAGCAGGAGTCTGTCTAACGGGCGCCGGGGGTAAGCAGGAGTCTGTCTAACGGGCGCCGGGGGTAAGCAGGAGTCTGTCTAACGGGCGCCGGGGGTAAGCAGGAGTCTGTCTAACGGGCGCCGGGGGTAAGCAGGAGTCTGTCTAACGGGCGCCGGGGGTAAGCAGGAGTCTGTCTAACGGGCGCCGGGGGTAAGCAGGAGTCTGTCTAACGGGCGCCGGGGGTAAGCAGGAGTCTGTCTAACGGGCGCCGGGGGTAAGCAGGAGTCTGTCTAAATTCTGCAGCCGTGGATTTTACATAAATCTGTCAATTGTTTGCTGTGGATTTCACGGTTTGCAATGCAAAGCATAAAATCTACAGCAAACCCACGAAGTACCAACATGGCGCACTCACACCGGCGTGTTTTCGGGCAGTATTATGTGCATGCTCCTAATGCACATAATACGGACAGCATACTGCACCATTTGTTAGCATTACCTTCACCAAAAAATTTGCAGCTTGTCCTTTTAGTCCGTATCGCAAACCAAAATAGTCCAGTCCATGGGAGTGTAAGAAATGCGTGTATGTTACATGTTGCACATGTGTTGCCAGGAGACATGTGGTGTTTTTTTTTTTTTTCCCCTCGGTATAGAGGATGCAGCCTTCCCATAAAATGCACACGCAGAGAATACGGTGTGTTTCACGGGCTGCGAAGAGCACACGCCTGTGTGAATGAGCCCTGAGGCGCAAGGTATGCTGCTGCGGACATGCTGTAGCGGACCTCACCTGCGTGACCGCGCCGTTAGGGTGATTCTGATTGACATCATTGGAAGTTCTTCTAATCTGGTTACTATAAGTGGAGGGGCGAACGGAACATTTCAATGTCTGCATATACAGAGATGAGATTTAAAAAGCCTTTTTGGGTGTTAAAAAGTTGCAAAAGTTGGAGCAAGCCTGCTTATGCAAAAATTTGAGAGGCGTGGCTTGTCAGGAGGGGGCGTGGCCTGTCAGACCAACACTTTTATGCATAATTTATGGCTGAAACTGTTGAAAATTGTACCAGAAATCTGCGTAGGCGGCGTACGTTTCTGTGTAGTCTATGGAGCAGCCGCGTTGCGACTAATATATGAACAGACATTCACTTTATGTATTGGGCGCATCGTGCGCCGACGGAGATAAGATTAAGAATGTCGCATGGCTTACCGGCTTTAGTAAACTTCTTCTGTAGTCTGCATAAAAGTGGAGAACCTTCTGTATCCTCTTGTACTGATGCGGAGTTTGGCTGCCCATATCTTGCTTGACTTCCCGTACGCATGCGCACTAGGCGGCGCACGCGTGTATTGTGAATGTGAAGAGCGGAGAAACCGGTGGCGGCACCTTATCTCCAGAGGCCAAAAGGATCGGGTATGTTGAAATGACACTTATCTCCCACCCCATATATACCATCAGGGAAGAGTTGGGAGGCCCCAATACACATTACAGGATCGTCTTGTCCCATCAAAGTCAGTGGGCTTGAATGACCTACAGCTAATGTGTAAGGCTTCCCTTGGGCCGGCTTCACACCACCCGATTCCTATTGCGGGACCAACTTCAAATCACACGCATTAAAAGGCATGAAAAACTTTTTTTTGTTTTTTTCTTTTTGCTCACAATTGTGCATGTGGAGGAATAAATCCCAGCATGCTCTATTTTGCTGCAGACTCTTTGCAGACGGCCTCCATTGAAGTCAATAGAAGCCTTCTGACCCGCAGCCCATACGCAACCACAGGTCTGCGGGGTCACCGTCTGATTGCGGGACACGGTCGTGTGACGCCGACCTCACAGAGGTTTCTCTTCAGAGCTGCATTCACAATTCTGTCATTTGCTAGCTTCAGATTTTCTTCCAGTTCTAGAAGCACATTGTTTATTTATTTTAGCGCGAATCTCTTTCCTTTGCATTAAACATTGTATTTCCTTTTCACTTGTATTACCAATCCCTGTTGGGAAAACTCTTTTTGGCCCTCGGATCCTTCCAGGCAGAACGAGGTGTTTTTGGTAACCTGAATCAAAATGATTGATGTAACGGTTTAGGTTATTTTTGGTATGTTTACCGATGGGTTTCCATGGCAGCCAGAAGCCTGGCACAAGTCTGTCTGCCATGTAACCCTGCCTAGTAGACTCCGCCTCCAACTGTCTAATGGGCTGCTGTCATAGGCTTGGTAATGCAGTGTACTATCCTAGCAATCAAACGATCACATCCTCCAGTCCCCTTGAATGACTAAAAAATAGTGTTAAAAAAAAAAAAGTTCAGTAAAGTTTAAATAAAAAAAAAATCTAGTTTAAAAAAATACACAAGAAATTTTTTAAGAAAGCAACACAAAGATTTTATTTATCTTGCATAGTAAACGCACGGCGGCGGCTCCTGCTCGCCGCGGGATATCGCAACACCCATGGACAGGCAGCCTAAGAAGCGGTCCGTCAGTCACCTCTACCTCAAACCTGTACCAATAAAAACTACAACTCCTCCTGCAAACAGCAAGCCCCCCCCCGAGCGCCATAGCCGGAGGAATAAACATGTTCTGGGTCTTAGACCGCCGGCACATGGGCCGATTTGCATTGCAGAATTTGGAGCGGGCGTCCGCCTTCAGATTCCGCAGCAGATCGAGCCCATAGCATGCTACGGAAAACCGCGATTTTTATCTCCATGAGCGGAAATGGATCGCAGAGAATAAATCGCAGCATCGAAGTCAGCGGAAGCCGTCTGATCTGCGGTTCTTCGGTAATGACACTGCGGAAAGGTCACAGGTTCCGCCTGATCGCTAAGCGATGACGCGGGAAACGCAATGATTTAAAAAAAAAAAAGTGTACTGCGCAAAACAGGCTAGTCACTAAGGGGTTAAAGAAACAGCAGCGCCCCCTGTGCTCAGCCATTTCCACCCCCTTTCCCCCATGGGAGTTGTGTAAACTACATAGCCCGGTGAACTACACGGTTTCCGCCATTCACAACCTGTGGAAACAAGATGGCACGGGGTGCTCAACTATTTCTACACGTTCGGCCACCTCCTGGATGTGACGGCCGGCAGGACGAGGGGAGGCCTGAAGAGGAGAATACCCCTATTAAAGGCTCCAGGAACAGGCGCATCTGCAGCGCTACGGGGAGAACGGACCGCGCCAAATAATGACTCTTACAGAGTGAACAGAACCCTGTGATTTCAGTGATTATCATTACATTACGCAGCGCGCTCTATTCCCCTGCACATGGCGATGGCACATACTGAACAAGTTAACTTAATTGCCCGTTACGATGAATCGGAGCTTGGTTGCGTATTTTTGCACGCATGATTTGCGCTTACAAAAAAGTACAAGAATGCGTGCGGTAATATGCTTACGCCCGTGTGACACCGGCATAAGTCAATGTTCGCTCCTCTGATCGTAGCGGGAGTCCTGATGCCATTCCTGATCATCGCACAATGATGGTCAGCGACTTCTACAGTCCAACGGGGTCCTTTTTGGTCACTTTTGCGCCTGAAACAACAATGTGAACATAGCCTAAACCGTAGTTGTGGGGACATGGTGGCAGCAGACGCCGTCCTCCGCCGCTTACACAGTCCTTGTCCTCCGGGCCACCCGCTTCTGTTGTTGTTTAGCCGTCTCGTAGTATTTGTGGAGCAGGACTAATCCCCGTGTGGCCGCCGGGCGTGTGTACATGTATATACACGCAGGGGAGGAATGTCATCAACAATCCAGCAGACATGTCCTTACTGAGCGTGGGACGGGCGGTATACCGCGCCATTGTATATTGTCCCCGGACTTCATACCAGCGGATGAAACAGAGAGCTGTATCCAGAGCAGCCAGAACATAGCTGCCGCTGTCTGGGGGATTTCATGTGTTGTGCGCTGCTTCTTCCGTCCTGCGTACCGCAGCTCTCCTGCCAGCAGTCCTCCAGGTTCTGGACTGGCAGAGTGACAGCGGCTGCCCTGAGCCAGCAGTGTGCTCTCAGCCGCTGTCACTTCCCTCTCCCCACTGTGCGGAGTAACATGACATCACTGTATTGATCAGCGGTACTGTAGGGGTTAACCCTTAATGATCAGACATAGGAGGGATTTAAGAAAACCGTCATTTCATACATCAGTCTTAGTCTGAAGTTGCGCCAAGGGGTGCGCACCTCTTAATAAACTTGGCATATCGCCGGCTGCCCGTGCACCAGAAACTGCAGGGAGGACAACATTGGCGACTTCATCTAAAGAAATCAATAAATGGCTACTAATAATATATATAGGCTATTACATTCATCGCATTTCTAACGAGTCCAGTAATTTTGCCCGACAGGGAATAGTTGTTTATCCTATGAGTTTGCGCCTCTACTATATAACAGTTATGCCCCCCCTTGGGGCGAAGGGTGGAGGGGGGCGGTTATGACTCTTCCTGACCACCGGCATTCCGTTGCGGCTTTCTCTCCCCATAGAGAGGCGTGAGGTTGCAATGGAGAAAAAAAAAAATGACACGCTGCGGCTGTCAATTCTGCGCCGAATCGCCGGTTGCGCCTGGCTTTTCTGCAACGGAGTGGCCGCCCCGTGTGGATGAGATTTTTGCAAAATCTCATCCACATGGCTGGCTAATCCCGGGATTAGGAGCCGCGGGCGGATTTGCCGCACAGAATTTCCGTGGCAAATCTGTCCCGTGTGAACGCAGCCTTACCGTGCAAAGTGCACAATAATCATTACCTCTAAATGCAAAAACATCGTTTACTTTTTGTTATCGCTCACTTTCAACCAACATTAAAATCATTGGTGGATCCCTGGCTTCTGGCTGCGTGTAAACGCTCCCCGCTTAGCGAGAGGTCGGCGGTGATCTGCCTGTGTAAAGGCTCTGAGCGCTTAAAACCTTAGCCGTGGCGTCGGCGCTCGTGCAGTTAAGTCATCCCGTGTAAACCCAGCATTACACGTAGTGAGACCTAAGCATTCGCCCCGGCGGTCAGGTTAAACACAAATCGTTTATTTACTCTCTCCAACTGGATGGTTCAGTTCGTAGCATCAGTGAATGACAACGATGGAACCAGCGATGTTTAAGCCAAACAATTAGCGGCCGAGCCGATGATGACTTTTATGTGAGCATGAAATTAACATTAACTCTTTCCAATCCAATTTGTATCCTGGTTTTCCTAGGGGGCTTACTGTTTTTCTGCCTTTATACAACAGCGCTATCTGCTGGCTAAAGCCAATACTGCATGAGGTAACACGTTGGATAGGCTCCGACAGCAGAGAGGCTGGCAATATACAGTAAGAGAAGCCAGATGGACGTCTTCCAACATCTGAGCTGTACAGCCTTAAATCATAATGTCTTCAGAGGTCAGACAGTGGATTGGAAAGGGTTAAGCCAACTAATTATGGTTCACTTATTGGCTGTGTTTACACTGAACGATTAGGGATGTCAGAGAGACGTTCCTGAACCAACTGGTTATTCCGGATCGGTCTGCGCAGGTTACTGCCATAAGTTAAACCCAACACCTATACCAAACCATTGACTGAACCGGTTGATCTGCGGCCGCCACTGACGGGATATACATCTGTCTTCTGACATTGTAGCCATAGCCCATGACAACCGAAAAATCCAACACGTCAGATCAACGTTTTGACAAATGTCGGTCCTCCTCTGTCACAAAGTTACCACTAGTTGGCATAAAATGGGTCCAGTATGAGGTGATTCAAAAGGAATGGCGCAAAAGTAAAGGTTGTTTCTTCATATATGAAGTGACACCCGACAGCCAGAAAGAGCTGAAAAGATAGACCTCTTCCAGTCTTTGATGCACCCTACAGATGTTGGATGTGGGCTCCGTTGGTGACGCCGATGTCAAGTTGATAGTCCAGTTCTACCCACATGCGTCGCAGCATATCCTCTGCAGCGTTGTTTTAGGTCATCTGGTGTCGCCCACAGCGCCTTCATCAAGCTTCTGTCCCCGTCGTTCCCACGGTGTCAGCCCATTCTAATTTTATTATGGGTTCAATTCACTGAGCGGTGGCACCAACACTGACAACTGGGGGAATGATGGAGAAGGTAAATAGAAGACCTAAACCCTCGGACTCAGCGAGTCGCCTACTTTTAGCCTATAAACTATGTGACCGTTTCTTTTAAAGTTATTCCCATCCGCAGGATAAGGCAGACCTTTCTGATTAGTGGGCATCTGACTGCTGGAGCCCCCCCACTAATCCTGAGAATGGGGGTCCTGAAGGTCCTGCATAAATGGGGTGGAGGTCTTGCATGTGTGCTGGCGCTCCATTTTTAATTCAACGGGACTGCCGGAGACAGCGGCGTTCAAGCGGTCGGCTTTTTTTGGCATTTCCGTAGAAACAAATGGTGCAGCAGAGAGCATGTTGGACCGCTGCTTCATTCATGGGGGACCCCCAGGACCCCTAGTGTTTCTATAGACAGCTAGGGAGACTGTTTACAGATGATCCAGGTAAGACCCCCCAACCATCAGACATTCGGTATTGGATGGCTTTTCATCCAGCCAGTCTTGGATTGTGTTAGAATGTATTTTCCAAGCTGTGGTTTGTGTAGTTTATATGCTTATTTTAATGCCTTTCCCCCAATATTACTCCACCTTCTGAGTCTCCTTCCATTGTACAGCTTTGCCCCAGCTCATGGCTGCAGGAGGCCCTGGAGTTTGTTCTACTTCTCAGGGTCCGGTCTGCATTGTCCATTACTCTTTGCTTCTCCCAGGTGTATGTGATCCAAATGGGAAGAGCGGGTCAGCGGCCCTCTGTTCTGATTTCCTGCCTCAATGAATTGAACTTTTCCTGCTTTTCCAGATGTCTACCACTTATATTCATAGTGACAAACATACGCGGTGTGGATTCCCAAAGTGTCCCTCCAGTTCTGGGAGAACATTATGTCCTAGGACCGGAAGACGGCGGGGATTAACTAGCTGTAGAAGATCTTCCCGGCTGCCCCTCGGTTCTGCCGGTTTCAGGTGCTGTTTTCAGGCTACCATTATGACCACTGCCATTTTCTAACTACATTATGCATTGCTCTGTGATCACGTGAACATCGCTGACCAATCACAGAAGAGTTATAGTGCATTGGTAGTTCTAACACTACTGATGTACTAGGTGTTATTAGGTAGTCGGTGGTGGGCTATCTTGGCTGCCTGAAAACGGTGATCCCCCCCCCCCAAGAAGATCATCTACAGATAATGCATCGCATCCACCCTCCAGTCCTGGGACAGAATTTTATCCCGAAACTGAAGGGTCACTTTAACCCTTTCCAATCCACTGTCTGACCTCTGAAGACATTATGATTTAAGGCTGTACAGCTCTGATGTTGGAAGACGTCCGTCGGGGTTCTCTTGCTGTATATTGCCAGCCTCTCTGCTGTCGGAGCCTATCCAACGTGTCACCTCATGCAGTACTGGCTTTAGACAGCAGATGGCGCCGTTGTATAATGGCAGAAAAAGAGTAAGCCCCCTAGGAAAACCAGGATACAAATTGGATTGGAAAGGGTTAAATCCACAATATACTCCTTTCTTTTGCAGCTTTCACCCCTTTCAATGTTAAGTGGTTTTCGCACAACTGTATTACTGGTGAATTTTAGTGACTGTAATGTGGACGAGGGTTCCTGCCCAACCGTGGACCTGCTGACCCGAACTTGCAGCCTCGTAGAGGTTTGGGTTAGTAGACCCATGGTGGAGCCAGGACACTCATCTGTAATACAGTCATGTGAATGCGGCCTTACATCGGATTTGCCGTGGAGTTTTGGTGACTTTTTTCCGCCCGGTCTTGTCCTTCTTGCTCTTCATAGTTGACTTGTGCATATCTCTATGTCTTTGGTAAAAATAAGACGGTAAGCTTTATGTAAAATCCATTTACAGATTAAACTGGAGGATGGTGAAGAATAAACACAATGCGGCGGGGCCGCGACCACATGGGAATCCTGAGAGCAGGCACACAGTGAGGGATGTTTGTAGTAAGCAGGTCCCCTGACATAGGGAGGAGGTGAGCAGACAGGGGACAGTACAGCGGAGAGGAAGGTGCTAAATCTGCTAGTAATATCCTGTGCTGACTCCACAGGAACCTTCGGCCTGCGCTGCCCCTTCCTGCTCACAGCCCTGACACAGGAATTTCATTCACTTTAGTCAGGGATGACCGCCAGTTACCCGCATGTTCCCTGCCTCGCCGGAGGATTTTGATACATATACAGTCATGAGAAAAACTAGGTACACCCTTTTTCAAATTCTATGGTTTTATGTATTGGGATATAAAAAATACATCTGCTCATTAGAAGGCCTTAAAATTAGGTAAACACAACCTCAGAGGAACGACATCACGTGACCAATTACACTACGTCATTATTTATTTAACAAACCTAGGCCAAAAATGTAAGTACACCCTTACAGCTTCCATAGGAATTAAGAGGGTAAGTAGCAGCCAGGTGCTGCTTATCAAATGCTCTTGATTAACTGATCATCAGCAAATGTGACCACGTGTATACAAGCAGATGTTTTGATAATTTGCTGGTCTGGAGCATTCAGGCATGTATTGACATAATGCCGAGGAGGAATAGTAAATGATGGCCAAATGCAAGCAATGTTACACTCGCAGATGGAGCTAAAATATGTTTTAAATATATTGCACAATCTGACGACCCGACTCCATTAACCCCTTTAGTGGCACACCCAGAAAATCTCCTAAAATTCAGTGTTGAATTGTGCTGAAGACTACCTAAACCTGCCACTGAAGGGGTTAATGGACAAGTGCACAATAGAAGTCAATGTACATTCTGTGCAGGCACAGGCTTTACATATCTCAAGTTGTGCGTTCTTCTGAAAACGCACAACTTGAGGTCCCCTTTTGGACATTGCTAAAAATACTTTTAAAGGGCCTAATTAAAACTTTCAAGAAATGATGATGTATCTATATATACTGAATGGCCATCTTATTGGAGACCCCCATCTAGTAGTGCATTGGACTTATTACAGCAGCCATTCATCACAATGTCTATCCACGGGTATCAGAGGACTCGAGATATGCCAAGAAAACATTGCCCACACCACCAGCTTCAACTAGTCACCTCATCTGATAGGAAGGGTTCATCAATTCACACTGTTTGCCCCAAATCCTGCCCCTCCCATCCGCATGGTGCAACAGAAGTCTGGGTCCATCTGACCAGGAGTTGTTTTTCCACTGCTCAGTGATCTAATATTTGTGTTCTTTAGCCCCCTGGAGTCTCCTTTCTGGTTCTCTTTAATAGCCATGACACCGCTGGAGCCGGCTACCTGCTGTTATAGCCCATCTGTGCCAAAGAACATCCCGTTGTGCGCTCAGACACATTAGCTGGAGCACCTGTTTGTATTCTGTTTTTGTGCATCGCCTGTTCATCAGAACAATTCTTGACATCCTCCTCTGACCCCTATCGTAGACTGTGTTTATATTCCCGGGATCCCCTTACTCTGGATACTTTCCCTCGACCTCACCATTCTCTGTATACCGTTGCAGAGTAAGTCCCACGCGGTTGGCAGTGAACTCACTGGCCCGGGCTAGTCTAGCGCTGATGACCAGGCCACGTTGGAATTCGCTCAGTCTGCTGATTTCTGCCATCTAATGTGGGTTCATGCTAAAACTAGTTAATGGAACGTGTGATTTTATGCTGCTCCCCGGGGCTACAGGGATAATTTACATACAGCAAAGTATAATGTATATAATGATGGATTTACGGTACGTGGTAGAAGTTCATTCTCCCTCGCGCTCCCGCCAGTGATAGTGATCTGACGGGTGTGACAGGTGCACCACATATCTGACATGCCTGCCCGGCTTCATTCCTGCCCTCCATCATTGTCTGTATCCACTCACCCCAAATAATGCGCACATGTGTGGCCATGCGGTTTGTCACCCACCTAGATGTGTCGGCTAATCCCAGGTCACCGGGGAGATAATGATCTGTTCCTGTCCACGTGTCTCTGTGAGCGCTCACAAAGCAAAGCTGGAAGAATGGGAATATTCGAGAAAATGCAGGATGACTACATAGCGTTGTGGCTTCTAAGGGGCCTTCTCTGTCAGGCGGGCGACATGGGGACCCGTCAAAAATCGTCATTGTGCGGAAAGAAAAATAGCGCTTGGGAAATAAATCCTTGCAGTAAATTTCTAGTTTTGCAGCTTGTAGGTAAGAACAGAACCAGAGAGATGGCAGCAGAACAACAGTGTCATGTTAGGAGCCGGTGTGTGGAACTACAAGTCGCAGCATGTTCTATTAGAAATGCCCCATAAGTACAGGCCACTTTTCTTCTACTTCCTTTATATTTAATTCGTTCTGTACAGTACATAGTGAGTAGTTTGGACTGTATGACAGATAGAAGTAGTCCTGTGCAAACCTATGAGCTGTAGGGGTTAGTGACCTCCTTCCAAACCGGGGCCACCCTGGGTTCTCCGGTCTTGGAAGCCCAGCGTTTTTTAAAAATCCGTGTCATGTGACATCCGCCGCCTATCTCCGGCTTTATCGGCGATGTCGCACTCCGTTGTGGTTAGCAGCCGCCAAAACATATTTTTAGGGTAGGAGGACAAGTTTATTATCATAATGCAATCATCTGAATAGAAGGAAAATATAAATACATCTAAAACTCCCCGCACAACGGCTCCTATAATCTCCATAGTAATCAGATTGGGAGTCGGACCTTCCACAACGGAAACCGGCAGAATCATTGGATGTCCCTGTGAATGCCTATTCTTGACTAGGAGAGCGGTGCTGAGATATTGTGCATAGTTCCCCTAAAGGGTTAACAATCCCGGCCCACCTCGCCCACTCCCCTTCTATGGTCTTTGTCTTGGGTCTGTATGAATAATTAATTTCGGACTCCCACTTCTGTCAGGGTCTTTGTGTTGTGTTTGCAGTGAGATGAGTTCTCTCCGCAGACGCCATTCGGGAGTTCTTCCACTTGTGTCGCTGCCCTTGTGAAGTTGGTTTACAGTCTGTTTTACGGAGCGCGGGACAATCGGCAGCTTGTATGGCGTTGGTGGTACAAGAGGGGCAGCAGAACTTCAAATGGTTCAAGTGTTTTGTGTCGGCACTATTTTCCTTGTCCGGACTCGGAGGCCGAAAAAAATCCTTTGCGAAGGACTTTGTCATGGACACGTTCTTCGCAGACGTGGACTCAACCATTATGTGCAAGACTGCAGGCCATCCATTCTCATTGACATCAATGAATTGTACACCAGAGCCAAGTGGCGCCAAAGGACCTAAACCCTAAAAAATGTCTACTTGTATTTTATTGCAGGGGGCTACAACTTGCCCTCCTACTTTAGGAGCCATTTCTACCGTTGCAGATATCAGTCCGGTTCAACAATAAGAAACTTCCATAATTACCGGTAGAAACCAACCAAAGTTGAGCCCAAACAGCAAATTATAGACCTATTGGGCAAGTAGGCCTGGGAGTTTGTTCAAACTTTATTCTTTAGGTTAAAGGGGCTATAGAAAAGTATAAGGTTAATAACTTTATGATCAGAGCCGATCCGATCACAGGAAACCCACCAATCCTGAGAACAAGGGTCCGGACTCTGAAGAGGCAGTCACACATGCTCGCCGCCAATCCATTCATTGCAATGACGGCGCTGGAGATTGCGGAGTACAAGCTCACGCCAATCTCCAATGCCCTCACTAAAATGAATAGATCGCCAGCGCATGACCACGACTTCCACAGTAGTCAGGTGGAGACTGTCGGGATCTCAGTTCTCAGGATTCCAGCAGTCGGACCCCCTATCTCGCGGAATCACAGGATAAGTGTTGAGTGAATGATTGCTGGGGGTCCCAACTATTGAAATCCCCTTCAATCATCTAAACTCCCGAGTCTGTTGCATGAATGAAAGAATGGTGCCCATGCGTGACCACCGCGCCATTCACATCCGTGCGGCTGCCACCATAGCCAGTGAATGGAACGGAGGTCCTATCTGCACACTGCTGCTCCATTCATCTGGCAGACTCTGGATTTACTGTTCTTATCACAAGGGGCCCAAGCAGTCGGACCCCCAGCGATCAGTCATTGATCACCTATCTTTGTGGAAAGGCGATTAAATGCTTTTTGTGGAATAACTCTTTTAAGGTCTCCTTAAACATTAGGGAAAAGTTGTCCGAATCCACAGCTGTCACGTTTATGGGGGCTTCCCGAACCTCCCCTAACTGATGATGTAGGGGAAAGGAAGGATTGGGCACATTGAATGTCATCGGTACTCAGTCCTGGAGATAAGCCACCACCAGAGGTGTCCAGTATCGCCCAATAAAAACACACGAACACTCAGGTGTAACGAGCGTTCACATGTATGAGGGGAACCAGAGGTATCGTCAGTCGGCCGAATGAGTGTTCGGTTGACAGCTATTGGTGGTGGACACTTTTTTCCCCCCCCAGAAATGGCACCACCCTTGTCCATGGCCGTAGCCTGGTACTGCAGCTTAGCTTCATTAAAAGGGTGTTCCAGGCATTTACTATTGATGGCGTATCTTCAGGATAGGTGATCAATAGTTGATTGACTGGGATCTCTACCTACGGGGTCAATCCTCTACCCCGCTGTTCGTGCACAGGGGCCGACGTCCGCATCACTTGTCAGGACCGTAAGTGTCATAGACTGCTTCACTCCGCTTGAAATCAATGGGAGCGATGCTTCCTATTACACTTCCGACGACTCATCACAGTCAAAGCCAGAAGCGTAATAGAAGGCATCGCTCCCATTGATATCCTTTGTAGTGAAGCCAGTCCTGACCACCTATGACCACGTCCAGCTTTACTGTTAAGTCATCAACAGTAAATGCATGTAACACCCCTTTAACCTCAGTTGGGATGAGCTGCAATACCAGACTAAACCCATGCTCAAGAGTGGCGCTCTTCTTGGATATAAAATCCTGGACTACCTCCTTAGTTGTCCTACAATTTCCTCTTCCCTTTGCATGACTTCTTGTCAGTTCTCTCTGTCCTGGTACCCCGTCCTCTCCCCTCCCTCTTGTTTTTTAGGCTAGCCTCTCCCCTCCGGCGTCCCTGAGACCTGCATCTAGTGAGAACATGTGTAGGAAGGAAGGAAACGTGAGAAAGACGGAAAGCCATAGAGAACAGAGCGAGCGCGGGGCATCTACGCACGGGGACACGACTGACTGACAGACCATTATGGACAGGAAGTGACGGCCGTTCTGTAAACTAAGTCCTCTATCACTGGACCTTTATAACGACTGCTGAGCCCGCAGCAGCAGCGCCCTTATCTGGCACAGACTGGCATGTTTTCTGACATGTCGCTGGCAGATGCCCATTGTGGCATTCCTAGCCGTCAGACACACAGTTTGGCTGAACCCTTGGTAAGGTGCACTTCTGGCATTCCTGCCTGGCATGGCTTGGCAATCTTAGAATATCATCCTGGCACCCATAGATAAACATGCTGTGTGCACCCACAGACAGACAGTGCCCTAAGCAGACAACCTGCCATCAGCACTGCCAGACTAAGCCTCAACCCCCCCTCCCAGCGGCCAGCCGGCCCCCACTTGTGCTGCTGTCAGCTTTGGGGCTGGAGAGATAGTCGTAGGGGTGTGGACAGGGACAGGCACATGCAGGGTGGGGTAAGGGCCCGTGGCAGCTGCCTCACAGGCGACTAGGAGATTTCCCCTGTGGACGTCTGGCTGTGACTGTTCCTTTGTGCGCCGAGGACCTTCCCCTCTTTCTCTTGTTCCCCCTTGATTCTGCATTTTCTTTCATGTGTCTTTCCATCTTCTCCCCCCTGTCCGTCTTCTTGTCCTGCGCTCCCTTCCATTCTGTGGCCCCTGACCGGCTGTCTCTCTGCTGCAGCTGATCTGTCAGTCCGATAGCTGATCCTTACGCTCACTTTTTGCTTTTGTATCCGAATCTGTCAACTCTTGTCACCTCCTCCCAACCCTTTCGCCAACTCTCCTGCTTGTGAATGACTGTTAGATGAAGACCAGTTTAGGATAATGAATGACCCTCTGGGCACTTTCCAGCGGATTTTACATACTATGAGACCATGCCTGTCATGCAAAGAAGCATGTCGGGCCCTCAGGGGCCAAACTGGTGCTGGGAGAAGGTAGTGGGAGTGGATTGCAGTTCGCCGGAGCCATGTTGCATTTGGCTTGCAAGCTCAAGGAATGGAGAACGAAAGTCAGCGACTCTTCCAACCAGGACAAGGGGTTCCCATTGGGGTATACAGCAAGGGGTAAGATGCATGGCCTATTAACCCTTTCATAGCAGAAGTATGTGCGGCTGTGTGTTTACTGGACCGAAGTATGCAGACAATGTCTGAATGGATATATATATATATCCTCTCGGAGTAATGTGTAGTATGCAGAGCGGCGCGGTGCTACTTATAGACGGCTCTTAGCAATGCCGAGTATGTGGCCTCTCTCTATATGTGTCCTGGGCAGCGCACTTCTGTTACCGCTGGCCATTTCTGACTTTCGGGCCTGTAATTTCCTTAGTTTTGTGTTTTTTCCCTGCAGCGTCGGCTTCCGCTTGGATGAAATCAGCAAAGTTCAGGGAGATTAAGTTTGGGAACTGCTGATCGTTGCACACCAGCATTCTTGGGGATGTCGGAGCGTGCCAATAGTCCGGACACAGCGGCGGCTGTAGGTGTGACGACTAATCGCTATACGCCAGTGCTGGTCAATACCTAAAAGATCTTTAGTGTCTTTTGGTATTGAATGCTATGATGGCGCTCTGACAGACGCATGATGATTCGCTTGGGCGCACATTAAACACGCAGATTGTGGATTGTCAGTAGACCATGGGGGCCGTGCTGAATCACATGCTGCATTAGGTTAGGGGACGGTCATCGACTAGAATGGGTTGTCCCACATTGGTCCCATACATCTGCTGCAGTCTATAGTTCCGGCCAGGGCAATGTACGCTGCATTACTAGTGAGTGACGTAGCGCTCCTTGCCTGGCCGAACGCTCTACTGGACGCTTCATACTTCCTGGCACGTGCGCCATCTCTAACGCAACCTGCGCAGTCCCAAAAACAACCTGCATTCGTGCAGACCCCTCACCCAGAACTGGAAGTTGGCACCCGCAGGAAGTCATGCATTATATAAAACCGAGCTAGCGCCAGAAGGGGGAGGAGGAGCAGGAGCGATTGAAAAAAAGAATGCGCAAAGGTGATGGAAATCATTCAATATCACATTTTGAGCATACAAGATATTAGTTTGGGAGTGATAAGACCCCTTTAGAGCGACCCCCCCCCCCCCCCCCCCTCCTCCGGACTGTGGCCAGCATTCTACCCCAGGACTGTAGAGGGCAGGTATTATATTACCTGAAGTTCCTCTCTGACGGTTCTGGAGGCATTTTTGGCTTGCCAAGATGGCCGACGCCATCTTCAGACGCCCTAATTCCCATAGTGCATTGGTAGCGTTAAAGGAGCAATGCGCTATACCTGCTTTCTGATTGAGCAGTGCCGCTCACATGATCAGCACTGGCCAATCAGAGCAGTCCATAGTGTGCAATTGGCTAGACAAAAAATTGCAGCAACCTGATTTATCTGCGTGTTAATAAGATATTCCAATTAATATTGCAATTAATGGGGTAAAGTAATGAAACTTATGAATGTGCCGGCCTGAGGATTCCGAGTCCATCGCCAGGATATTCAGTGGGCCTCATAGTAAAACGTGGTTGAAGGGGTGTCCGACCAAAAGAAGTCACCGCCTATCTGCAGGATGGGGAGTAAATTCCTGATTGGGTCGTTTGACTGCTAATCACATAAAGGGGGTCCCAAAAGTCCCTGCATGATTGGGGTGACGGAGCGTGCACACCGCCGCGCCCCTTATATCATGCTGGAGATTGCGGAGGGTTTGAGTTTGTCTATTTCCGGCAGTCGCGTTAAGTAACGTGGAACGGACGTGCGTGCTCGATCACCACCCCATTCATGCAGGGCCTTCGGGACCCCCATCCTCATGATCTATGGGGGTCTCAGCACCGATTAGCTAGATATTGCCACTATTGTGTAAATGGGGGACAACGTCTGTTGGTAGAAGAATCCTGTTAACGAATCCCATATACAAAACGGTCATCAAACTATAACCCGAAGACCGGTCTCACGCGGGCGCTTTACAGCGTTCTCAAAAGGCGTTCTCCGATGCATTCAGCATCCCTGCAGTGGATGATGAGGCGCATTAAAAATGCACTAAAATAGAGCAGAGAGACATTTAAAAACTGCGGTTTTAAAAAAACGCCGCACTCGAACGCTCATCTGAGAAGCCCATTTGGGTGTAACCGGTCATCAGGACCCCCATCTGACTTGTCAAACAGCTACAACCCGGGGGTCATGTTGGGCTGCCTGTCCCACGGGCGTTTTTGCATTGCGTTCCCTGCGGCAATAATCCGGCCGCAGGGAACGCAGTGAAAGCTCTCCATAGCGTTGCTATGGGATGCGCCAGCCCCCTGTCCACGAGTGGAGAATCATAGCAATTCTCCGCTTGCGGGTGGCAAATCGCCAATTGCCGCGATTCTCTGCAGTGAGCCTATCTGTCAGGCTCACCACGGAGATCCGTCTGCCAGCTCCCGGGCGGCAGTTAGATATCGCAATGCCCGTGGTAGCAGGTAGTCCGCTCTGTTCTCCGCACCCCTCCTGGTATGGTGGTTTCTGCGCTGTGACCTTGGCCGATCGCTGCACAGGCCTGTGATAAAGCTTCTAATCAGCTGGGATGTTACAACAATGTTTACTGGAACGGACTTGGACTTGATAAGGCCGGTTTCGCACATCGTCTACTAGTAGCGCAATTCTTCAGCATCAACATTTGGCAATTCTGTTCAGCACAATATTGGCGAATGGGATCTTATTAAAGCGAGTTTACGAACGCCGGAGACCTTCCGCCGCTGATCCCAGGCATGTGGGGGATTTTTCAGATCTGAAACGTGCGCAACTTGTTTCCGAAAATTCACTGCGGATTCCATTTGTTTCAATCTCGCGGCTAAATCCCCACAAAAGCCGGGTGCTGATTACATTGCAGATTTTTGGGGTGGCAGTAGAGCGGATTGTTCCGCTGTGCCGGTAGCCCAAGACTATTCACACAGTCAACTGTGACCGGTTAAAAAAAATAAAGTCCGCCCCCCCCCCCCCCCCCCCCCTCTGGCTGTCCACGTTTGTTCCATGCGTTGCTAATGTAAATCTATGTATCTGTTCACACAGACGCATTTTTCACGGTCTTTATTTTAGAACCGCAGCGTGAACGATGGGCTTCCGTATTTCTGTGCTTTTCTATTGGCCGAGTGCTGATTAGTGTTTGACCATTGGAGGCAGACCCTGGCGACGTGCGGCTGGCGTGTCATCGGTATCGCATCCGTATTACCAATGTTCTTCCGTTCGCTCGTCTGATACCAGAGCTAAGAAACTTCACGTTTTGTTTTCCCCTGTTTGTTCACTTTGTTTTTGGTTGGTTTGAGTATTTAGGTCAGGCTTTTGTTTCATGAAAGCCACATTAAAAGTAACGTTGTGATGGATTCAATTAGGGGTGGAGGGTAAGAAGGACGCGGGCTGCACATGTTCGCACACGGGGCTTGTACTCTGTGCTGGAGGAGTCTGGATGGACCTTCCCAAAAATATCTGCTCTCCTTTCTTTACAAAAGTGCAAACTTTCTACTGATGACTGAAGGGGCAGGAAGAGTGACAACCCTTAGCAGATCCTGTCTGAGGAGTTGTCACCCCCCCCCCTCCCCCACTGCTCAAGGAGAGCGAAGAAGATGCTCCAAGGGTGCGGAGAAGGGAACACGCAGAAAGTAATGTCCATGTCTAAAGTTTGCTCAGTGTATAATTTTGGTCCCGATTCCTCTGCAATCAGCCGTCTGGAGGAGATTATAGCGTTCGCCGTATACTGTAATCCTGCCCAGATTATACCGCTGCCCTTCAGCGCTCGGTACGCTGCATTTTATATTTTTATAGAGATTATGAAGTCCGTAGTTTCCAGCCTGTTGTACATCTCACCCCCCCTCCCCGACTGAAGGTCATGGTGTCCTCTGGTGTAGCATCCCTGCCCGTTTACCCCATCAGTAAGGCGACCTACACACGGGCGGGCGGGATGTCGTGGAATAAAAAAAAATCACTCCTGTATATATGTATTCAAAAGAATGAGGTTCATATTTGTGTCTCGTAACGCACAAATCTCGCGCAATTTTCTCGGCCGCATGAAAGCGGTCCAGGACAGAAAAATACTTCTGGGCACACGTTCAAAAATGCTTCTGGGCGCACGTCTGGGCCTCTGGTCCCTCTATATCCCCACATACCAATCCAATCTTTGGCTGAATTTGCCTGCGCAGTCGTGGGGTAATCTCCGTAGAGCGGCATTTTAGTGACTGTTGAGTTTAAGCAGCGTGGCTGTTCATTCAGGACTCTCATCCATTAGTGAGCGGCCACAACGGCCGTCTCTGGTCCGAGAGGATTTAGTACCTTTGGGCATTAAACGGTTAGCCCATTGATTTCATGAATAGTTAAGTAATGCTTCATTTCTCCAGTGGTGGCGCTGGAGGGTAACAGAATAGTACTTACTGCTGGGTTCCTCTGCAGATTGCAGCTGGTCGCTGGTGATCCCAGGAGCCGGACGCCCGCCATCAGCTCGACTATTCACAATAAGCTGTAATGTTGTGTTTCTGGCCATTATAGGACTTCTGTTTGTTTGGGGTTTTTTTGGCTAGCAGTTTTCCTCTCTGCAGGCTACATATCCGATGCTTCGGCCGCCTGCACACGTGAAGAGTTGTATTGCGGAATCCAGAGCGGGCGTCCGCTTCTGGATAATGCCGCCCATGGCATACTATGGCAAAACGCGATTTCCTGCCCACCAGTGGAAATCGATTTGCAATCCCCCCCCCCCCCCACACTTGTTGAGAAGAAATCGCAACATGCTGCGATTTCTATGCGGCGCTCGTGCTGACTACTTCCATTGAAGTAAATGGAAGCCATCTGCTCCGCAACCCTTCTGCAATTATTGCGGAAAGGTCACGGGATCCGCGACCATCGCCTAGCAACGACTCAGTATAATCTGTACTGCACAGGCACACCGGTCACACATCCACATGGGCACGCGGGCGGGGGTCACCGACCGGGCACAGGGGCGGATTCTGCTGCGGGATCCGACCCAGCCGTGTGCAGGCGTCCTTTGACTTCCTTGGCTGGTGGGTGGAGACGAGCTAGTGTGAAGTCTTCTATATACTACATAGGGGAGTATGATCTACTGTTTTCTCCATATCTCATATACGGAGAAGCAGCATCAGCATGGAGGACATTATAGAGAAGTGCTGAGCAGTGTAGATGTGATTGCAGTACCCGTGAGACAGTAAAACACCATTAGCTGCAGTACTATATCTTTGTGGGTCTCACTGCTTCTTTCTTGGCTCCTCCTTCCCCCACCCTCTTCTTACTTACTATGGGCAGCATGTAATCTGCTCTATCAGTGAACTATTCATATTTTTTTTTCTACCAGGACAGCTCTTTAGCAGTTTTTCACAGTGAGTGAACAGTTTAGGAGGGGTACGGGGGCCATCTAAAGAGAAAAAAGCCATTTTCTCTGATAAGTTATGTTAGGCCTTGTTCATGCTGAGGATTTGGCGTGGGATCTGCGCCAATTCTGCATCCAAAAGTGTTTCATGCATATAAAATCTATGCACAGAAAAAAGAAGTGACCGGCTGCTACTGAATGTGGATTTTTTTCCCCCACGGAACTGGGCTAAGCGCCACGTGCAAATCTGTGTCAGATATCCCCGCCTTAACGTTATTGGTTCGGGTGCCGTAACGGTATTGAGTTGGGTCATGCTTGCACCCCCAGTCTATGTGCCCTATTGGAGACTGTGGGCATCACAGTGGGGTTCCTCCACATTGGATCCCCATTAGTGAACCAGAACAGAAAGGCGGACCTGGAGCAACTGTTCATTACATGGACGGACATTTACGTAAACGGCTGTCTGGTAACGCCGGACGAGTTTTGCCAATAATAGCTGATTGCGAGGTGTTAGAGGAGTCCGACTCCGAGATCAACTGGCTTCCAGTTAAAAGGCGGGTTTTATTGTGAGACGGGACAGACCTCCCTATATTACCCGTCACATGTTATAGCTCAGAACTATATGGTCCTCTTACACCGTCGATCCAGGGGCCTGAACACTCCTCCGAACGCTCGGTCGCCCAACAATCGGCCAATGAACGAGTAAAGAAATGCTTATTCATTGGCTGATCGTTCATTTTCAGTGAGCCTAAAACTGCTTGCTGATCGGCTGTATATCCTCCGTGTGAACAGAGACGTACCAGCAGCCTGCGGGGATGAATGATCGGCATTACAGTTGTTGGTGCCCATTAGCTGATTGTTGTCTGGTGGGAAGGAAAAGGAAACAAACGCCAATCAACATTTGTTTTGATCGGTGCTCGTTAGATTGGTCAGTCTAAAAGGACCGTAACGGTACATTCACCTGTAGTGGAAAGGCGCTGCAAAATCTTCATGTCCGCCTCAATGTGAACATCAACTCTAAAGCATCACTGATTCCTCTTCCTAATAATTCAGGCTAGTCCATTCTTCTTTTGAGCCCCCCTTACTGCACATAAAGGAACCATTTAGTTGCTGCATTTGGTGTCCCTAATGCCATCGTTGTTCAGATGCCACAAAGCCGCAGTGACCAGTTCCCTGTAATTTCCTTGGCTGCTACAGCCTGATATTGAAGGTTGACCTATCCTGCAGGAGCGCCGCTGCTCCGCCCTGCTTGCGCTGGGTGTCCTGCAGGAACGCCACTGCTCCGCCCTGCTTGCGCCGGGTGTCCTGCAGGAACGCCACTGCTCCGCCCTGCTTGCGCCGGGTGTCCTGCAGGAACGCCGCTGCTCCGCCCTGCTTGCGCCGGGTGTCCTGTAGCAGTTCCGAGCTCTTGTGGTCATGTTCTTTGTTGCAGGCCAGGCCGTCTGGATGTTCCATAATTCAGCAGATAATGTCGCTGTGGTGCCAGCCGTCCTGTGTGCACGGCCCGTGTAACCTCCTGTAATCTCATGCTAGTGTCTCACCAGACTCAGTCCCTGGCACCACCAGCGCAGAGAGGTGTGACATACTGTCTGCCACCGGCTGGCGTGGCAGAGCGGTGCCATATCATGTCTTCGCCCTACTGGGATCACATAGGGGACCGTGAGGCAACAAATGGAAGTAACGGCACTGAAGGCTCTATCAGACGACACACGTTGTAAGAGGTCTTCTAGAAGGGTGACTTCTCCAAGCAGAGGTGGTGAATATGCCTAGGAGAGAAGGGAATTGACCACCCTGTATCTAAACCAGATTTTCTTCTCCAAGAGTCAAACTTTTCATTGGACAGAGCTCTGTGACAGGGAGTGTTATCATAGTACAGTCACAGTGCTTGTCTGTATGAAAAGATATCCTAGCACAGCAGTCAACGTGTAACAATAAATGTTATCCTATCACAATTGTACTGACATCGTATGGCGGTATGATAATGAGTTTTATCATACTGCAGTCCCAGTAAGGGCGGCTGCACACGACTGAGTCGGATTCCATATGCGAGAGCCCGCAGCAGAATCCGGCCCTGTGCCCGGGCATCCTCGTGTACCTGACTTTTCTGTATCTCCTCCGTACTGCAGATGGTACTCACAGCGAGCCGTCGGACATGCGCAGTATAGATTTAGTTTTTTTCAAACCCCTGTCATTGCGTAAGGGTCGCTGATCGGATGGCTTCCATTGACTTCAATGGAAGCCGTCCGTGCGGAAACCACACAAAAATAGAACATACTGCGACTTCTCCTCCATGAACGGAAATCACAATTGATTTTTGCTCCTGTGCAGGAAGAAAAACTCTCTTCCATAGCATGCTATGGGCGGTATTTGCTGTGGAATCCAGACGCCCACCCCAGATTCCGCAGTGCCAATCTGGCCGTGTGCAGCCGGCCTATTACAATATATGACTATTGACAATGAGTGATATCCCAGTACAGTTAGCACATATCTGTAAGCGTACAGGGCTTTGCGACAATGAGTGTTGGCATAGCACAGTTGTATTGACAGTGCATGGCTGTTTGACAGTAAGTGTTATCATAGTGCAGTTACTGTGACCATATATTTGATGCTGTGTGGCAATGAGTGTTGTAATACAGTCACACTGAGATCACAGACACATGGCTGTGTGACATCGATGTGACAGTCCCACATCTATAGTCTTAGTACGGTACTATATAGTAATACTGAAAACACATACCCGGTTTCCCCAAAAATAAGACAGTGTCTTATATATATTTTTGCTCCAAAAGATTTCACTTTTCTACATTTATACTTGCCTGGACACTATTTAAACTTCCTGTTTTATTTACTGTGACTTGGGCTTAAACTTAGAGTAGGGCTAATAGTTTAACAAACCTCAAAAATCCTGAAAAAGCATTCTGCATCCTCAAAAATCCTGAAAAACCATGCTAGGGCTTATTTTCAGGGAGACAGGGTTGTTGTAGGACAATGAATGTTATCATAGTACAACCTCAATTCCAAAGTGGGGACACTGTGTAAAATGTAAATAAATGCCATGATTTGGAAGTCTCCTAACTTATTTACAATAGAACATTGAGCGTGTTAGAGAAAATGAACAAAAGGGACATTTTGTTTTCATTTCATTAAAAAAAAACAAAAAACTATTCCTTTTTAGAAATTGATGGCAGCAACACATCTCACAAAAGTTGGGGCGGGGTTAACTGAAGGCTGCATTCACACGAACGTATATCGGCTCTGTTTTCAGGCCGAGCCGATATACGTCGTCCTCATCTGCAGGGGGGGGGGGGGGGGGGGGGGATGGAAGAGCCAGGAGCAGGAACTGAGATCCCGTCCCCTCTCTGCCTCCTCTCCGCCCCCTCTGCACTATTTGCAATGGGGGAGGGGCGGGGCTAATTCGCGGGAACGTAGCCCCGCCCTGTTCCGCCTCCTTTCATTGCAAATAGTGCAGAGGGGCAGAGAGGGGGCGGGAGCTCAGTTCCTGCTCCTGGCTCCTCAACGTAAAATTGCGAAGACTCTGAATATTTCATCATTTACAGTACATAATATCAGAAGATTCAGAGACTCTGGAGGGATTCATGTGCACAACGGACAGGGCAGTCATTACTGGATGCTGGAGATCTACGGGCCCTCAGGCGTCACTGCATTAAAAACAGGCATGATTCTGTAATGCAAACCCCTGCCTGGGCTCAGGAATACTTCCAGATATCACTGTCTGTGAATACCGTTCACCATGTAATCCATAGATGGAAGGTAAAGCTGCATCATGCAAAGACGAAGCCAGATATTAACACAATCCAGAAATGCTGTCCTATGCTCTGGGGCAAAACTCATTTAAAATGGACCGAGGCAAATAGTAAAACTGTTCTGTGGTCAGAGGAATCAAAATGTGAAATTCTCTTTAGAAGCCACGGCTGCCGTGTCCTGCGGACTGAAGAGGAGAGGGACCATCAGCTTGTTATCCGCACACAGTTCATAGGCCGGCAGCTCTGATGGTATGGGGTTACATTAGTGCCTATGGCATGGGCAGCTTACACATCTAGAAGGGCGCTATCAGTGCTGAGCCGTATATAGAGGTTGTAGAACACATGCTCCATCCAGACAACGGCTCTGACAGGGAAGGCCTTGTATACTGCAGCAAGACAATGCTAAACCGCATACTGCATCCGTCACAGCGGCATGGCTTCACAAAAGAAGAGCCCGGGTGCTAAACCGGCCGCCGGCAGTCCGGACCCTCACCTGTAGAAAACATTTGGCGCATCATGAAACTAAAAATCCAACAAAGCCGACCCGGGACTGCTGAGCCGCTAGAAGCCTACATCAGACAAGAACGGGACAACATTCATCTCCCAAAACCTCAACAATTGTCTCCTCCCATCCCAGATGCTTACAGACTGCTGTACTGGTACCCGGCCGCGGCCAGACCTCTGTCAGACGTGTTGCTGCCATAAATTCCTAAATTTGTTTATTTTTTTAAAATGAAATGGAGAAATCTCTCCTTCAGCCCCCTGATGTGTTCTATGCTCTCATGTGAGTGACGTATGGTTCTATCAGATTGACAACTTGTTGCATTCTTTTTTTTCTTTTTCTTTTTTTTTTTTTCCTTTACATTTATTTATATTTTAGTGTCCCTATGGTTTTGGAATTGGGGTTGTAAGCCTCACAGATAGGTGTGTAATGATGAATTATGTTATTGCATTCATACTGACTGCACATAGTTGTATGGCAGTGAGTGTTATCATAGTACAATCACACTGAATGCACATAGTTGTATGGCAGTGAGTGTTATCATAGTACAATCACACTGACTGTACATAGTTGTATGGCAGTGAGTGTTATCATAGTACAATCACACTGACTATACATAGTTGTATGGCAGTGAGTGTTATCATAGTACAATCACACTGACTTACATAGTTGTATGGCAGTGAGTGTTATCATAGTACAATCACACTGACTGCACATAGTTGTATGGCAGTGAGTGTTATCATAGTACAATCACACTGACTGTACATAGTTGTATGGCAGTGAGTGTTATCATAGTACAATCACACTGACTATACATAGTTGTATGGCAGTGAGTGTTATCATAGTACAATCACACTGACTGTACATAGTTGTATGGCAGTGAGTGTTATCATAGTACAATCACACTGACTGCACATAGTTGTATGGCAGTGAGTGTTATCATAGTACAATCACACTGACTGTACATAGTTGTATGGCAGTGAGTGTTATCATAGTACAATCACACTGACTATACATAGTTGTATGGCAGTGAGTGTTATCATAGTACAATCACACTGACTATACATAGTTGTATGGCAGTGAGTGTTATCATAGTACAATCACACTGACTGTACATAGTTGTATGGCAGTGAGTGTTATCATAGTACAATCACACTGACTGCACATAGTTGTATGGCAGTGAGTGTTATCATAGTACAATCACACTGACTGTACATAGTTGTATGGCAGTGAGTGTTATCATAGTACAATCACACTGAATGCACATAGTTGTATGGCAGTGAGTGTTATCATAGTACAATCACACTGACTATACATAGTTGTATGGCAGTGAGTGTTATCATAGTACAATCACACTGACTGTACATAGTTGTATGGCAGTGAGTGTTATCATAGTACAATCACACTGACAGCACATAGTTGTATGGCAGTGAGTGTTATCATAGTACAATCACACTGACTGCACATAGTTGTACGGCAGTAAGTGTGAGTGTTATCATAGTACAATCACACTGACTGTACATAGTTGTATGGCAGTGAGTGTTATCATAGTACAATCACACTGACTGTACATAGTTGTATGGCAGTGAGTGTTATCATAGTACAATCACACTGACTGCACATAGTTGTACAGCAGTAAGTGTGAGTGTTATCATAGTACAATCACACTGACTGTACATAGTTGTATGGCAGTGAGTGTTATCATAGTACAATCACACTGACTGTACATAGTTGTATGGCAGTGAGTGTTATCATAGTACAATCACACTGACTGTACATAGTTGTATGGCAGTGAGTGTTATCATAGTACAATCACACTGACTGTACATAGTTGTATGGCAGTGAGTGTTATCATAGTACAATCACACTGACTGTACATAGTTGTATGGCAGTGAGTGTTATCATAGTACAATCACACTGACTGTACATAGTTGTATGGCAGTGAGTGTTATCATAGTACAATCACACTGACTGTACATAGTTGTATGGCAGTGAGTGTTATCATAGTACAATCACACTGACTGTACATAGTTGTATGGCAGTGAGTGTTATCATAGTACAATCACACTGACTGTACATAGTTGTATGGCAGTGAGTGTTATGTGCCATCAGTATAATTGTACTATGATAGTGAGTGTTATAGTACAATCACACTGACGGCACAATGTAATATGATAACACCGATTGTCATACAACTATCACACTGAAACCATATGGCATTGACTGCTATCATAGAACAAACACAAAATGCATAGAGCGGTGTGACAATCGGTGTTATCATAGTACACTCACATGGACAGAACATAGTTGTATGTCTGTCTGGGTTTTACCGTAAGTCACTTCGCAGTCAGCGGATATATATGTACGTATTCCACATGTAATATGTTTTAAAACCCATCACACGGTGATACATGCTGTACACGCAGGCAGTGACCTTGTACGTACCGCTATACTGACCCAGCGAGGGACAGACGCGCGGACGTTGTACGTAGCGCTATACTGACCCAGCGAGGGACAGGCGCGCCGGCGTTGTACGTAGCGCTATACTGACCCAGCGAGGGACAGGCGCGCCGACGTTGTACGTAGCGCTATACTGACCCAGCGAGGGACAGGCGCGCCGACGTTGTACGTAGCGCTATACTGACCCAGCGAGGGACAGGCGCGCCGACGTTGTACGTAGCGCTATACTGACCCAGCGAGGGACAGGCGCGCCGACGTTGTACGTAGCGCTATACTGACCCAGCGAGGGACAGGCACGCCGACGTTGTACGTAGCGCTATACTGACCCAGCGAGGGACAGGCGCGCCGACGTTGTACGTACCGCTATACTGACCCAGCGAGGGACAGGCGCGCCGACGTTGTACGTACCGCTATACTGACCCAGCGAGGGACAGACGCGCCGACTTACGTAGCGCTATACTGACCCAGCGAGGGACAGACGCGCCGACGTTGTACGTAGCGCTATACTGACCCAGCGAGGGACAGACGCGCCGACGTTGTACATACCGCTATACTGACCCAGCGAGGGACAGACGCGCGGACTTTGTACGTACCGCTATACTGACCCAGCGAGGGACAGGCGCGCCGACGTTGTACGTACCGCTATACTGACCCAGCGAGGGACAGGCGCGCCGACGTTGTACGTACCGCTATACTGACCCAGCGAGGGACAGGCGCGCCGACGTTGTACGTACCGCTATACTGACCCAGCGAGGGACAGACGCGCCGACGTTGTACGTACCGCTATACTGACCCAGCGAGGGACAGACGCGCCGACGTTGTACGTACCGCTATACTGACCCAGCGAGGGACAGACGCGCCGACGTTGTACGTACCGCTATACTGACCCAGCGAGGGACAGACGCGCCGACGTTGTACGTAGCGCTATACTGACCCAGCGAGGGACAGGCGCACCGACGCTAAACATACCAAGGGACAGGCGTGCGGCCGGCAGCAACAGGCCGCCTGGGATGTGACAGCGATGTGAGAGGAACAATGACCTCCGCAGGGATGAGGGAGCTGAGCCATGTAATCACCACACAATGGGCAGCCGGTGCGGACGGGACATCAGGGGCCATGCATGGGTGGGTGCAGAAGCCCACCGCTGTTACATTATGGGGGGGGGGGGGGGGCTCTGTGGGTCAGTCGTGTGTAATCTTCACCTTTACATAGTCCCTGTACTAGGCGCCATATATCAGTGTGCGCCCCCCATAAATAGTACCGATGCCCGGGGAGATCGCTGCTGGCATTGTGTCGGAAGGAGATGGTCACATCTCGGGGGGCAGCGCCGTATGACCAGGGATGATGTGTGTAATGATATAATTTAGGTGGGGCGTGGGGAAGGCCTGGGGTCAGGCTCGCCCCCCCATGTCTGTGCCAGTCGGGCATTGTTTGCAGCTGTGTCCTCTGGGCCTGGCGCTCTCATCCCCCTCCCATATAGATCAGCTGTATGTGGAATTGACTCATTTCCAGGATGTCTCTGTCTGTTACGGCCCCAGCCCCCAATCATGTCATCATCCCAATGATATGTCCGCAGGGCCAAGGTAAACCGCTCCATAAAGGAGCAAATAATGCATGAAAAAGATGTGACCGCCGGCTGGGGCGCTGCCAGGCGGGCGCTGGTGCCTCCCTCACATACAAGTATATAAACCGAATAGAGAGGTTGTAGAAGTGGGACAGATATTAGATTTACACTTTACAGGTCTACGAGGCAACGTGTGATCATGTGACATGAAGATCCTTGTTTGTGTCGGATTGGGGTGGTAAGCTGGGACACAACAGGCGCAAAAACATAAAAAGCCATTGACTTTAATGGGCGATTTTGGTCCAAAATAGGACAATCCATGATTTTTATTTATTTTTTTCGTGTGTAGTATTGGTACGTAAAGAACACACATCTGAATACGCCAATTTCATTCATTGGGTCCATATTCTGTCCGCATTCAGTCAGCAAAAAATGAGGACTGTAGACTACTGGCTGCAGATTGCACCTCGTATGCAACTTTGCATCGTAGACTGCAGTGCAAGTTGCATGCGAGCGCCGAGGGATTTGTCTGTTTTTGTTTTAACTGAATGAAAAGAATTCCCCCCCCCCCCCCCAAAAAAAAATGTTGGATCGCGCGAAACCGAACGATAATTGTTTAGTGCAAACGGGCCTAACGATAAAGCACCGAATGGTAACTTGTTCGCTTATCGATCGGCGTTCAATGTTTGTGGACATAAAAGTCGTCTTTCGCGCGTTTACAAGTCATTATGTGTAAAAAGCGATCAGTCGCTCCCATTCACCGGCGCAGTCCCCTGTGAGGCCAAGGTTAAAGCGAATGACGAAAAATCATGAACGGTCGGCATTTTAAAGCAAACAACTCGGCCGTTGTTCACTTCTTCCCAAAATGTCTCACTGCGTGTAAAAGGACCCCAAAACAATCTGCAACTTGATGTCATGTGATCCGTCTGGTTGTGCAGCCCTAGCTTCGTTTAGGGAGTATAAACGCCATTAACTGGGTGCATGATTGGAAAAAAAACAGTTTGCTTTGTTTCAGCTTCTAGGAATGGCGCCACTTTTGCACATGGGCTGCGTCTGGTGTTATAACTTTGATGCACGTGAGTGCAGGAGGCTGACCTGTGATTCTAGATATGGTCCATAGGCAATCGCTTGTTGATCATTCGGGGGTCCGTCCATTGAGACCACCACCGTTTGCTAAAGTTTTTTTCAAAACTTTACCTTGCACAGCGCCAAAGCCTTCTAGATCCTGCAACGAAGACCTCCATGCTTGAATGGCGCTTGGATGCAGATGGATGGGGGAGAGAGAATGCTTACGGGTCCGTGTCGTCGGACCCCCCCCCCCCATAATCAGTAGATGACGACCTATCCTGGCAAGATGCTGTCACTTCTGGAATAACTCCATAGCCAGCAATAATTATCAAGGAGTTGGAGCTGCAGTACCGCATGCAGCCTACGGGCAAGGTGGAGCTGTTTCTGGAAGAAGGCGTTCATAGTTTTTTGTTAATCTCACAATCTCCCTTTTAAAGGGGATGTCCCAGGGCAGGACATAACGATCTGATCAGTGGGGGTCCGCCTGCTGGGACAATCGTGAACAGGGTCCCCTGCATGAATGGCGTAGTGGTCTAGCATTCACACTGCCGCCCCATTCATTTCAGAGGGACTGTCGGAGATGGCCGAGGTCAAGCGCTTGACTGTTTTCAGCAGCGCTATTCAAACGAATGGGCTCAAAAATAATAAGCAGTTAATTCACCCCCACAGAAACCAGCGCTGCGGCCCTTAGTCCTGTAAGCCCCTCCAGCGGTCATGAACTCCGGTCCTATATTGTTCGTGACTGGATCACAGCGGAAGCCAATGATTGGCTGCAGCGGTCATGTGAAAAATGAACAGAACCTGACCGCTGCGGGAGCTTCTGGCTGCGAGGGGTGTTTAATGTGTAAATCATGTCATAGTTTATTTAATTCTATTTATTGTATTTTAGCCCATTGTCATCTTTCTTCGTAGTCTACAGGAATCACTGTTAATCACATTGTCGAGCGAGAAAACGGCGCACCGTGGTCTTGTATATGAATACGCTTCACCTCAACTTTGTCTCCCACTTTGTATTTACAGGCCCCCTTAGCCCCACGTGATGGGGGTCCACTCAGCAACTCCCCACCTCCCGAAGAGCCCTTCACATGGGTCGGACCCAGGACGTTAATCATTAGGAAGACCCGGCAAGGATTTGGCTTCACCTTGCGCCATTTCATTGTGTATCCACCTGAATCCGCAGTACATGCTTCACAACAGGTAGAACCCTCCCCAAATTTACATGACATGCTGTGTGATTGTTAAAATAGGAAACAGCTAATTTCCCACATTATGCAACTGTCTCTTCTGCAGAACTTCTGTAAGCCATTACTGACCTTCACCCTCGTCTCTGTGGCATAGGCCGCCTGCAGACGCCCGGTTCGGATTCCGCTGCGAGAATTCTCGCAGCAGGATGCGGACCCGTGCCCCTTCACAGCCCTGTGGCTCACCCGCTCCCGGCGTCTTCTCTCTGCACTATGTGCCGGCTGCCAGTCAGCCGGCGCATGCGCAGAGCGGAGCCGGCCTGTCACCAGTGACATTTCTGTGCGGGCCTCTGCGAGACCTGCACAGAAATAGAACCTGCCGTGATGTGTTTTCACGCGGATAAATCGCGACCGTCGGCCTAGGATTGCATTATCTAATGCAATCCTATTCAAGCGGGCACAGGCGGAAATTCTGCGGGAAATCCACCCATGTGCAGGGGGCCTTAGGCAGAGAATTATGGAGGCCTCTGTGCAGAATTGTAAATTGTAAAGACATGCCTGAAGATTAGTGCTGGGAACCCCACCATTCACTAGAACGAGGGACTTTGTCTTATGTGTACTTTACATTTTGAAGCCATAGTGTGACCGAGAGCAATGTATGGTCAGGTAGGCTGGTTCTGCTTCCATTCTATTCTGTGCTAACCTAATTCTCTTTTTACTTGCAGGATGAAAATGGCAGCGCAGGTAATTATTGTGTGTGTGTGTGCGTGCGTGCGTGCGTGCGTGTACTTAGTTCCTATTGCTCATGATGCCCATTTACATTAATTCCTACTGACATCACCACGGTTTCATTTGCACCAGGTTGTCTAAACTATGCAAGAATGTTATTAGCCTGGCTGTATGCGAGTTGCAAACTTACATGTAACTTGCATCCCTGTCCATGTGCCGTCTGATCTCCACAGACACTACAAGGATAGGACATGTGCATAGCCTCATAGGCCATACAGCACACTGCCCAAATGTTTTTCTCCTTAGCAATTTAACCCGTCTTCTACAAGTCTCTCTCCTTGTGTTGTATTTCAGAGTATCCCTCTGCATCCGGTCGTCTGGAACCAATGGACACCATCTTTGTCAAGCAGGTGAAGGAAGGCGGCCCTGCACAGCAGGCTGGATTATGCACTGGTGGGTGATGGGATTTGCTGTTTAAAAGGAGTTGTCCAGCTGTAAACTATTGATGGCCTATCCTTAGGATGCGCTATCAATAGTAGTCCTGCAGGGGTCCACCGCCCGGAACAACCGTTCATGAGCTGTTCACTCGGCCAGTGCACTTGTGCACGGAGCAAATGGACAGCTCCGTTCCCACTGCTGTGGCAAGGCGAGGTATTGCCAGCAAGGCTCCTACACCATTCATTGGGAACGATGCCTGTTATACCAAGCCTGTCCACTGCAATGCAAATAGAGCTGCATGCTTCCTGCCTGCTTCGCGCAGAAGGACACTGGCCCAGAGAACAGCTAAATGGTGGAGATTGCAGGCGGTGGAACTCTGCCGATCTACTGTTGATGGCCTATGCTGAGGGTAGGTCATCAATAATTTACAAACCGGACAACCCTTTTTACTTTTGAATAAAGTGAATTATATAGCACCAACATACCACAGAGCATTGAACATGAAATGCATCAGTGCACAACCATATAGCAACCGCCTTACGGCTGCCTCAGTCATTTTTGCCACTTGAGGTGTAACTAGGAATCGTGTTTGCCTGCTGATTATTGTTTGCACTTACATTGTTTTAATGTGAATCACATCAGGCGTCTCTTTTGAGGACCGGAGCTTTTATCCCTGTTTACTGGTTGACAGGTTGTCTTGTCTGTTTTTCAGGTGACCGACTCGTAAAGGTTAATGGAGAGAGCATAATCGGAAAAACGTATTCACAAGTCATTGCTCTGATACAGAACAGGTGTGACATGGGGCGAGGTGATGGATGTGGCTGTAGAGGGCGTCGGGCTGGATTCACACCTGTGGATTGCGTGCTTTTTTTTTAAACTGATGGATGCTAAAACCAACTTATTAACAATCGGACTGCAATCAGAAAATTGAAAACTGCACACCAAGATTTCTCGCCGGCAGCTCCCATAGACTCCTATGGGAGCTGTCCAGCAAAGGGAGGGGGAGCGGCAGTCTTGCTAATAGCAGATGTGCTCGCGGCTGCTATTCATTGACACGATTTAACGCTCAGATAGCCACGCTAAAACAGCTTGCAATCTGAGCGCTAAAACAGCACTCGTGTGAAAGAGCCCTTGCTTTTGTCTCCCTTCACTGTGAATGCTTACTCAAGGTGCTCAATGCAAGACATGAACGGTAAAACTGTTTTTATTTAGGTAGATTGCCTTTAAGTCATAAATTTTGACAACACAAAATTTTGAACCCCCCCCCTTTAATAGTATTCAATGCAGAAATCCAGGTGACTTCATAGGGTTCACTTACTTTTTCTTGCAACTGTATGTATCTTTTTTTCACCTAAGATACTTTTCTTTTTTCTCCAGTGATGATGTACTAGAACTCTCCATTATGCCACGGGATGAGGACATACTACAACTGGTAGGTGCCACAAAACATAACCTTCAGGGTGCATTCAGACGACCGTATATCGGCCGGGTATTCACGCCTGCCGATATACGGCGTCTCTCTCTGCAGGGGGAGGAGGCTGGAAGAGCCGGGAGCAGTGCACTGACCTCCTACTCCCTCTGCCTCCTCTCAATGAGGAGAGGCAGGGTGGGGGTGGAGCTAATTCTTGGAACTTAGCCCTGCCCCTGTCCTGCCTCGTCTCATTGCAAATAGTGGAGGAGGGTGGAGAGGAGGCAGAGAGGGGGCGGGAGCTCAGAGCACTGCTCCCGTCTCTACTAGCCTCCTCCCCCCTGCAGAGAGATACACCGTATATCGGCCGGCGTGAATACCCGGCCGATATGCAGTCGTCGGAATGCACCCTCAGTTAGTTGCTGACACCGCTCACCTGAGTAATAGTTGTTTTTTGGTTGTTTTATCCTCTGTTGTTTCTTGTCAAAATGATTAGGTGTCAGCCCTTGGTGCAGGAATATAGTATATACACTTTATTAGAGCAGCTGCCCTCTCATGATTGGCGCTCTCCCGCTGTGCAGCATCAAATCCAGTGAGCACGTTTTCTATGGATCGTTCTCAGTGTGAATCCACATTAGAATCCAGCAGGTTTGTCTATGAAAGCGGGTGGATAAAGACGTCAAGATTTGGTCTGCTAAAAGACGCTGCACAGTCAGGCCACTCTCACACATGGTGGTGGTAAAACGCCGCGGTTTTGATCGCAGAGTTGTACCGCAATTTTTTCCAGCATTTTCGAACACAGGTTACGGCATTCAGCAGAGTTTTAACGCACCCCATCATTCTGATGGGTGATTAGGTGCGGTTAAATAGCGTGAAAGTGTGCCGAATTACAACAAACTGTGTTCGAAATTCATGGGCTTAGAAAACGCGGCGTTTGAGCGCAGGTCTGTGATACCCCATTGAAATCAACGGGAGCGTTGTATTGCTATTAGCGCGGCATTCAAAACGCGGTGGTAAAAAGCGCACGTGTGAGAGTGGCCTTAAGGAAATCGCAGCAGAATATACAAGCCACTAGTAAAGGATCTGAATGGGATCACCCCAATGCACTGCAATCACAATAATACATCCCCCTCTAAAACACCTTGTTACCCAGAATGGTAACATAAATGATTAAATCACCCAATTCTATAATTTTTTAATTGGATCACATAGGTTTCTTTCCAAAACCCTTGTAGCAAGTCACATATCTTCATGTGCAAGAATGTTCTGTAAGTATCACTTCGTGGGGCCGGTCTGTTCTTACAATTGTATTTATGAACATGTGAAGATATGTGACGTACAGCAAGGGTTTTGGAAAGTAACCGATGTGATCCAAATATCTATTGGCTGATTTACCCATTTATATTCCCATTCTGGGTCAGAGATGTCAACAAATCTCCCTTTTAAAATACTTTTCATTATTTTGATTAAATTTGAAATGGCAGCACAATACCGCAGTGGTCTGGTCATCAGTGCTAGACCAGCGGGGCCGGGACTTCACTGCCAGCCTTCTGGGGTTTTCTTGTGTAGCAGTGTATACGGAGAGATGTGAAGAGGGAAAGTCGATCTTGTGGACATACACAAAAACTCCTTAATAAAAGGCTGTACACAGTCAACAGATTGTAGCCAAATACAACGCTCTTGCTCCAACTAATGTGTCAGAACAGATCGCCTAGTCCGATGAATCCGTGTCCAAGCCTTCTGTTGCATTGTTTAGGCTGGGTTCACACTGGGCGTATTCCCGTCGGAAATCTTGCGGTTTGGCCGCAGCAAAAACCACGAGATTTCCGCCAGGAGAACCGCCGCGGCGGCTTTGAAGCGGCCCGGCCGCTCGCTTTTCCGTTGCAGCCGGCGCTCCCATAGAGGAGAGCGCGGCCGCGACGAAAGTAAACAAAAAAGAAAAGTAAATAGACATGCTGCATCTTTTGAAACCGCGGCGGCCGCAGCTGCGGTTTCAGCCGGTCTTACCGCAGCGGATTGGCCGTCCCGTGTGGACGAGATTTCTGAGAAATCTCGTCCACATGGCTGGCTAATCCCGAGATTAGCGGCCGTGGGCGAAATTCCGCGCGGCAAAACCGCGGCAAATCCGCCCTGTGTGAACCCAGGCTTAAGGTTTACATTTTTGTTCTTTCGTGTGTTTAACCTGGTTTTTATCATATTTGCTGTTCCTACTGCTTGCATACAAACTGGCTAGCTTGTTGTCTGCAGGAGGGTTAGAGCTGGTAGGAGCAGCTAACGCTTTCCTTGCTTAGTGCCTGCCTCCTAGTGGCAGTACCTATACCCCATGGTTCTAGGCTGTGTCCTACAATGAACGAAGCGAGAGAGATTTTACAGCAAGTACAAAAATCTGACTTGCTGATGGGAGGTCAGAATGAATCAATGACCCCTCCTGTCAGCTGTTCAGAGCATGTCAGCACCTCCATCTTTTTGTGGCAACTACAAGACGCTTCCTGTCCACGGGGGCCAATATTCCTGCAAAACAATTTTAAGGGCTAACTGAAAGCATGCCACGATGACTTGCTGCAGTCCTGAAGCCCAAATGAGGTCCAACGCGCTACTAGATGGGGGTCTTTAATACAGTGGACATGTGGTGTATGTGTACACTATAGGATATGTGCAACTTCTAGTAGAAATATATAATGCTTATCTGCATGAGAATATTAGTATTATTGTCCGTTGATGCCCCCAGCACTTCCATATGATGGAGGTCAGCGTGCACTCTGGTTATTTTTAAATATTAGGTCACACATGTAATTTATTTCCTTGCCTTAGCTTATGCCACATTTACATTGAGTCACACCAGGTTCTTAATATATTTTTTGCTTGTATTCTCATTTCCAGGCATACTCACAAGATGCATATCTGAAAGGGAATGAACCATACCGTGGCGGTGCACATAGTATCCCTGAGCCACCTCCTGTGTTTTATCCATGGCGAGCTCCACCACCACCTGAGTCCTCTTCAGGGTATCCTGTAAGCTCCAGAGTGCAGCGCCCCAGCTATGAGGACTTTTCTTCCATCAGAAGCCCCATCCATGGTGATGTACCAAGGAGCAGCCCTGCTCACCATGATGGCTACTCCAGACCTCTTCCTAATCCTCTCCCTCCCCCCAGACCCTACATGGGGTCTCCATCCTCATCTGACAGATTCAGAGGACCAGGCCCTCCATGTAATTCAGCATATGGTTGGACTTCACGCTATCAGCCGGAACCACCAAATAAAGCTCCTGTAGACTCATGGGAGCATTCGGCTAACCCCCGCTGGGTGAGTCAATGGGAGAGACAGCAAGCACTGTGCAACTGGATGTCCCAACAAACCCCTCGTAGGAGGGGTTCTGCTTTGCCCCCAAGAAGACGTAGTGCCTCACAAGATCGCCTAGGAGAAGTCTCCCATCATAGTAACTGGCCTCACAGTGCTTCACAAGATACTCTCCACCATCCTCCTGAGAATGATTCTTGCTGCCATCGGGCACAGTCGGACAATTTCCTGGCCCGTTATGGAAGGTCTACGGAGAAGCTGGAGTTGAATGCTTTAATATCTCCACCTTATGAACGCCCCGTTTGGTCTTCAGACAGACCTCCTCGGACAACTCAAGTAGCGTCACGTCCTTCTACAAGTCAGACTGTGCCATCTGTCCATAGAGAAGTGGGCAAAGCTCCAACCCAGCACTCTAGTTCTGGGGACTCTGGGTACATTGGGTATCGGAGTTATAGTCCATCTTTTCAGCGTCGGACTGAGCTGCTTCATGCTTTTTCCTTTAGGGAGACTGGATTTAGTGGCTTCCCTACTTTTAGGACAGCACAATATTCGGGTTCTCCCCCATCCCCAACAGAACGGAGAGCGCCATCTGCAAGTGTCAGCTCCACAGATGATAGCAGTGCCACAGAGGATAGGAGAGAGGAGGTGGTATTAAGGCAGAAGCCCCCATCCGGGCGCAAGCCGCTGGCAGCTGTACGACAAGTCAATGTGCTCTTTCCTGAGGAAGGCAAAGACTTGCAGTTCCCACCTTCTCCTGCTGGCAGTGAGGAGACGACTGGTGAACGACCATTGCAGAGGGTACCCCCATTACCATTTTCTGAGGAGCCTCTGGCATCGATCCCTTTTATTGGTAAGACTGTGTTAATTGATTTGTTTGTTATTAATGTATTTGCCTAAATTTTAAGGAATTGCCCACAAAAAAGCCCAGCCCAGTGTGAGGGACCTGGACGCCCCCCACGAGGTGAGTATTAAGATGCCCCCCGAAAATAAGACATTGTGCCTCTTTTGGGGCAAAAATTAATATAAGACAGTGTCTTATTTTTGGGGAAGCACAGTAACATGGTGTACGCTTCCGCTGGTATTTCTTCCCCATTCATCCTGCAAATGTTTGGCAAGTTCCTGCAAAGATGATTCCCTTCTACAGTGGCGCAAGGAGCGCCGTCACTGGACAGTTGAGCAATGGAAGAACGTTCTGTGGAGTGACTAATAACTCTGTTCCATCTTGACATCAGATGGACGTACTGGGGTGAGGAGGATTTCTGGGGAAGCCCTTTGCCTGAGTTAAGTACGGCGGAGGTTCCAATTATGGTCTAAATGTGCTTAACATGTGATAGTCCTGGTCCGTTAATTGTAATGGTAATAACTGTGAACATGGAGGTGTACCATGACCTCCTACACAATAATGTGCTGCTGACAATGTGGCAATACTCTGGGAATGGTCAGCAATAACTCCAACAAGACAACGAGCCTTGTCACAAATCCAACAGTTTTACATTGGTTTGAGGATATGGATGTTCCACGATTGGACCGGCTAAACAGAGTCCGACCTGAACCTACTGAACATCTTTGGGCTGAACTGGAACGTCAGGTCTGGAAATATGAACAGCGGCTATCTTCTTTAAGAGAACTCGTTTGCAGGATGAATGGAGGGAAATCCCAGTTGAAGGGGATCAGACGTTAGTAGAAAGTATCAATGTTATTAGGGCCGAATGAGACCCCACTAAGTATTAAATGCCAACATATGGGAATACCACTTTTGATTCTTGCTCAAGTAGGTGAGCCTGGTAGGATCGTGTATTGTGTTAGGACTCCACATACGGCCTAAATGATGGAAAACTGCATCCTATTAATCTGTCCTTTTCTTCACAGATGAGCCAACAAGTCCAAGCATTGACCTGCGAGCCAAACATGTCCCTGCCTCCTGCGTGGTATCCAGCGCAATCAACTCTGCCCCTGTGATCTCGGACAGTCCTTCCTCACCAACATTTAGCTTTTCCATCGGTCGCCATTACTCACAGGATTGCAGTGAGTGCCCTATATAGTATATTGGCTGATCCACTATGTCATTTGTTTAGTACATTGAGGTAATGTGTTCAGATGATTCATAACGTTAGAAATATTGGAATAGTTCAACAGCTAGTAAAAGGGTTGTAAATGGGGACGGCGGATGGCACCCGCACTGTATTAAAATCACAGAGGTGAGGGGAAAAAAAAAAACAAAAAAAACAAACACGTTATTCACAGAAAAAGCCAAAATACAATACCTGAAGGTCTTCAAAGCAGACACAGTCGCCATAGGCACGATCGCCATAAGGCAGGCACAATCGCCACCGGCACAATCGCCGTAGGGCAGGCGCACCCGCACTGTATTATAGCACTGGTAATGTTCATTATCTGCATATGCATTTCCTGAGGCGCTCAGCCTTGTGGACCTGGTGCAGGGACGGGCTCAAACAGCTAATTATTGTGCCCCAGACTTGCTGACAATATTCACATAGATATCAGCAGTTTTTTGTGTATCAGTGTTTATTGTAAAATGTGAAATGCACAAAAGTGGAGAGTTTTATTATAAAACTTTAAAGGGGGGGTTCCAGCACTAAACATTTGGTGACATATCCTTAGGATAGGTCATCAATAGCTGATCATTGGGGGTATCAGGTGATCATCGGCAGTCTGTTGTTACTTCAGCCTATACCAGGCACAGTGCCATACATTGTATAGTGGCTGTGTCTGGTATTGCAGCTCAGTCCTATTGACTTGAATGGGACTGAGGTGCTCTCGGTCCACGTGACCAATGAAATGCGACATGCCTGAGAAGAGGCCGCGGCTCTCATGCAAATGGCGCAGTTTCTTAACTTAATTTACCAGTGGGGATCCTGAGCGTCGGACTCCCACCAATCAACTATTGATGACTTACCCTGAGGATAGGTTGTCAGTAGCTTAATCCTGGAAAACACTAATCATAGAAAATGCACAAGAAGTCCCAGCAGTTCCTCCCTTACTCGTCTTGTCTTATTTGATCCGATTTTATCTAATATTGCAAGTACAGCTTAGAAATATAGAAGTCTCCGTGTCACAGGAGAAGAGCAATGTCTTCCCTTCTGCTCACAATTTTGTGTTTGGGTGTAAGGGCTCATTCAGATGGGACGAACTGTCAGGCAAACAACGCCCGACAGCGCGTCCCAGTGAAGCTCGCTCCAGTGCTCTTACATAGGAGCAAGTATCGCAGGATCGCTCACAGCGCTGCCAACATGGAGGCGGAGCAGCTGGGAAGCGCTCTACCCCCGTATGCCTCCGATCCCTGTAAGCAGACACTCCTTTAGTACTTAGATTGATGTTTACACTGAATGGCTAGTCGTTCAGGGTTCTGCATGCTTAAACTGCAAGACTGAACAACTCTTGTCCAGTCATTCAGTCTCTGCATGCATTTACACAGGACGACTATCGCTCATACAACTCCTAACTAGAATCGTCCCATGTAAGAGGGCCTTAAAGCCGCCTGTCCACGGGCGGGTTTTGCTATGGAGATCACTTTCCCCCTGTCTACGAGCGGAGAATCGTTGCGATTCTCCGCTCGCGGCCGGCAAACTGCAGCATGCTGCGATTTGCTGCAGTCGGCCTATCTGTCAGATAGGCTGACAGCAGAGATCCGTCAGCCGGCTCCTGCTCCCAGGCGGAGATCCGCCGCAGGATACCACAACACCCGTGGACAGGCAGCCTAAGACAACTGTCTGCAGCAGGAGCCTCCCCCCTCTGCCCTGTCTGCAGGAGGATTGTTCACCCCTTCTCCTTATCTAAGCACAACCCCTCGGTTGTGCTAAAGTCAAAAAGGAAACTGATCAGGAGGAGATTATTAACCGGATTCTCTGCAGGACTGTTTGTTTCAAGAACGTGCAAAAAGTCCCACAGGCCGACAGCGAGGGGCAAAACTATCTCCTGTTTACTCTTTTATCCTTTCGTAGTCTAGTATTGCTCTTCGCATGCATTTACATGGGACTTTTAGTCTTTCCTTGTGACTTTGTTTTGTGGCTTTTTATCCTTTTTGCAAAGGAATTGAAACAAAAAAAACCATGGTGGAGAAAACGTTGTCTGTAAACACTCCCTAAAATAGGCTAAAAACGGGGTAATTGCTGAGAATGTGCTCAAACCAAAATAAGACTAGTTATTTCTGGTCATGGAAATGCTGAAGTTTGACTTGGTTGGATAAGAGAAGTCTGCAGCTCTCTGGGGAGATCTGTCAGCTGATCATCCAGCATCCTGAGGCCCGGACTGCTGGTGCCATAAGGATGTCCGTCTGCTCAGGTATAGAACTAAAACTTGAAGCTTCTGCTCCTTGGCTGACATCAAATTATTTAAAGGGGTTATCTATCCAAAAAGCATTTATCCCCTATGATTTAGGTGTCCCATCGCTGCGACCCCCCCCCCCCCCCCCCCCCCCAGGGATCATGAGAACGGCGCACCTTAAGGAATGGAGGTGGGATCATGGAGATGAACATGCATTACTACCGCTCCGTTCACGGTCTATGGAGACAGCTGGGCAATGTGCTTGGTTATCTTTCTCAATACCATAAAAGTATTCACTAGGCAGACTCCGGGTGAGTCCTCCTTGTGATCGATTGGGGTCTCAACAGTCAGACCCCCAGTGATCTTATGTCTATCAATACATTTTTATTTTTGGTAGGACTGCTGTTTTAAAGAGGAATTCCCATCTTGGCTTTTCATGGCCAAGATGGAAAAAAACGACTCCCTGTTTCCTACTGCCAGAAACGGCCAAGCTCTTCAGCGCAGCACTATTTCAGTTTCGCTCAATGAAAGCTATAGAAACACAGCTAGGCTGAAGTGCTCGGATGCTTCCGTAGGCTCCGGCCGGGTCGCTGGTACTTATTGAAGCTTCCCCCCCCCCCCCCCCCCTCCTCCCCAATCTCTGCTGTGAAAAGCCAACATGGGAACACCCATGCATCAGGGTTGGTCGTGACGTGGGGGGTTATTTCCATTACTGATTTGGATACTAATTCTCTACAAAACTCACATGCCCAAGGGCTCCTACCCACTTGCGTTTTTTTTAAGCGCTGCGATATCCCTGCATTTTTTTAACACAAATTGTCAATGGGACTTTCTAATGTTAAAAACTTATTGCACAAAAATTGCAGAACACAAACTAGTGATGCGTTTTTAACATTAGAAAGTTCCATTGACAATTTGCGTTAAAAAAATGCAGGGATATCACAGCGTTAAAAACGCAAGTGGGTAGGAGCCTGTACATCAGGATGTTTTTGAGGATTCCCCAATGATTTCACCCTATTGCATTGTAGCTTTTCTGCACAATAAACCTGATTCTATGATTTTTGTGCATACTTTTCTTTCACTATATGAGGATGGGGTTTTAAAAATCCCATTTGCTTGTATTGTACTGTAGATCACTGCAGAATCTGCACCCCAAATTCCCCATGTCTGGACCTGTGCTAAGGCCTCATGTCCATGGTATGTGCAGATTCCGCACCCGGATTTCCATAGTGGAAGACCTGCATGTTGGTGCAGAAATTATTTTTAAGTGCTTCCCTTTTATCGAGCGGATGTACACGGATCATCCATGCGGAAAAAAACCACAACCCCACCTCCCAGCCTTTTCCTCACCTCTCTAATTGATTTCAACCTTCAAATCCGCAGTGCGTCTGCAATTGTAATTGCGGATACACTGCGGATTGTCTGCACGCATTGACTCCTATTGAGCCCGTCCGCACTGAAATGGAGCATGCTGTGATTTGTTTTCCTCACCATATGGTCTGCAAATCAAATCTGCATGCTTAAATCTAGTTGTGGGTGCCAATGCTTCCCTTGGGGTACTTTGAATTGCGGCTCTTCCGCGCAGATTCTGCAAATCAAATCCGCCCATGGACATTGGGCCTGATGCTCACTGATAAAGATCAAACTTGGCTATATGTGTCCCTTGCCTCATACATAGAGCCTGTGATAATCGTGCCAGGTAAGACCTTTGGTAGCTGCCCCTAATACACAAGACAATTCCGTCATTCTTGCATAATTTGGGAAACAAGCACTTGTTCTATATACTACACATTTATTTAGTGGGGTGCGTTCAGGGCAATGTGTCATTCCTTTCTTATGTGTTCTCTCTGCTCTGTATTATTTAGGCAGCATTAAGTCCAGCCGACGTTCCTCATATCTTCTGGCCATCACCACTGAACGCTCCAAATCTTGTGACGATGGACTCAACACATTCCGTGACGAAGGGAGATTGCAAAGGTGAATTTCATCTGCTTTCACCATGATGAACATAAATACTGGATTGATGGGGGGTTTGGGCCACCTGAATCCCTGCTGATCCCATTTCCAGAAGGGAATTCATTGCACTCTATGGAAGATTAGGAAAAAGTCAAATTGGTGTACTTGCGTGTTTCTGTGACTCCTACAGACTTCAAGGGATGGAGAGATCGCACATAACTGGTTAACTCTTCAGTGGGAAAAGTTGATAAGCAGGGGTAACGGTGGTAGAGCACTCACGCATATATCTCTATGGTGTGTGCTCTTGCACTGCTGTAGTTTCCCTCGGCCCACACATCCCATAGTCTTATGTACAGAACTCAGAGATGGCCGGCTACTTTTGTAGTTTTGCCCAAACTACGCAATTTTATCAACTTCAGCTGCATTTCCTCCTACCCCCTTCTGTTCTGGAGCCTGCAGGTAGGGAGATGGTGCAGAAGATGTTCTTTTTTCCTAATAAGGCCCCATGAGCAGAAGCGGGTATATTTTGGCTTGTAGAGTGGTGTGCAAAATGGAACCGTGTAGCGACCACTTACTGTATCTCACACGTTCTGTTTCATAAATACTAAAGAATTTCATCAACCTTCGTTCTAGAACTTGTAAGGGAGAAGTCATTCCATCGTACACCAGACAAGGGAGCGGGATGGCTTTTTATATACAGACTCCACCTGCATTTACAATTGCAATGTGTAATATAAATCCCAAATGGGTCTGTGTGTATGAGGCGCAAGATGCTTTATACTAGAAATGGATTGTCTGTTTTTACAGGTTTCTGTTAGTGACCTATAAAAAACGTCAACATTGTCTTTTTAGATACAGGTACACTATCTACCAAAAGTATTTGGACCCCCCTCCTATCAGTAGAATGGATCGTGTCTTATTAGCATGTCACACATCATAGACCATGCTACATAAGATGCAGACCCTTGGAGGTGTCAGTCATGGTTCGTTCCAGGAACTGCACACTTTTGGATATACGGGTTATGGCTCTGCACACAAGCATCCATCAGGCCAGCTACAATGGCGGAAGGAGCGCCGTCATTGGACAGTTGAGCACTGGAAGACCGTTCTATGGAATGACTAATCCCTCTTTTCCATCTACAAATCAGATTGACGTACCTGGGTGTGGAGGATGCCTTTGGGAATGCCTTTTGCCTGAGTGTGTTGTGCCACCAATTAAGTATTGCTTTATGGTCCGGGGATGGTTTATGTGGCATGGTCTCGGTCCATTGGTTGTAGTGGCAAGAACCAAGAGCACTGAGGTGTATCTTGCCTTGACATTCTAGTGTGCTGCCAATAATGTAGCAATACTTCCAACAAGACAACGCGCCTTGTCACAGATCTAACACGGTTTCACGCTGGTTTGAGGATATGGATGGTCCATGATCGGACCGGCCAGCACAAAGTCCCTCCCTGAACCTACTGGACATCTTTGGGTTTAACTGTAACCTCGGGTCAGGAAAAATGAACAGCATCCATCTTCTTTGAGAGAACTTGCTAGAGGTTTGCAGGATGAATGAAGGGAAATACCAGCTGAAATACCATCATTCATTAGTAGAAAGTATGCCACGGAGAGTACTAATGTCATTCGGGCCAAAGGAGCCCCACTAAGCATTAACATAGGGCAATGAATACTACTTTTGATTCTTGCTCAGTTTACTTGTGGTAGCATAATGTACTTATCCAATAGTGAGGGAGCCGCAGGGATGTTTAACTCATCAGTGTTCAGTCAATGGGCAATGTCTTTTACGCAGATTTTTTTTTTTTTAGTTGGCCGCTATAGAAATGTCAGAGGCGGCATTACTTCTCAGTTAATTGAAGTCTGCAGACTTGCAGGCACGTAATAAGAGTGCGCATTAGTTGTGGTAGCCGGGATGGTGAGCGGAGGATCTGGAGACACAAATGAGATGAAATCTGAAAGCTGGTAATGTCTCTGCTAGAAATTTAATCTGATAATTGTCTCTTCCTCCAACCACAGGAGAGTTGTGGGCCGGGTGCCGAGTCTGCGGATGCTGCGGAGTTTCTTCACTGATGGGGTGAGAAAATGCATTGTGTCTGTAATTACTGATCACCATCTGGGTTTGCACCGAGCTGCATCCAGGCACAAGTATGTATTAGTTGGAAGAGCTGCTGGGGGGCACAAGTCACATCTTATCCACAAGGATGCTACTTTAAGGAGCTTTACAATTTCTGTATTGACATGGATCCGTGTTTGTCATAGTGCCACGGCTGCTGCATCATGATAACCTCGTTCTATTAATGAGAATAACATGGTCCTGGAGGTGTGGGTAAAAAAGCACTAAGAAAAGTGAATGCGGTTTCACGCAATTCACAGCGGCTTACGTTGATGTAAAAACCAAAACCTGTTCTGTTTTGGATTGTATGTAGAGATGAGCGAGTATACTTGCTAAGGCACATTACTCGAGCGAGTAGTGCCTTAGTCGAGTATCTCCCCGCTCGTCTCTAAAGATTCGGGGAGCGGCGAGAGAGAGGGGAGGAATGGAGGGGAGATCTCTCTCCCTCCCCGCCGCAACTCACCTGTCACCCGCGCCGGCCCATACGATGTCCTTGTCTGCAGGGGGTGGGAGGGGGAATGGAAGAGCCAGGGGCAGGAACTGAGCTCCTGCCTCCTCTCCGCCCCTTGCCACTATTTGCAATAGGAAAGGGGCGAGATGGGGGTGGGGCTAAGTTCCAGCGCTTAGCTCCACCCCAACCCGCCCCTCCCATTGCAAATAGTGGCGAGGGGCGGGGAAGGGGCGGGAGCTCAGTTCCTGCTGCTGGCTTTTCCATCCCCCTTCCCTTGCAGACAAGGACCCCGTATATCGGCTCGGCGTGAAAACCGAGCCGATATACGGTCGTCTGAATCCACCCTTTGACACTGGTTCGCTGCCTGTAGTCCACTGTGGTCATCTTTCCCCATAGAAAGGAGAGAGACGGCAGCGGAAACAACAATAAAATTGACATGCTGCAGCTTTTGAATTCCGTGAATTTCATCACAGCTTGGCTGCAGTGGACTGTCTGCAGCGCTTGGATGAGATCTCGTCCGCTTTGCTGCTTAGGCTTGGGTTTAAGATTGCCAGCGGAATTTCCGTGGGGCAATTCCGCCCCGCGTGAAGCCAGTCTTTGGGCTTCTGCACACTTGCGTTTTTCTCGTGCGTCTTTTTTCCTTCATGCGATTTTGCAGCGTTTTTTTTTTTAATGCAGAAGTCAATATGGATTTCTAATGTTAAAAATGCATCGCCCGAAAATCGCAATGTGTTTTTAACATGAAAAAGTCCTATTGACTTTCGCATGAAAAAAATGCGAGAAAAATGCAAGTGTGCAGGAGCCCTAAAAGGGAGGAGAGCAAAAGATTCATCACACCTCTCTAGACATTCATCTGGTACCTGGAGCAGCACTTTATAGAAATGGAAAAAACTAACATTTTGTGTGTTTTTTGCCACAAAACGGGTTAACAGACCAGCGAGAGTAGATATATATCCGTGAAGAATACTGCATGGTATGAACGGGGGACGAGACCTACTCTGTTGTCAGTAATGCAGGACGCTACAAATGTATAGCCTGTTTGTGGGCAGTTGCAGAACACAATGTAATGTATCTCTAGCAAGAGATACATTCATCTTGGATGGAGCGCTGGCTTAGGTGCTCCATCCAAGATGTAAAGCTATTTGGAAGGGAAGGTAAATTTCAACACTTCAGCACAAACGAGAGGCATTTAACCTGCACCTCAGCATGTAATGTCTCAGACTACCGATGCATACTAATACACGGTGTGCATCAGGTAGTCGGAGAAGCTGTGCAGCCATCTTTGTTTGTCCATAGGGTCATTTTAGGACAAGTATTCTCTGTGCCTTATCCCTGACCCACAGCAGAGACCTGTCTTGTGCCGAGCCACCGTGATCATCCTTACAAACTATTCCCTATAGTTCTGCTACACTATCAATACCAGAAGCAGACTATGCAACCTTCAGCTTCATAGACCCGTAGTTAAATGATTTATTTCAGCCCCTTAAAGGGAGCTTACTACCCATGAAATACGCTTGTTACTCAATAATGCAGTAAGCTCCCCCTAGTGGTGGTTGTAGGAAGCCAGAATTTTTTCATGTAACTTTTTGACAACACCAAGTGGAGGATTTGGATCTGTGTATCAGGAAAATGGATAAAAAAAACCTTTACAAGATATATTAAGACATTTCTTATGAAAGCCACGACCCATTTATTCTAGCAGATATGAGGTTACTGTTTTTCTAGTATTTATTGTGAGTGGTTGGAAAGCTAATGTGTGACAATCCTGTATTTCTCTTATTCCCTACAGTCTTTGGATAGTTTGGTTGCATCTGAAGATGGCCGGTCAAAACTGCACTCGGCTTCTGAACTTTCAGACCCAGAACTCAGTGATGTGCACAGGGAAGGCTGGCTGCTCTATAAGCAGATCCTCACTAACAAGGGCAAGGTATGACGGGGGGCGGCTGTGGAGTACTTTATGGTGGCCACTTTATTAGGGATACCGGCCCCTTCACGGTTTGAAGCTTTCCTGTATGAAAATTAGGCTCATGACCCCGAGTGCAGCATAAAATCATGTGAGCACGTTTTCTGTGGATCAGTTTCGGTGTGAATTCACATTAGAATTGGAAAATCCAGCGATCTGAGCGACTTCCAGCAAGGCTCTGCACATCTGCGTTAGACTAGCCGGGCCAGGATTTTATACACCGCCTACCTTGTGGGTTTTCTCATGCGGCGGTGTGGAGACTATATACAGAATAGTGTGATCAAGAATAAATACATCCAGCGAAAGGGGTCAGAGGAGGATGTCAAGAATCGTTACGACAAACAGGCGGTGAACAGTTGATTGCAGCCACACTGGTGCTCTAACTAATGTGTCTGAATGCACAACTCATCGCTCCTTATTACAGATGGACTGGAACAGCTGACGACCGAATCTGAAGCTATTGCTGTCTTAGGGAAACTAAGGCGACTCCAGTTCGCTTAATGTGATCACTGAGCAGTGGAAAAACATCCCCTGCTCAGATGAATCCAGATTTCTGTTACACTATCCTGATGAGAGGTCAGAATTTGGCACAAGCAGCATGAATTGATGACCCCTTCCTGTCAAGTGCCAACAGATCAGGCTGTAGCAGGTGGAGTAATGGTTTTCTCGGCACACCCTGGCTCCTCTGATACGGTACCTATAGTTCGATGGCATGGAAATTTTCTGAAGACCAAAGGATGCCCAACGCACTACTAGACGGTGTCTCTAATAAAGTGGCCATTGAGTATATACTTTGTGACTGGCTGTTCAGAAGTGACTATTGCTGTTTTTATTTATAAACTATGTTTCCTTTTCCCACTTTTTTCAGCCTCCTCCGACCCCTCAGTAACTGTCCTCCATGTCCAATGCTGTATCCTTGTGACAACCTTTTCCTCTTGTCCCCCTGTAGAAGGTTGGCGGCGGGCTCCGTCAGTGGAAACGTGTTTACTCCATCCTGCGCCCTCACCTCCTCTTCTTACACAAGGAGCGTCCAGAGACACGGGGTCCGGGGCCAGGTGAGGAGGAGCAGCCAATCAGCATCCTTGGAAGCCTGGTGGACATCTCTTACAGCGAGACCAAGAAGAAGCACGTCTTCCGGCTGACGACACCTGACTTCTGTGAATATCTCTTTCAGGCTGAGGACCGGGATGATATGTTGGGCTGGGTAAAAGCTATCAGAGAGAACAGTCGGGATGAGGGTGAGGTAAGGTGATGCTTTATCTGATTTTTTTTTTTAATGGGTTTTAAAGTATAAATGCAAGAGATTAAAGTAGAACGCATGTAAGAAGTTTGGATATGTGGAGCACTAATCTGTGCATTAGCCACTAGAAGGAGGGGGCTTTATACAACAGGACATTAAATATGTCAGCGCTGACCACAGCGGGGAGATTCCTCTAGCTGACATTTTTAATATTCGTATCTATTCCTGATTTTTTTTTTCCCCCTGGTTATATATGGGGCTCAGAGAATGGGAATATCAGAAAACGTTAGTATTGAAACTAGTATGGTATGTTACAAGATTGTTGGTAACGAGATTAAATCCTCCAATCTCTTTTACTTCCTACCAGGACCCAGGCTTTGCCAGTCATGCTTTGATCAACAAGAAGCTTAATGACTATCGCAAAGTGAGGTAAGACTGCAGACACATCTCTTCTAGTGGCGTACAGTGAGACTCCATTTTTTTTTTTTCTTTATCCTGCTTTTTAGGTCCGATATATATTGTGCTGATTGACCCCTTGCCAGTTCCTATGAGCTCCATAAGCTAAATTTATTGGCTCATAGGAGGTAATGGAGTTTTGGGATGTGAGTAGAGATGAGCGAATGTACTTGGTAAGGCCGATTTCGCAATCGAGCACCGCAATTTTCGAGTACTTCACTACTCGGGTGAAAGGATTCAGGGGGCGCCGTGGGTTTGCGGGGGTTGCAGAGGGGAGTGGGGGGGAGAGGGGGAGTGAGAGAGAGCTACCCCCCGCTCCACCACGCCACGCCCCCCCCCCCCCCCCCCCCCCCCGGCGACCCCCGAATCTTTTCACCCAAGTAGTGAAGTACTCGAAAATGGCCGTGCTCCATTGCGAAATCGGCCTTATCGAGTACGTTCGCTCATCTCTAGATGTGAGTCTTATACTAACCTTCATGTCTGTTTCCCTGTTGTGGGCTGTTACATTCCTATCTGCAGTGCATCTATCAGACTACTTGTCGCACACAGAATTAGAGGGCTTTTCCTCTCATTTGATGTGTGCGCGATGCATTGCTATGGCAGCTTAGACAGCACACAACGAGCTAACGACCAGGAAGGTTAGTATAAGACGCTCATCCCAAAACTAGGCATGTCACCTCCTATGAGCCTATAAATTTGCTTATGGGACTCATAGAAGCTGAAAGACTCCTTTTTAACACGGAGTTTAGTGTATAACCATATGCAGTAATCTCCCACTAGTGGTGGTTGCAGGTAGGCAGCAAGTTATGTGTTAAAAACGAAGCTCTGATCATTATAGAGATGCATTAATATTGTAATCAACATTGAATTTCATTGAATGCCATTTTTTTTTTCCTCTTTGAGGTTCAGCTGCTTAATCTCCTATTTTCATTCTAGTGTTACTGGGGCTAAACCTGACATGTCCCCTAAGGGGACAAGAAGTTTAGGCATTCGATCAGATCTGTTATGGGCAACGGGACTGGCTGCCGCCCCTCGCTCCCCGAAGCCGGACAGTGCTGTAAAAGGTACGAGAAGCACAGGCTCTTCTAGAGGTCATACTATAATGTATATAGCATGTAACATTATTAGGCTGGGTTCACACAGGGCGGATTTGCCGCGGTTTTGCCGCAGCAGATCCGCCTGCGGCCGCTAATCTCGGGATTGGCCAGCCATGTGGATGAGGCTTCTCAGAAACCTCGTCCAGACGGGACGGCTAATCTGCTGCGGTAAATCCGGCTGAAACCGCGGCTGCGGCTTCAGAATATGCAGCATGTCCATTCTTTTTTCATTCCGCTGCGGCCGCGCTCTCCTCTATGGGAGCGCCGGCCGCAGCGAAAGAACGAGCTGCTGGGCCGCTTCAAAGCCGCCGCGGCTTAAACCGCGGCGGCTCTCCCGGCGGAAATCTCGCGGTTTTTGCTGCCGCCAAACCACGAGATTTCCGACGGGAATACGCCCCGTGTGAACCCTGCCTTAGTGTTAGTAAACTTACACGGACCACTAGTGCCCGTCACACTGTGTTCCATGCTGATCTCCACTAATTCCACGCTATCTATATTGAGTGTATACGCTTCTCCATTTACATGAGGAATCGGTCTCTTTATACATTACAAAGTTACTATTTGTGTATGCTTTCCCTAGCAGAGGAAGGGCCTTCATCCAGAGTTCCATGGGGAATCAACCTCATGAAGAAGAACAAAAAGTGTCCACCAAGGGCTTTTGGAGTGAGGCTGGAGGATTGCCAGCCTGCAGTAGAGAACAAGGTGAGGTTGCTCTCTGATATGGATGTTCTGTATTCAGGGCGGTGAAGTTTATAAGCCAAACTTCTGATGACTCTATTTTTGTAGACTCCAGCTCTGAATCCTTCATACGGCCCCCTGTCCACGGGCGGTATGGTATGCTGCAGCGGATTTCCGTCGCGGGAGCTGCCACCCGGGAGCAGGAGCCGGCAGACTGATCTCAGCTGTCAGCCTATCTGATAGATAGGCTGACCAAGAGAATCGCAGCAATTCGCAGCCGTGTGTGGAGAATCGCAACGCTTCTCCGCCTGTGGACAGGGGGCCGGCGCTTTCCATAGCAACACTATGGAAAGCTTCAGACCGCGTAATTTGTCGTTGATTTACCACCGGCGAAATCACGCCCGTGGACAGGGGGCCTAAATGTCTCATGTATAATAATTAGCAGTAACAATGGTAACTTGAGGCTTAAAGGGGTTATTCCATCAAAAACCTTTATCCCCTATCCACACGATAGGTGGTAAATATATGATCAGTGGTAATTCAATCTATGGGTCCCCCAGGGATTACAAGGACAGCATACCCTTAGTGAATAGAGAGGCAGTGCGCATGCAAAATATAACAAGGATGGTAGACACATGCTATAATGAAAGGCCCCTAAAGTTTAACTTCATGTATATAAAGACCTCTTGTCTACAAAAGGCAAAACACAGGGCAAATGTGACACACTGAGCAATCAGAAATGTAATAAACCCAGAGACCCCACAAGAGATATAGGTACTCCAAAGTTGGTATACCCATCCATGATACCCAGGAGAGAGATGCTCAATGTGTATCACTGTGCAATGGGCAGCATAACGCATCAGAAGTTACATGCTGTATATGAAATCTGCAAATGTTCAAAAAGGCTCCGCTGTTGAAGTGCGGCATCATGTCTGCCCGCATACAAAGGAGAACACTTTCCATTTATATTATTTAATATTTAAATTTTGAAGTCAAATTTGGTATATTTCTTCCACAGATCTGTTTGTCTGCTCTATATCAGTGATGGCAAACCTTTTAGAGACCGAGTGCCCAAACTGCAACCAAAAACCACTTATTTATCGCTAAGTGCCAACATGTCAGGGGGCGGGGCTTATCATGATTTTACCTCCGTAGTTCTAAAAAAGACAGGGTTGTTTTAAAATAGACAGGGAGCAGATTTTGACTGCTTTTTGGGTGTGGAAATACTGCAGAATGTCCTCAGCGGGAATTTCTCTGGCAAATTCTGCAGCATTTCCACATTCAAAAAGCAGTTAATCTGCACGCTGCCTATTTTGAAACAACCCTGCCCAGCGGTAATGGGGACCCCCAGAGCAGCCCTAGCGTGTAATATACTGATGCCCCAACGGGATTAGGGACATCCCAGAGTGGCCCCAGTAATAATAGTGACATCCCACAGCGGCCCCAGTAATAAGTTACATCCCACAGCGGCCCCATTGGTAATGGTGCCCCCCTGGGACACACCTACTTACCCCCTCCTCCTCTGCTCGGCGCTGCTAATGGCGCTAATCTCAGGTGCACACTGTGACGTCAGTGTGTGCTTTCGGATGCCTCCTTCCCCTGCTCTCGTCGAACCTAAGAGGAGACTTCAGGGGAAGAGGATCCCGGTTGCACACTGACGTCATCGCTGGGATAAACGTGACTAGCAGCGCAGCTGAGTGAATACCGGCAGGGAAGCCGCGGCCCCTGCCGGTATTCACTAATGTGAGCGGCTGACGGCGGCACGTGCCAGCAGGGAGGGCTCCGCGTGCCACCTCTGCCATAGGTTCGCCACCACTGCTCTATATTGTTTAACTATCCTTGATAGCAAATACTCCATAGTACTGCAGAACATTGGTGGTATTACATGAAGTATGTGTATATAGTAACATTTAAATAGCCCATCACCTGTTGGCCTAGAAATCTTGCCGGTCCAGAATGCATCTGAATGTGGACTCATAGTAGTAGATTGACACGCCACCTAATGGGATTTATGGGTGTGATCATGAATGGGTGGTCTTAAGGCCCCTTTACACTGGACGTCTGTGGGCTCCATAGGCACCCGACAGCTGATCCAGTGACTATCGCAGAGCTTTGCACAAGAGCAATAGTCGTTGAATGAATGGAGGTGGAGCGGGCCGAGGATTGTCCAGCTCGCCCAGCTCCATTCACTGTAAACAGGCCGTCGCTCAGAGCAAGAAGCCGCTCCGCAGTTCTTCCTTTTCAATGAACAGAAAGGAAAGGACTAGCGAGAACTGAGTGACTTCTCTGAAGACCCAGATCTCTCATGAAGCTTGTCTCTTGTCACCCGCAGGGGGTTCCTCTGATAGTGGAGTTGTGTTGTACACTGGTTGAACAGAAAGGTCTGGAGTATTTGGGAATATACCGTGTTCCCGGAAATAATGCTGTAGTGAGCAGTCTGCAAGAACAGCTGAACAAGGGTCTGATTGACACCAACATACAGGACCAGGTAAGAGACACGGGAGGGATCAGCATGGCTGTGTGATGCAGACTCAGCGTTGGAGTAACTGTAGTTGCTATTGATTTGTAGTATAGGCTAGTGCATCACTTTTCTTGATTAGCCAGTGTTGATTCTGCATTGCAGATCCACAGCAAATTACAGTAAAATGCAGATATAGTCCGCCAGCAGACGGCCGGGTCGGATCCCACTGTAAGAATTCTCGCAGCGGGATGCGGACCTGTGCCCCTGCAGAGTCCTGCGGCTTTACCCACTCCCGGCGTCTGTCTCCTCTGCAATGTGCCGAGTGCTTCCCAGCCGGTGCATGCACAGAGTGGAACCGTCCTGTCACCACTGCCATTTCTGTGCGGGCCTCTGCGAGAACCCCACAGAAAAAGAACATGCCGCGATTTGTTTTCCGTGCGTGTGTTCACACGGACAAATCGCGGCTGTGTGCATAGGATTGCATTATCTAATGCAATCATCCTATGCAAGCGGGCATGGGCAGAAATTCTGCAGAGAAATCCCGTCGCAAAATTTCCGCTCGTGTGCAGGGGGCCTTATTAAAAAAAAAAAAGAGCAGATTTGGGGATTTCATTACAAACTACAAGAGACAGGTACACAATCCACACATCACTGAAAAGAGAAATGTTCAAAGTTTATGGCCTACTAGTAAGTTCCATTTTCTGCCACATCGCAGGGCTGTTTCTTGCTGTGTGGATGGGAAAGTCCCATCCACATGTAGCACAAATAAAATTGCCACAGAATATTGGGCATGATGCGGATTTTGAAATTATGTTGCCGATTTTCGCAATGGATTTCACCCCTGCAATGTCCGGGGGTGAAGCCTTTATGGAACAAATGGATTTTGCTGCAGAATTACTGCAGAAAAATTCTAGCTTTTGGGCCTCATGTCCACTGGGAAAATCGGGCCCGTGCGGATTTCTGCTGCGGATGAACGATCATTGTGTTTTGTTTTTTTTTTCATGCGGGAGATCAATTGACAGAGAGCTCGCACATGCATGATCCGCTTAAAAAGGGAGCATGCTGCGTTTTTTTCCCCCATGCATGCAATCCGCAAATCACTTAAAATACCATCCACGGCTATTTAATTAACGGCGGATAGTCGATGCATTCCTGTGGGATGCGCGTTTGCGGTTTTTCTCCCCATGGACATGAGGCCTTAGAATAAATGTTTCTTTCCTTACTTTGCAGCATTTTTCCTGTACAGATAGTCCCCTACTTGCGAATGTTCGAGTTACGATCTTCGCAAGATGCGATCAATCTGTCCTGCACAGTATGATGTATTGCTATGGCATTATCCATCCACGATCCGCTCCATACAACCATTTGTTTGGACATACAAACAAATGTACTTGCGAACCGGCTCCTGGAATGGCACCTGTTGGCAAGTAGAGAAGTATCTGGCCTGTAGTCAGAGAGCAGATGACACTGCTGTTTTTTTTTCACATTTTGTATTCGATTGTTTGTGTTGTAACTTTTTTTTTTAACGTTTTGATGCTAGTTGCCCCCCAAATCATGCTGATTGTGGGGGCAACTAGCAGCAGCTCTCTGCTCAGGTGGCTACTACAACATAGCATTATAGTTTATCTTACAAGCTGTTGTCTGGACACTACAACTTCAATGGTAAATTACTTCCAGGCATTTGTCTGATCTCATTATATTGCCTTTTCAGCGCTGGCAGGACCTGAACGTGGTCAGCAGTTTGCTTAAGTCATTCTTCAGAAAGTTGCCTGAACCCCTCTTCACTGATGGTGAGTGTGATGGTTCTTGTCCGTTATGATGGGATTCTTACACTGGCTGCTGATGATATTGCACTACAGATACACCGTACACAGAACGCTTACAGAGTGTTGCTGCAAACACTGGGAACACCAGAGCCAAATCATTGGGAAATACCGGAACGCTTACCTTCAGTCTTCTGATTCCCCTGACAGAGGACTATAATGAAATTACCAAATATATTGTACTTGCTGTAATTGCCTATAAATCAGAGACAATCAATATCCTCCAATGGAATAATTTGGAATAAGATATTTCAGAAAGCCATGTAATTGAGTCATTTTCTTAATCTAATATATCCATTCTGTTTAATGAAACGCTGGAAACGAACAATTGTGTGGCCACTACTAGACGTCTGCTTTACTGTCTGTCATTGATTTTCTTTTCAGACAAATACAATGAATTTATTGAAGCGAACCGTTTAGAGGATTCCAGGGACCGGATGAAAGGACTTCGCAAGCTGGTAAGGTTTTCTCTGTAATATTGCCCTGTAGTTACTTTCAAACTCTCCATAAGGAGGTATTCACACGCCGCTGATTAGAATTCAATTGAAAGGTTGAAATCTGTTGCAGATCTGCACTGAAATCCCCAGCAAAAAGAAAGTTGACTTACTCTTTGAAGTGGTTTTCCAGTGAAACACTATTGATCATCTATCTCCACGATAGAGATGAGCGAGCGTACTCGCTAAGGCAAACTAATCAAGCGAGTAGTGCCTTATGCGAGTACCTGCCCGCTCGTCTCAAAAGATTCGGGTGCCGCAAGGGGAGAGTCGTAAGTTGGTGAGTTGTGGGGGGGAGAGAGTGAGAGAGAGATCTCCCGCTCTCCCCTGCCGGCACCCGAATCTTTTGAGACGAGCGGGCAGATACTCGTATAAGGCACTACTTGCTCGAGTAGTTTGCCTTAGCGAGTATGCTCGCTCATCTCTAGTTATCAATAGTTGATCATCTGGGATCCACCACTCAGGACCCCGACCGATCAGCTGATTGAGCGCCCACTCCGCAACACCCGGAAGCTGATGCCTCAACCCCTATGTAGTGGCTGGTGCTTGTAACTGCAGGTGTAGCTCCCATTGATTTTTAGAAGAGTGGGCGTGCAATCAGCTATTGATGACTGTGAGGATACCACCCTGAACAGCAGTGTGAGACTGGTCTTACTTGTGACTCTATGATGGTGGTTTTATTTTTTTTGTCTTGCTGTGCCTCCTATCCATTGAAGAATCTGATTTTCTTTACTTCTACTCCAGATAAAAGAACTCCCCTCATATTATTATGAAACTCTGCGCTTCCTGGTTCGTCACCTCAAGACGGTGGCTGATCACTCCGAGAAAAACAAGGTGGGGAACCCTTTCTGTAACGGTGAGGATGCTGTAGATTCACATGCTGTATGATTGTAGATCTGTATCAATCTGTGCAGGTCTCCTATCATAAAACAAGTACACATGCGAACAGTATGCAAGACCGTCATACAGGCAAAGGGGGAATAGCTCAAGGAGTCCTAAAAAACTTGGAATCTGGAAATAATTTCACATTTTGAAGATTGAGCGGTTTTGTTCTGTTTTGTTTTGGGTTTTTTTAGTTCCATTAACATTTACATTACACAGCTTCAATATTTTTGACTATTTCTTCAAATTTTTAAATTAAGGGGTGTTTTCAAACTTCTGGAGGGTCCTGTATAATAAAGCACAAAACTCCAAAGAAGTTGTTAGAATAGACTCCGTTAGATACAACTGTGTTATCTAACAACTATGATTATTGCAGTTTGCCAAAGCCGCTTCCTTATACTTTTAGGCCGAATGCCCACGGCCTGGTCGTATTCCGACTGCGAGATCTCGCAGCGGAATCAGACCCTGTGCCCAGGCAGTGACCCCCGGGTACCTGTCATTTTGTCTTCTCTCTGCTCTGCGGAAGTGCCGGCTGGCGCGCCGCCGCACATGTGTAGTGCAGAGACTGACTCGCCAGCGATGCAACAAATCTGCAACAACTCTCCGCGGGACGGACGGCTTCCAGTAACTGCAATGGAAGCCCCCCGGGCGAGGCTTGCTCTAGAATAGGACATGCTGCGATTTCCCTTTTGAAATCAGAAATTCACAGTTGATTTCCGCTCGTGGGCATGGAAATGTGTTTTGCAGAGCGTGTCTATGGGCAGTATTTGCTACGGGATCCAGAGGCGAATGCTCGCTCCGGATCCTGCAGTGCAACTAGGCCCCGTGTGCATTGGGCCTTGGGCTTGTTCTGTCGCTCACAGCCCAAGTGGAAAAAAATGTAAGTCTGACTGTAATATGTAACATTAAATCTTCTCTTCTACTGTAGATGGAGCCCAGGAATCTGGCCTTGGTATTTGGTCCTACACTTGTTCGCACCTCTGAAGACAACATGACTGACATGGTGACACACATGCCGGATCGCTACAAGATTGTAGAAACGCTTATCCAGCATGTAAGTAGACACAACATCACGACGTTGTCATTTCCTTCTGCTACAATGAAGTCTGTTAAGCATTCAAACAAGTGATTCGATAAAAGACTGGGCGCCCACAAGGGGCCCTAAATTGATTAAAACTGCTCATGGTATTACTATAAGCATTTTTTTTCCATTTCGCAAGTGCATTATCCTTGTGGTCCCGTGTGGTTTTATGTAGATCATTACTGTGTATCTGAAATAAATGTCACCTTTCTTAACTCATTAAGGACCACACTGTTCTTAACCTTAAGGACCAGACACTTTTTAGGGATTTTACCCATGTAGTGTTTTAACTGCCCCTACAGAAGGAAAATAAAAGTATGGATTATAGATGTATATTAGGGAGATACAAAAATCCTTGGTACTCCAATCTGTGTGTGTGTGTGTGTATATGTATGTATGTGTATATATGTATATATATATATATCTATATATATATATAAATATCATATGTTCTGTGGCCAGAAGACACCATGGGATGGGGCCTAGAAGCTTCATTTCATATGCACTGCATCTAGATGGGTCATAGATAAGCATTATACAGTTATATATTGTATGTACCTGCTGCTCTGTCTTCACTTTGTAGTTGACATTTTTCTTTTTTTTCCTCTCTTCCAGTCTGACTGGTTCTTTAGTGATGAGCATGAAAAAGCTGAGAAGGTAAATGCCCTTGAGGAACATCCAGTTGATAAGGTGTTCTCTCATCACAGACAACTAGAGATGAGCGAACATGTCCGTTACGGACACATCCGCACCCGGACACCGGCTTTGCCGAACACTGCAGTGTTCGCGCGTAAAGGTCCGGGTGCCGCCGGGGGGCTGGGAGATGCGCGGCGGCGCGGGCGGCAGTAGCGGGGAACAGGGGGGAGCCCTCTCTCTCTCCCTCTCCCCCCCACTCCCCGCCGCCCCCCCCCCCCCCCCCCCCGCGCTGCCACGGCGGCCCCCGAACTTTTTCGCCCGAACACTGAAGTGTTCGCAAAGTTCGGTGTTCGGGCGAAAAAGGGGCGGGGCCGAACGTGTTCGCTCATCTCTACAGACAACCCTTTTAGCATAAGAGCCGCCAACTCTGAAGACTTCCTGGCAAAACAACTGTTTGCAACCACTGAAGTAGCATCTGGCGGTACATCTGGTACATGTGGTGTTTAAATGCAGCCAATAAAATAAAGAACCGTCCATGAAATACATGGACAGACCAGGTGTACCAGAGGAAGAAACACGACTGGTCAGTGCCTCTCAACTCTGGCTCATTGAGATGTGCGCCCCTCTAAGATGTCCACCTGTCCTAAAAGAGTTGTAAAGATGAGAAAACCCTTTGATATTTGTGCTCCATGGTCGGTTTCTGTCCTCCCTGTGCTCACCTTAGGACACCTGCATTATGATTTGGCATATTGCCCTAGTGAAACTCCTACCTGCCACTGTCATGGGAGCCGCTTTGTATCTCTTATCTCACTGATCTTCTGTTTTAGCCGTTTTGACCAGTTTGATGCCTTTTACTTATCCTTATAAATTACTGAACAAACGCTCCTAAGGCTTCATGCCCACGGGTGGGTCGGATTTCGATTGTGAGATTCACGCAGCGGGATGCCACCCGTGCCCCGGCATTGACCTCCCGCTTAACCTGTCCGGCATCTTCTCTCTCCGTTCTACGGTGTCAGCTGGCACACAGCCACGCCTGCGCAGAGCAGTGACGTTTCTGTGTGAGCCTCTGCGAGGCCAGCGCAGAAATGGGACATGCCACGTTTGTAATAGCGCGTGAGTTTTCACGCAGTCATATCGGGGCTGTCAGCATAGGATTGCATAAACTAATGCAATCCTATGGCAGCGTGCATGGGCGGAATTCCTTACTTCCCTGTGTAAGCACGGCAGCGATCAGCCAAAAGACAAGCAAATATTTGCTTTGTTGGTTGATCTGTATATTTATGCTGCTCAAAAAGCACGATCGTTATTAGCAACCCATGTACCTGTGTAAACGGAGTGTGCGGGCAACAATATGCAAACTGTATGGGGCTTGAATGATCATATTGATTGCTTGTCTCCACGCCATTTTCTTTTTAAGCATTCCCTGTTAAGGTCTGCTTAAGTCTGCCTGTCCACGGGCGTTCTTGCATTGCGTTTCCCCGCGGCGATAGCGGTGCTATGGAAAGCGCAGCCCCCCCTGTCCATGAGCGGAGAATCATAGCGATTCACCGCTCGTGGGACTCAAATCGCAGCATGCTGCCAATTTCTGCGATTCTCCATGGTGAGCCTATATGTCAGATAGGCTCACCGCAGAGATCCTTCAGCTGGCCCCTGCTCTCGGGCGGCGGCTCTCTGCCGCGGGATATCTCAACGCCCGTGGACAGGCAGCCTTAATGAGCACTTTTCCAAAAGACCAGCCTCTTGTACAGATGAGATTTGCAGCCGATTTCAGTTCCGCCATATAATATGCACAGTGGTCGTCTTCTTTACATAAGCCATCCCTGTAGAAGAGGAGATTTTGGTTCATTTCATTGGATTACAAAGTGTAATAGTAAAAGTTCATTATTTTGTCTGTCAGCTGGTTTGCTTGGATAACTGATGGCTAGAATATATCCACCCAGTAGACCTCGTAAATAAACTGATGCCTGACAAATGGGCACATCCTTACGCGTTGTTTGTTTAGGCTTGTGCTGACATATTTTACTTTCCTCTCCTCCATCTTTCTTGATCTATGTTCTGTATTTTAGACTCCAGTGGATGAGTCCGATACGCAGTCTGTACCAAATATCGAGCACCTCCTGCCAAACATCGGACGGACCATAGCTCCAGGAGACACCTCAGGTACCGCCTGCAGTCACCATTGTCTAAATAGTGCCGTAGCCTTGTGGGAAAACACAATAGTCTTAGAATATGTCTGTAGCTGTAGAAATATTAAGCCCGTCTCTTACTAATGTTGACTATGCAGACATTCCTCTCACATGTGACACTCCGGAAGCTGTAGGCTACATCACATCACACATCTTATGGTGTAAACACAAAGGCCTGATCCACCCTGACATGTTGTGACTTGAAATAATTCCCAGCCTTTTTTCCTCTCCTCCTTCTCCCAATATCTGTCCCTTCTCCTCCTCCTCCTCTTTCGTCTCTCAGCGGATCTTCAGCAGCCGTGAACGGTATGGTTGGTTTCTGCCGCTTTCCCTCTTAATCACTTGGGTGGTTGCAAGAGAGATGCCTCCAATAGAACATAGAATGTAGAGATGGACCGAGACGGGTAGTACTGATGCCCGGGCAAAGGTTTACCGGTCTCCCCCCAGGGGCAATGGAACTGAAATTGCAAAAAACTAAATAGAAAGCGCTGTCATTTTGCTCTTGACTGCAAAGTGCCGGAAAGGATTAACTGTTCATCTCTCTTGTCTCCACCCGTTGCCCAGGGATTTAACACATCTTATGGCTGTTACCGTGTGGCGTTGTGTCACGCTAATGTCCTGTGTTACTGCTGCTCTCACATACTTACAGAGCGGCCCCAGCAAGGTGTCTGCAGGCTCCTCCACCTTCCACATGTACGGTGTCTTCACAGTATCCACTGACGTAACATTCATCGCAACCATCATTCTATTTTCACCTTGAATGAATATTCTTTCTGCACCCTCATACTTCTCCTCTTACGGGGCACCCGTTGTAATAGCGGGCACCCTTCACATTAGAGCACTCCTAAAATGTCCACTAGCTTAGTGACCAAACATTGGAGCCCTTTACGGTCTATCTTTTTCTATGGGTACGCCATAGGCGTGGGAATTGTAGAGGACATCACTCTTGATGAAGTGGCTGCTGATGTACGTCTGCTTCTATTACTCTCCTAGAGGAGCATGGACGCCTTGTTGGGCAGCATCTGCCCCTGTCATTTATGGCGCGTCCTCAAGAGGGAAAATACCTCTTTAATAAGGGGAAACCACTATATATATTTTACTTTGAATATATGACAAGTATTTTTTGGCGCCCTGACAGCACTTCATTCATCTGTTGCCCAAACCAGTTCAATTTTGATGGGATTTGGGATCTTTTAACACCTTCACCCTAAAGGACATACATGTACACCCTCCGGTGGCAGCGTTTGCATGGTGTGGGCCCAGGAGCGGAGCCTGCGCCATACACGGTTGTCTTTGACAGCTTCTACCTGCCTGCAGGTCCCACGATTAGTGCTCACGCTGATCGCAACTGTTAACCCTTAAACAAAGTTTGGAGGTCCTGAACAGCTCCCTCACAATTAGATTGTCAGGTGCTGTTAGTTTTCAGTGGCAGTCCAGGGTCTTCTGAAGGCCCCTAAGGCTGCCACATACTTCTAGCAATTAGGACAGGCCACAGGCCCATCTTAACAGAATGCAGTTAGGAATACCATATACTACAATACTGATGTATGGTATAAGCAATCAAACCATCACAAATTAAAGTTCCTTATGGGGACTAAAAAAAGAGTATAAAAGTAAGTGAAAAAAGTTTTTTTTTTATTATTGTAAAAAAATAAAGGATGTTAAAGCTAAATAAACCCTTTTCCTCTATTTATAATTTTAAAAAATCAAAAAAACACCCAAAACAGTAAATGAAATAAAGTTTATTTTCTTTCTGACAACATTCACCTTGCAGAATAAAGAATACAACGCCAGAACAGAATAAAAAGCGATCAAAAATACCAATAGAAACCACCGACTGTCCCTGAAAACACGAGCCCTCGCACAACTCCATCGATGGAGAGAGAAAAAAGTTATCACAGCTAGAAGAGGGCAGCAGAACATTATTTTTACTTTAAATATTTTTTTTTTTTTTAGAAGTAGTGCAGCAAAAGAAAACTAAATACATTTGGTATCCTGATTGCACTGACAAGAATAACAAGATCATGTCGTTTTTACCACAGTTGTGTGTGCCATAAAAACAATCCCTCCCAGAGATGGTGAAATTGCGGGGGGTTTTTCTGTTTGTTTTTTTCCCCCCTGTTTTACTCTGCTTAGAAACTTTAAAACGTTTTTGAGAACATTATATGGTACAATAAGTAGTGACCCTGAAAAACACAACTCATCCCTCCAAAAATAAGCCGTCAGATTAGCGGTGTCAATGGAAAACGAAGAGTTATGATTTTTTTTTTTTTTAAGTGGGGAGGAAAAAAAAAAAAGTAACCCTTTCCAATCTAATTTTGGATTCAGGGTTTCCTAAAAGGCTTCCTCTTTTTGCTCTTATACAACGGTGCCATCTGCTGGCTAACGCCAGTGTGTGTGCGTCAGAGAGGAATGGCTGGCAATAGACGGTAAGAATACCCTGTCGGACGTCTTCTGACATCGGAGCTGTACAAGCTTCAATCAGAATGTAGGAAGATGTCAGACAGTGGATTGGAAAGGGTTAAAAAAAAAAAGGTTGAGTCCTTACAGGGTTGAACTTTCACATTTTGCCCCTCCCATATATCCCTGTGTTACCCCTCCCATATATCCCTCATTGTATCTGGTCCTAATTCTCCTTGCTCGCTGTCCTCCTCACCGTCATCTATTATTCCTCTTTATGAACGGACGTTGGAACACTTCTATATTGTAGGAATACATCTTCTTCTTTTTGCTTTTTGTTCTGTTTTACATTCTGTATATATTTTGTGACAAGTTAACAATTGCTAAAGCAGATCCAGTATTATTCTGTTGCCAGCACCTTTTAAAACAGGTTTGTGTTGCTTGTCCAATGCACTGCAGATTTAAAGGGCCTATAGATGTCAGAGGGAACACCCCGCCCCGAATCCCCTCGACTAGCTTTCCTTGACCCCGACTACTTGGAGATTTATCATTTTAAACCCATGGCCGATTGCCGGGCTACCTTTTAAAATAGAAAGTGGTTGTCATGTTGAAATAACCCCTTTAAACAAAATTATGATATAACTGTATTTCCCAGAGCATTTTTATTTATGCAGCTCAAATCCAGCAGATATGCAATTAACTTGACACGTGGCAACAGTACGGCACAGAAGACCTTACGTCCTATACAAGTCGTTTACATCCCTGTATTAGAACACTCCTACAACTGAAGGGGCGTTATGAAAACATAGTATTGAGGAAAACTTCTTGTAGTTCCCGAGTGTTCTCTTTAGAATGCTCCCAATGGGTGAGCCCTATTTAACAGAGCAGGAAACCCTTTCTTGCAGTGTATTCCCACAGGGTGTAAGTGCTGCAAATTTTCCTTGTGGAGTCTTCGTACGGAAAACTGGCAGCACAGTGGGTGATCTTTAAATCGCTCTCCTCCCCATGCTGAAGAAAAAATTCACATGAAATCTGGGTAGGAATCGACGTAATGTGAATATTAAAGGGAATCTGTCACTATTTTTTTTTAGCTCTCTCAGAGCAGCACAAGGTAGTGACAGGCACACTGATTGTAGGGGTATCTTTGGTATGTGTATCCATGCAGTAGTTTGGGAGAAACTTACGCTTTTATTATAAGCAGCACGCCTAGGGGATTATAAGAAGTAGTTCTCGATATTCATTAACTACAGCTAGTTCCACCCCGCCCTATAGCCACTGATTGACCGCTGTCTATTACTGGAATATTGCTGTCAATCATTGGGTGGTGTGGGTGAGGCTAGCTGTAGCTTATGAATATGGAGGACTACTTTCTGTAGGCCTCTCTATATTGTGAGATAGCATCCCTCCAGTACCCTCACCATCACTATATTCCCCCAGAATGCTGTCCTTTGCATATGAGACCCAGGAAGTATATGAAGAAGCTGGATGAGATCTAAAGAATCCTGGAAGTGGGGTATCCTGAACAGAACATAGTTTGCTTATGACTTTTAGCAAGTCTTTTTTCCCTTCCTGGGGCCAGTACGGGATTTTCCTGGGACCCTCAGCCTGTTCAGCTCCGCGAGGAGTTATAAGATGGGTGCAGACATTGCCCTAGGTGGCAACATGAAAGATGTAACTCACACTCCTCTCTAGAAAAGAAGCTACTGTACTGAGGTATTAACGAGTGGCTGATGGCCTCCTGTATAGTCAGGAGCACAAGTGTTATTTAGTGCTGGACAAGCAGGAGTTTATTTTCTGTATGAGACGGAATATAAATGACTGTTATCCTAGATTTTTTTGGCCATAACAATAAAGCCCAGTATGCACTGTATCCTGGTGCCATTGTCTCTAGCCACAACACTGAGCTAAACCCTCCACTGTATATGCTGCTACTAATAAAATGCAAGTTTCTCCCAAACTACTGCACAGATACATACAGCAGATGTAAGCTGCCTGCCTGTCAATACCCCAGAGAGATCTGCAGATTCCCTTTAAATCCGCAGCATGTTAATTGTTTGCAGCTGACTTTTATTGTGCATTTCATACTTTGTGAAATATGCAGCATTTTTGCACCAAAATCTGTGGCAAAAACTGCACTGCATTTGGTGCCTTTCCACAGCGCATCGGCCCCGTGGGAACATGCGTTCACAGTGCAGCTTAAAGCAAGAAATCTCTTCCACATGCTACAAGTAGAAGCAGATGGGAATGTACCCTGGACATATTTTGAGCACACGGGTTGGCGTTTCTCTTCCCTTCTTGCATTCTTCTCTATATCGGACCGTCCTCCATCCCATCGTGTGTTCTCCCATTCTTTTCTCCTCTGATAACTTCCGCTTTGTTGGAGGGGCCTGCAATGTTTCCTTGTGTGTAGTCTTACATGTTGTGTGCAGGGATGAAGAAAGCATTGATCTCTATTAGCCATGGCTTTCTGTCATCTGTATGTTATCTCGATGCCTTGCCAATTCACGCACAATTGTACTGTTGGCCGTAACCATTAACATGTCCTTCTGAAGCTGCGTCAGACAGAAAGATGTACCTTCCCAATGGATCACTCAGTGCCCAGCATGAATGGATGAGGCTCCTATCAAACGACTGGATCCATCCATGTGTAGTGTAGTAATCGTTAAAGGGGCATTCTGGGCTTTTACTATTGATGATATGAGACTGGGGGAGTGAAGAAAACTGCAGCCAGACAGCTCTGGGAGCGGCTTAACTCCAGGGGGGACAAAAGGATCGGGTATTGAAATTCAGCATGCTCGATCCTTCTATCCTGACATCATCTGTTGGGTAAAGCCGAGAAAGACCCCCATACACATGAGTCGTTTGAGTCCACCAAAATTGGCTGGTATAGTCTAATGTGTATGGGGGTCTATCAAACTCGAAGCACAGTCTTGTAACTGAATCTAAAAGGCTGCACTTTCCATGTTGTGTCCATCCTGTATTGTGTGTTAACCATATGTCTGTGGGTTGTCGGTGGCCCATTTGTGCTATGTATGATGTGTCCAAGTGTACCGTGTAGAGGGGCCCCATATATAAGACAAGACTAATCTCCACCTAGTAGTTTATATGATGTGATGTCTGAGCCATTATATTAACACATTTAATGTTATTTTCAGCTCATTCTTCTGTGTTTTCATTTTAGATTCAACCAACAGTGATTCAGCCAAAGCAAAGGTAAGAAACGCAGAAGTATTCAGCTCCCCAGTCTGAAAATGCAAACTGAACTCGCCTTTGTTGCGGAGTTTCCTGGCCATTTCTATGGATAGGTAATCAATATCCGATCAGTAAGGGGTCCACCGCCCCATACCCCCGCCAATCAGCTGTTTGAAGAGGCTGCAGCGCTCGGTCGTATCACGTTCATCAGTCACATGGCCTAAGAGTAGCTCAGTCCCATACAAGTGATTGGGATTGAGCTGCTATACCGGGCAAAGCCACTTAGAAATGTATGGCGCTGTGCCTGGTATGCAGCTGATCGATGGGAATTTTAAATCGTGGACCCTCACTGATCAGATATGGATGACCTATTCTCAGGACACCCTGCGCATCCATACACAGGCTAAAATGCAAATGTCACTATAAATTTCCACCCTGTCAGAATAAGAGCAGGCTCACGGGACTTATAGGAATTGCGTATTACGTGGACTTTGTACGCCCGTGTGATACGCTGAAGCTTGTAGGCAATCGCTTACATTACCTTTATGCAGTTCTGCACACATTAGGGTGTCAGAATTGTGTAACCCACAAAAACAAAATGGAGGCCATTTTTCTCTATAGTCATGTATAGACCCGCAGCCCATACACAATTGTGCTGCGTACGCGCTGCAGGTATATGCGTCATCTCTAAGCCACAGTGTACTGCGCATGACCACTAGTATGAGTACACAGCCATGCGCAGAACAATTTCGCCACCGTACGCACGGTCAATGCCGGGTTCACAGCTGTCTTACGCTTAGCCTGGGTTCACACAGGGCGGATTTGCTGCGGTTTTGCCGCGGTTCGCCGTTGCATATCCGCACTGCGGCAAAACCGCTGCGTTTGCAGTGCAATGCAGCACAAATAAGTTTTGCAAAAAAGCTGTTCTCACAGGACGGATTTTTTCCGCACAGCCGCAGTGCGGAAATGCAACTGCGGCGCGGTTTTCAAACATGCAGCATGTCCATTCTTCTGTCTTTTCCGCAGCGTTTTTTGTCCATAGACCCCTATGGACGCAGCCAAATCCGCACCAAAATACGCGGCAAAAAGTAAAAACCGCTTGCAGATTTTTCCGCAGGAAAATCCGCAAGCCAAAATGAACCTTTGAAGCAGTTTTGCCGCAGAAGCATTTCTTCTGCGGCAAAACGGCAACGGAAAAACTGTGGCAAAACCGCAGCAAATCCGCCCTGTGTGAACCCAGCCTTACAGCCGTGTGAGCCCTAAAGAAAAACCCAAATCTAATCTAGATTAAAAATCCCTTTTTTTTTTTTCTTTCTGTTTTTAATTCCATTAAGCAGAAATTGTTGTATTTCCTTTTCTCTGAAGGCATCTCGCAAGGAGCTGTACGCCCGCGATATCCTGTCCATTCCCTTCATTTCAGCAGTGAACCGTAAGCGCAGGAAACGACGAGATGAGAAGCGATTTGGGAGCAGCACTGAGGAGGACGACTCTGAGCAGGAAGTAGCGCGGTCGGGGCAGCCTGAACAGGACGTGGAGATCACAGAGAAGCAAGAAGAAGCGGCAGAACCCCAAAATCCAGTGCATTCAAAGAGCCAAGATGGAAAGGTACTGGCTGGAGGGGACATTGAAGCCGAGCCTAAAAGCTCTGCAAGTAGGTGGCCCGCTCCTGTAGAGGAGAGGATCCCTGCAGATGCCCGTTCCATCGTTTCGGGATATTCCACCCTCTCTACACTGTGCTCAGAGCCAGCCTCCAGTGTCCGTGGGGGCGACGAGGCTGACGACGAGCGCAGCGAGTTCAGCCACATGGAAACGGACACCGAGATCGGTGGAGGAAGAGAAAAAGAACGACCGCGTTCACAGGACTCCTTCACTTCTCAGAGGCTCATTCCTGGAGATACGCTAGCTCGTAAAAAATTTGGGAAGGGTAAACCTGAAGGCTCTGAAGATCCGGCGTCCGCACACTCTCATACACCTCAGCGCACTAGACCCGCAGCAGATGATCTGTGCATGGCAGCAATGCGGAAGCCTGGATCCCCAGAGACTCGACGTAGGAAAAGTGCTTGGCGACGACACACTGTGGTGCTCCCTGGGCAACTCACTGACCTTAATTTCAATGACTGGAAGGAGTCTACTCATGGGGCAACATCAACTGCTGAACCCAGCGCCCGCTTAAGTGGAGGGGCCTGGGCGGAGGGAAGGGACTCGGGACTGAGTAGCTTGGAATCTCAGAAAGCCAAAATCCCAGCAGTTCAAGAACCTGCAGCCATCAAAGGGTCCAAATCCCAGAATCCTTCTCTTCCTGGTCTCCGCCATTACTTGTAGACCCTCCGCTGTTACTATAACCCATGAATGCCGTGCGGTGGTCTCTCTTCACAGCCGGAGACCACCGTCTAGATCATTACTCCACAGATGCCATGGCTTCAGCTACTTTGGAGGGGGGAGGATTTTTTTTTTTTTTTTTTACATTGTTTTGCCCTTTTCATTCTCACCCGGAGCCGCCATCTTCTCTCACCATTGCAGCCACAGACCTTGAAGACACTTTGCAGGACCGAATGATGAGTCTTGGAAAGTATCTCCAATTCCTCCCCCACCAGCTGTTGATGAATGCTATACACAGGGGGGGTTTACTGAGGAGTGATCGCAAAGGGTCATCACATTTCTACAAAGCGAACTGCTGGGAATGCGGGAGGATCACTCGCAACTCTGCAACAAGTTTCCCAAATATACATTGAAACTTTGGTGCCTTATTCCATTTTTTTTAAACATATTTAACCCTTTTCCTGCTTAGACTTCAAGTTAAACGTGAACAGGGGCATGTGCACAATACAGGAGTGCATGCATCATGGTCTGTATAAATGTAAAGTACACTGTGAGTAGTATATATAGTGTATAAATGTACAGTAAAATTCCATTATACCAGCACCTGGGGGAGCAGTATGCTATTAACATTGGTTTATGTTTTCATGGTGTCCGTCTGGCTCAGCGTGCAATTACAGATTATTTGATACATTTCAGTCCTAGATTTAAGGTGTTGTCTGGGACTTTACAAAAAAAAATAATAAAAAATGCTATTGATTATTACCAGGGGTCCGTTACTTGGGATCTCCACCAATCAGTTGATTCCCGACACTGCGGTCAGCGTGGGGTGCAGATCATGCCGTTCATAGCGCAGTGGCCAAGGCTGGTATTGCAGGCACAGCTACCATTGAAGTCAATTGAATACCAACCTGGGCCACAGCATTCCTGTCAGTGCGATGTGCTTCCTGCACTTTCCATACAGCGGCACCAGGAATTGGCTATCGGCTGGGATACCGAACAGCGGATTCCCTACCGGTCATCAGTAGAAAAGTGTTTTTTGGTTTTTTTTGTTAAAGTCCTGGACAACCCCTTTTAAGGAAAGCCCATCAATGGCAGCCTGATTCTTGAGACTCCTTACCTATCAGAGGCTGCATTTCTCCTGCAAGACCTGCAGCTTCTTCAGGATTTACGTTGGGTTGCAGGCTAGTTCAGAGTGCTGTACTTTTTGTAGTGGCTGTTCGAAGCATTGCAGCTTTGTACCATCCACTACAGAGGAATGGAAAAGTACAGCATTAAGTATGAATCTGCCTGCCAGCCAATGAAAACATTGAAGAGGCTGCAGTACTTCCTGAGCACTGAGGTGCCAAGAGTCAGACCGCATTGATCTGATGTTGATGACCTATCCTAAGGATAGTCCATCATTAATAACTCCTTAAGGACGCTGCCCTTTTTAAAAAAAAATGTTTGATTTATTTATTTTTTTACTCCCCACTTTTTAAAAATCCTAACTTCTCTTTGAGCATAGCAGCGGTCTGAGGGCTTGTTTTGTGGGACAAGTTGCATTTTCTATGGTACCCTTAAAATGTACCATATGATGTACTAATAAACTGGAAAAAAGTTACATGGAATAAAACGCAATTCCACCATATTTTGGGGGTGGGGGGGGGGTGTCTTGTTTTTACGGGGTACAAAATTTGTGGGGGGCGGTTGTTCTCTGTATTTTTAAAAAAATAAAATATCTTTGGAAAAAAACTTTTCTGCCGCATCTTCTGACAGCCAGAACTTTTTTTATTTTTCTGTCAACATGACAACATGTTCAGTTGTGCGAGGGCTGGTTGTTCTGTGGGACGTGCTGTAGTTTCTATTGGTAGCATTTTAGAGTACATAAACTTTTTAATCTTCTTTTTTTTTTTTTTTTTTTTGTAAGTACGTTTTTTCTTGAAGACCGGGTGACCAAAAAAAGCGCAATTCTGACATGTATTCTTTTTTCATCTAACAGCTGTCATACAACGGCATAAATAATGTCCGATCGGACTTTTACGAACACAGCGATACCAAATATGTTTTGAGGGTTTTTTATTCAAATTTTTTTCCTTATTGAAAAAGTTTTGGGTTTTTTTCCCTTTTTTTTTTTTTTTTTTTTTTTAATACTACTTTTTATTTTTAAATTTTTTTTAAATTCATTTTTATATCTCGCTTCTGTTTTTTAAGTCACCATAGGAAATTTAAACGTGCGATCAGTTGTAGACTCCTGTAGTCATCTGACAGGCAGTCTTATCCAGCCACACCACAGGCTTGGCTTTATAGGCAATCAGAAGTGGTAGCCCTGGGATCCTTCAGAAGGCTAGTGGCTCCCATGACAACCGGATCGCAACCCCGAACTGAAATCCATGGATTTAAAGGATTGAGAGTCGCGATCAGTGTGAGCGCTGATCATGGCTGTTGTAGACGGGTGTCAGCTGTTGAATACGGTCCACACCTGCATTGTACGGTGCAGGATCAACCCCCCCCTTCCCCCAATCCTGCTCCATTAAAACCTTGAATCTCCATGATGTAATATATCATGGAGCGTTAAGGGGTTAAGACTAGACAAAATCTTGAAGGATTCTACTGCGCCCAGTTTCATAAATTATGGTCATTTGTGTGTAAAATATATATTATGGGCATACATAATAGAGGCGCGCATACAATACTGCACACACCATAAAGTATTTTAATGTACTTCTCTTTTGCAGACTAGTCAGTTCGTTACATTTTGTAGCTGGATAGCAGCATCTGAAGTACCTTAAGGCCGAGAAAATCCCATGAGATTTGTGCGTTGCGAGAGGATCGCTACTTTCCTGAAGTGATGTGTGGCGTTTTTGACACAAACACCTCGCGTCTGCTGGAAAATCGCAATTTGGCGAGCACGATATCAGGCCGAGTTTCATGGCCCGATACATCACTTGCCTGTGTGTAATTAACCTAGGGGTGCTCTGAAGTTTTTGAAGCCAAAGACAGAAGTGTATGGAAAACTAACTTTTTTTCAAAAAGCATCTCTTTGGGAAACCTCCATTTTCCAAGGCTGCGTTTACTGCGGTTTCAGCAGCGTTATGATGCATTCTGGACAGCTGAAAACGCAGCCAAGAAAGTTGAAAATAAAAAAAAATCAATACTCGCCTAGCTGGCGCAATTCAGGTCGCCGCCGCTGCTCTCCGGAGACCCCGCCTCCAGCAAGAGATTGCTTTCATTGGCTGAGTTTGTTGACTCAGCCAAATACAGCCAGTGCTGGATGCACCAATCAGTCATTCACTGAATGACTGACTGGTTCATCGAGCGCTGGCTCTGATTGGCTAAGCCAGCGCTTGATGAAGCAATCAGAGCAATCTCTTGCTGGAGGCGGGGTCTTCAAACCCTATTAATAGCAAAAGATGCTCTGTCGGCGATGAGGAGTGCCCGGAAGCCTGCCGAAGCTCCAGAGAACAGCGGCAGGGACCCGGACGGCGCCAGCTATGTGAGTATTGACTTTTTTTATTGCTAGCATTTGCATTTAGCGCTGTCAAAACCATGGTACCAACTTGTGCCACGTTTTCAGCAGCGCTGAAACTGCTGCCCATTAATTTCAATGGGCGACGCAGGGCTGAAAATGGCTAAAGATAGAACATTAGAGATGAGCGAGCACTCTCGTTTAAGGCTGCTACTCGATCGAGTAGCAGTCTTATCGAGCACACACATACTGCTACGCGGCGCACCGATGCATCTCTATGGTTCACGGCGGGCTTCACTCTGGAGAACCCAATCATTCCACTGATTTCAGTAGGAACAGCGTAATGTTTTGTTTCACCTGTGGTGGTGCTGCAGAGGAATAGAACACTTACTAGCAGTTACCAACACAGATTAACCCTTTCATGAACTCTTCTAACGAAAAAAAGATTTTCCAAATTGGACAGCCTATTTTAGGGGGTGGGGAGGGGGGTTAAAGGGCTTCATAGGAGATATATTTGCTTTGATGTCCTCTCCTGAGGTCAGGGCCGCCATGTAAAGGGTTTTCCACTGTCACAGCTGGAATACACTGGGGTCGGAGTGGAAGCCGCTGCTCTGACCGCTGTATAGTGGCTGGTGCTGGTAATTGCAGGCACAGCTCTTATAAAGATGATCATTTGTCAGCAGTACATCCCATCATGTGTTTGATAGAATGTGAGGAGGCAAAACAAGCGATTGCTTGTATGAAAAATGCACACGGGCGTTGTAGCTGTGTGGCGGGTCTAAACGACTTACACAATCATTAATTGGCACTTGTGATGGTCAATTTATCTAAAAACACCTCCGTTTTCCTTGCCGTCATGCTCTGGTAGTCGGCTGAGATTTACAGACTGTGATCCGTTGTTGGCGCTCTTCTTGGTAGAAGGTAAATGAATAGAAGTTGACATGCGTGGAGTTTGGCGCTGCGCCCCCTGCTGTCTACATCAGAGAAGTTCTGGTACATCTCAGCAATGGTGGAAAGTCTAATTGACGTTTGGGCTCCGTGTCTGTAAAATGTAACTAAGGGTACGTTCACACAGATGCGGCGCTCCCCTCACCTCCCAATTCTTCACACTGTCTGCTGAAAACCGTTGCAGATACGCAGCTGATTTCGAGTCAAAATCTGCACCGATTCTGTAATATTTTGACTGTTTAGGATGCTGAAATGCTACGGAGATTCTGCCACATTTTCGCCGCCGTGTGAACATATTCTAAGGGGACATTTTACTCCAAAGAGCAATTTTGTTCGACTGTCGCGCCCTGTAAACACCGAGCCCAGCAGGGCAAGGGAGCAAGAATTGCAAACTTGCCCTTGTAATCACATGTAAACAACTGTTTACTGTTAATGGAGGTGGCCGGAAGGGATCTCTAGCGTGAAAGCACTGGTGTGTGATAATCTTTGGGACAGCAGTCCCATGTAAAAGTAGTTTACAAACTGCAGGAAATATCTCGCTGTGTGTTTATAGTAAGGAAGGAGTTCTTTACAGTTAGAGCAGTCAAGGGGGACAATGACAGCATTTCAAAAATGACTAGATGCTTATCTAATAACTATGTACAGTGGATCAAAAAGGGTTGAACTTAATGGAGCTGTCTTTTTTTCAACCTATGTACCTATGGTAGGAGTAGGTTCACATGCCACCCCCAGCTATATGCTGTCTCCCCGCACATGAATGGTAGACTTGTCATGGTACAAATGAACCCTGCCTGTCTGAACTTGAGAAATGATTTACTTGTCTATCTAAGTGCCATTATCACACCAATGTACCTCATTTTGACACAAAGCTCTTGTTACCTCAGTTTGGTACAGGCAGAGTTATCGGCAGCATGAGATAAGTTGGAAGGAGGGGATCTGCACTCTTTGATGATCACTGCTGTGGAGATGCCATAAGCAGTGTGTATGTCTTACAACCAGTCTACTCTTCACAGCATATAAACAAGGGCCGCCTTAAAAAGGTTTTCTCACTTTTAGCTGTTTTGCTGCAGGAAGCACCATACATTGTGCAGTGGCCCGGGTTGGTACTGCAGGCTGAATCCTATTGAAGTGAATGAGATTTAGCCTGCAGTACCAACCTGGTCCACTGCACAATGCACGGTGCTGTCTGCTTCCTGTAGCTTGAAGTGGGAATACCTCTTTAGAACTCTCATACACATTAGAGCAGCGAATCCCAACCATGGTGCTGTGGCACCCTGGTGTGCCCTGTCATGAGAACCTGCCAGGAGAGAGATGTTGAAAAAAATTTAATATAAAGAACGCTAAATTAGATTTAATTCTTTTGCAGGGATGCCCCGAGCTAAAATAGTTTTCCCAAGAGTGCACCAAGCCTGAAAAGGTTAGCAAACCCTGCATTAGTCTGTTCACATGGGGCAGAATATGTGGCGTGTCCGCAGCGCAAATTCCACGTCAAAAGCTGGTGCTGATTTCGACAGACCAGATGATCCTCCAACAGACCGTTGTTGGCGGTGTCTGGGCGTCCCATGTGATGACGCCCGGGTGCACTGAATAAGAGCCCCATGTTTGTGTTACCTTTCATTGTGGTGATAATGAGATGACAGCTGAAAAGTTTTCTCTACAGAACAGGAAGTGGCAGAGTAGTATTAGGCTTAGTGGTCAGTGTGAGAACTGCAGGGTTTTAGGATTTTTTTTTTCTTTTTTAATACAATGACATTGAAAATATAAGAAAAAGTCACCAACAAATATTCAGCTAAAAACTTGAATTCAAACAATTGGCCATTTTCTGAGAACCCATCCCCTATAATGTGGGAAGGAGAGAGCTTTACTAGAAGGCCCTTCCCATTGCAGTCCTTGGGGCAGATTTAGACCGTACAAACTTGGGCCCTTTGACACAGAATAATTATTTTCAGTTTATCGCTGGATTGTGCAAAACTGAATGATAATAATTTGGTGTGAACGCTGCCAGTGACTGAACGGCGAGCGATAATTTGTTTGCTTAGCATTCGTCGATTATTTGTGCAGGCATGGAAATGAAACGATGATCGGCCCGTGTGAACAGGCAGTCGTTCATCTGTCTATGGAGGACTGCCTGTTTACTCTGAATGGGGGTGGCCGGACTTAAGATGTCCAGCCCGCTCAGCCTCCATTAAGTGACCAATTACTCCCGTGTGAAAGCACAGGAGCGATAATCGTTGGGACGACTGACGGGTGACCACGTGTAGAAGGACCCTTAGCCTAGACTAAATTAAAATGCGCCAGCTTGATCACAGCGCCTCTTCTGGATGATGAAATCTGGCACATTATTGGACTACCTAGCTTTAAACTACTTATTAGTTGGCCTAGTTTACGCCAAGTTTTGGCACATGATGTTGCACTTGGCCCAGGCTCCCTTTCATGAAAGTCACACCCATGTTGAAAAAAAGTGTCTAAGACTCCTCCACAAGTATGGTACGAAGCACGGCAGACCGTTTGCTGATGCAGTGTATGCCAAAAAACTGGTGCATTTTTAATGATAAATCTGCCCCCCCCTGTGTATTGATGGATGAGAAGTAAAGTATAAGATAAAGCCAGATAAGCAGTGGTTGAGTGGGCATGCTGAGAGCTGTAGTCCCACAGTTGGAAAGCTATAGGTTGCAAACCACTGAAGTTTAGACAGAAAGTTACGGTGTGATAAGAAGGTGTTTGGTTATAGGATTCCTAGTTCTGTGAAACTGCAAGCCTGTGGATGAGAATAACATGGCCCCTTCACCCAACATGCAAAGTGTGGCCTGCAGATATACAGCATATCTCCTGTTTTGACTTAAAGGGGTTGTCCAGATGTAAAGTGTTGAAGGCTTACCCTAAGCATAGTAGTTCAGTGGAGGGGCTTGCTGCTCTGGATCTCTGCCCATCAGAGTGTTTGTTCACCGAGCACATTTCTGCAGGAAGCAGACCGCTCCATACCCTTCAGTGGCCAGGCTTCGTATTAGACATTGAAGTGAATGGGAACTTTACCTGCAATACCAAGCCTGGCCACTGCAGTGGGAACAGAGCTCTCTGCTTCCTGCAGAAATCAGGGGTTCCTGGGTGGCAGATCCTCTCTAATTTACGATTTATGGCCGCCTATCCTAAGGATAGTCTATCAATAGTATAAATAGCCACATTAACCTTGGGTGGCCCTTTGCATATTACTCGCAAGCACTGCTCCCCTCCGGCTAGACCTCTCACTGCCCTGACAAGTAGGATCTTCTTTTACAGAATCTTGGCAATCTATTTCTGACTGTGATCTGTATTCTATGAATGCTGCCTCTGTGCTGGCGCCCCCTTCTCTGCTGTTCACCCACTTGTATTGCCTGCACCGACTATGCCTTTCTATCGTACCCCTCCAGATCAGTGCCTCCAAACCTCCTCACCGGTATAACCTGCTCCTCCAGCCTGCGCTATCACGTATGATCGAGGCAGGAAATCTAGCGCTCTACATGGGCTGCCAGCCTCTAATATATAGTTGCAAACTCCTCCCCTAAAATAAAGTATCTTCCCCTCCCCCTTCCCTCGTGCTTTGTAAAAAATATATATATATTTTTCTTTTTTAACGACTATCGTGACTGACCTCCTCTCCCAGGCCGCACCTTCCATTACATTGTACATATATATATATTTATATATTTTGACTTGGTGCTGCTAACGAACTGTTTATAACTTGTTGCTGCAATGTATGTTGCCGTTGCGATGGTCGATCAACCATCAAGCGGATTCTGCTGCAAGAAGTTACTGGCAGCAAAAGGGTTAAAAATACACTCCAAAAAAATGTCTGTCTGAGCAGTGTGTATGCGATGGCTTTAAGGAGGTCCATACAGTAACATTGTGCGCTGCAAGCCGCCTTGGCAATAAAGGAGTTAATACGACCCAAAATTCTTAATGAAAGCGATTTTGTATAAAAACTGCCGCCATTCCAGACTAGTATTGTGACTAATGTATAATCCTGTCCTGCATATAATGTAAAGTATGATGTCACTGTTCTGTAAATATGGTCTCTAAATGTGTAACATAATATAAAGTGGATAAGAATTTTTAATGTTTGTTTCCTTCTCCAAATTTTTTTTTTTTTTATGTTTTTTTTTTTAAATGGAGATACTGCTGAATAAAGCTTCTTGCATGTTTTATTGACCCCCGATGTTCTGCTGCATTACACAGATTATCCATCCTTTGTGGACTGTTGAGGCCTCCTGTACACATACATTAAGATGAAGTGACCAGATGTCCCGATTTAGGCAGGACAGTCCTGCTTTGGGGCCCCGTGTCCCGCTTTCCACAAGGACCCCAGCCATTTGTCCCTCTTCTGGGATGTCTGGTAACCAGAAGGTGATTAGCAGCTGGGGAGCTACAGCTTCCAGGCTGGTAATCACTTTGCAGTGCCACGGCCAGATGCGCACACTGACGGCAGTGTGTGCATCTGGGACTTTCCTCCCCTGACCTATTCTCCTTAGTTCCGATAGCGGTGTGGCCAAAAACCTGCATGTCCGAGCATTGGTGGTTTCAGTGGTAGAATTCTCGCCTGCCATGCGGGAGGCTCGGGTTTGATTCCCGGCTAATGCAGGGTGCCGCTTTTTCTTTGGGGGCCAGAGGTACTAGGCATTCCCCTTGGAGCCTTTTTGAAGTGTTCCTCTGAAAGAATCCAAAGATGCGCCTGTCGTCTGCTCCTAAGTCTAAAGGGTCAATTTCCTGTTTCTGGTGCGAGAAAAGCCTTCCCCTTGGGTTCTTACGCAACTAGACTAGATGCCGTGCACTGGGGCCACCCTAGGCCGAAAGTGAAAGACGTCCAAGCATTGGTCGTTCAATAGTAGTATTCTCGCCTGCCACGCGGGAGACCCTGGTTGGATTCCCTGCTCTTTAGTTGGAAAACTGTAGGGGTTTCTTTCGCCACTTTCAGGTGTGAAGTAAGTGCCAGCAGAATGGAAAAGGAGGAAGAGGCCAAGCCCACGGCCCTGAGATTAAGTCTCATGCTCTACCAACTGAGCTAGCCGGGGTCAGGTGAGGCCACTACAGGGATGCCGAGGAGCACTGACAGCAGGAAGCCTACAGAGAAGGTGAGGGGGAACGCTGCATAGTATGAAGTCAGCTGTGGGTACTCAGCTGATCTCCAGTCCAAATCCACACCGATGGTACATATTTTGACTTGTTTTTTTGGATGCAGAAATGCTGCGGAATCTGCTCCATCATTTTTGAAACTTCCTGTACATTTTATAACGATGGAGGTAAAATTATGTCATAAGCCCCGCCCCCTGACCACACCCCTCGGTCCCGCTTTGACCCTAGGAAAATATGGTCACCTTAATTAAGAGTTTAGTCGTAACCCTTTTGGTAACGGTAGGGCCAGATGACTCTCTACTGTGTATGGAGGCGCCCCAACTTTCCCCCAAGTTTCAGAGGAAAGACTGATGGGGATGTTGAATTTCAATGCCCGATCCTTTTGTTCCCCTGGAGATAAGTAGCCGCCAGAGGTCTCAGGCTGCAGCTTCACTCCCTAAACACATGAATGTTCATGTATACGAGGAAGTCTGAGGAAACAGCTGTCGGACAAATGATTGTCCTGTCTTTTGTGTCTGGGGACCTTCTAGCTAGATGGATAGATAGGCTTACTACTGAAAATGTGACAGTTTTCTGGCGCAAATTGTAATAGAAAACGGCCTCCACCACATTTACGCTGCATTTTGGACACCTTTTTTGCTATGTCTGATAAAAGGGCATTTGTACGTTAAAAAAAAAATTGCCTAAGTTGCCCCAAGATTGCACCAAGTTGTAACAAAGTTTTCACAATTGTTATCATAAACTAAGCCGACTAAAAAATGGGCTAAACTTGGACTAAACGTTTAAAATTTGACATAATTATCAGAACTACGGTGATACATTTGGCACGTTTTAAGGCGGTCTACTCTGTTTGCAGTGTATAACTTTTAGACAGCATTAGTAAATAAGCCCCATTGTGTCTTGTCCATAGCAATGAGCAGGATCTGTGCATTATTCCCTACAGACATCCTGTATGTGAAGTAGTTTATGTGGGCTGAACATAAAGCATAACATACACCGTGCCAGGGGTCTCTGAGTACACTGCTATCGGTTTCTCAGGGCAACCAAAAACTTTTAATAAAAAGATCCAGAAGCATTTATAAAACATTTGCAGTTATTTTGGCCATGTCTACGTTCTGCCGCTCTGGACCCTGGATGATCAGCTGATCTGATGCCTACTGTCAACGGTGGTCCCATGCCAATCATTGGTTGATAGCCTATCCCAAGGATAGATCATCAATAGTATTTGCCCGCAAAACTCCTTTTAAAGTTTTAAACTTCATCCCAAACTTCATATAATACTGGTATATCGGGGCACACAAAAATATTGCCATGCCGCACTATTGCAGTAGATCTCTGGAATAGCAGCTTTCATTTAAATGAGTGTGAGTGTAATCCTTCGGGTCCATTCACTCGGATGATTAGTAAGCTAGTTTGTAACAGTTCAATCCGTTATCCAGCAATGTTGATCCAGAGGAAGGCAGCCCCCCCCCCCCCATGAGGTAGAAGACAATTTTCCTCCTTTTAGGAAAAAATGACACCAATCTGGGAATCACAATAATCCCTGGATCACCAACTCTTCTGAGGTAATCAGTGACTGACATGTGATATTATTACACTTCAGAAAGACCTCCAGGCCCCTCTTGTACTCTTTTATTGAGTTTGCCATCACCACGTCCTCAGGCAGAGAGTTTCACAGCCTCACTGCACTTACAGTAAAGAACCCCATTCTTAAGTTTGTGTAGAAATATTCTTTCCTCTAAATGTAGAGGGCGCCCCCTTGTTACCGTCCTGGGTATAAACAGATGATGGGAGAGATCTCTATATTGCCCCTTGATATATTAACCCGTTTAGGACCAGGCACTGTAAATATACGGCACCTGGTCCCGGGCTTAAGGGTGCGGGCAGACGAGCGTAGGCGTATTTACGTTCGCACGAGCGCAACGTATAATCGCCCGAGCGATCGTTTTTCACCGATCACGACCAGAGCTAGAAAGCGTATTTTCGTTTGTTCCTACTTTGCAAACGGTCTTTTCGGCGATCGAATATGCGTTGGCGCGTATTTCGGCCGCATATGTTCCGTTTTTTTTCGAATTGCCGTTTTTACGCGCCGTAAAATCGCCCATGTGAACGAATACATTCGAAACCATTGCCTCAGATGGTCACGTATATACGTTTGGTCGCAAAAACGCGTCGTTTATGTGCTCGTCTGCCCGCACCCTAAAGCCCAGCCATATGTAAAATTACAGCAGGGATTTAAGCCTCCTGCTCTGCAATCAATCAGAGACAGAGATGTGACTAACAGCTGACCTGGAGGAGAAGGCAGGAGGGGTTTTTAACCCTTTCTGTCTTCCCTTTCCCCGAGTATACAGCGCTCAATGAGTGCTGTGTACTGAAAAGTGAAAGTGTAACTTCAACTACAGGAGCGCGGGGGTCACGTGACTGCCGGGATTTCCTGCTACAGCAGAGCTACAGGGTCCTAGCAGACCCAGATCAGCTCTGACCGTGACTAATGTCACTACAGGGGATGTTTTCCCCTGTAACGGGGGGCTCAGCTACAGTGGGAAAATGTCAAATAAAAAAATAACATGTGAATGTCCCCCAGAGATCTTACATGACATCATGGGGGACATAGATAAATAGTTAAAAACTTGATTACATACACAAATAAAAAAAATAACAGAATAAAACAAAAATATATTCATAAGAGAGAAAATAACACAAAGCCGACGCCAACCAAAACCGTCTCCGTATGCGCCCTGTAAACCAAAACCATACATATTATATATCAAAACGTCCGAAATGAAATTAGGAACCCGGTACTGTACTTTATTTTAGCATAAATGTACTAATTTAAAAAAAAAAAAAACTATCATTGTTGAAGAAAAAAAAACATATTTTTTTTTTTTAGCTTTCTACCCCCAATAAAACTAAAAAATGTGGGGAAAAAAGTCAGTGAAAAGGATATTTAAAAAAATAGCCCTTCATGTCACAGAAAGAAAACTGCAGCAAAAATATTTTTGGTAGCTGAAGGGAAAAAGAATAGGGCAGTGAAACCGCCACGTGGGTAAAATCCCTAAAAAGTGTCTGGTCCTTAAAGGGGTTGTCCCGCGGCAGCAAGTGGGTCTATACACTTCTGTATGGCCATATTAATGCACTTTGTAATGTACATTGTGCATTAATTATGAGCCATACAGAAGTTATCAAAAGTTATTCACTTACCTGCTCCGTTGCTGGCGTCCTCGTCTCCATGGTTGCCGACTAATTTTCGCCGTCTAATGGCCAAATTAGACGCGCTTGCGCAGTCCGGGTCTTCTCCTTTTCTCAATGGGGCTCCGTGTAGCTCCGCCCCGTCACGTGCCGATTCCAGCCAATCAGGAGGCTGGAATCGGCAATGGACCGCACAGAAGCCCTGCGGTCCACCGAGGGAGAAGATGCCGGCGGCCATCTTCAGCAGGTAAGTAAGAAGTCACCGGAGCGCGGGGATTCAGGTAAGCGCTGTCCGGTGTTCTTTTTTAACCCCTGCATCGGGGTTGTCTCGCGCCGAACGAGGGGGGGGGGTGAAAAAAAAAAAACGTTTCGGCGCGGGACAACCCCTTTAAGGGGTTAATAAAGTTATTAGGTTGCCCCTTTTAGCCGTGTTTTTTTCTAAGCCAAATAACCCCAATTCTGATAACCTCTCTGGGTTAATAGTCCGCCCATTCCATTTGTTACTTTAACTGCCTGCCTTTGTACCCGCTTAAGCCCTGATATGTCCTTCTTGACTTTACTACAGTGCGTATTTTACGCACATTCTTCTTGCTATGCCAACGTACAGATAATATAATATGCACACGCACCACTGCGTACAATCTAACTCAATACTTTCCCATTCTCCCCTCTTTTGAATAATACATTTATCTAACAGCTTCAGTGAAAGAGCGGGTCTTGGATTATTCCCCCTATACTTTCTTCCCCCCGTTTCCCGTCAGGATTGAGGAACACTTTCATCAGTAGGTAGCAGTAGGTGTGTATGCGTTGGATATGAATCCTCATAAGGCCGTGGTCTAGGGTCCACCACCCTGTTTGGATTCTTAGCTCTTTTTCTTCAAAGCTTAAGGAATATTGGGAGGCAGCATAAGGCTATTCTGAACAGTAAGTAGCAAGGCACAATAGTAATATCTGAAATATTGCTGAATGACTCCCATGAGCTTCATGTCCGCAAGCTATATAGATAACATTGGGTAAGGCTACTGAAGCACCATTAAGAGTTTTTGCCACCCAATATGCAAACATGGTAAACTTTGTTTTCCCTCTAATCAGTAGCGTTATCCCTTTAAACAAGGTGGTGGTATCCAGCGCTGAGGGAGGCTCTGGACATGTCTTTGCCACTTCTGTCTGTTATTCCGTTACGCGTCTTGGCATGATGCCCTTTCCCCTAATAGCTATGCATGAACAGTTATTTATTGATAGGTAACAGTTAGAGATGAGCGAGCGTACTCGCTAAGGCAAATTACTCGAGTGAGTATTGCCATTTTTGAGTACATGCCCGCTCGTGCCAAAAGATTCGGAGGGCGGCGGCGGAGAGCAGGGAGGAACAGGGGCGGAGATCTCTCTCCCTCTCCTCCCTCTCAACAGGGCATCCGGATAGGAGTTAAAATGAAGGAGATGTTACTATTCTCAGTCCTTTGGTTAACAAGGGGTTCTGTAACGTGCATTGGAGTAACAAGCAGTTGTCCAAAATCCATCTTCTGTATGGTCTACAGCACCTCTGTTACTGATGCAATAACTTGATACATTTTCCCAAGAGTCTGTAACAATAAGCACAGCACAAGTGGTAGGTAACTGTAAGTGAGGGTGTTAGTCACCTTAATACCATTTGGGGTATACTTGTTGTTGCTTGTTTTGCTGTATGTCTGTCCATAATACGGTTTCCCCGAAAATAAGACCTACCCTGATTTTCAGGGTAAGGGGGGCTTGAAATATAAGCCCTCCCTAAAAACAAGCCCAAGCTACACTACATGAAGAAAAAACAATACTCACATAGCAGGCACTGTTCGGGTCCCTCTCACTGCCCTCTGGTGCTCTGGCAGTCTTGAATACCCTGCCTCCAGCAAGAGATTGCTGTGATTGGCTGAGGCGGTGTTCCTGAACCAATCACAGCCATTCATTGATGTCATTCAATAAATGGCTGTGATTGGTTCATCGAGTGCCAGCTCTGATAGGCTGAGGCAGTGTTCCTGAACCAATCACGGCAATCTCTTGCTGGAGGCGGGGTATTAAAGCCCAGTTACCAGAAAGAGAATGCTCTCTCAGCGTGAGGACTACACGGAAGACTGCCGGAGCGATGGAGACCAGCGAGAGGGACCCGAACAGCACCTACTAGGTGAATATTAAAGGGGTTGTCCCGCAGAAGCAAGTGCAGTTATGCACTTCTGTATGGCCATATTAATGCACTTTGTAATATACATCGTGGATTAAATATTGGCCATACAGAAGTTATACACTTACCCCCTCCGGTGCTGGTGTCCCGGTCTCCATGGCGACGACTGAAGCCTTCTTCTCTGGTCGCCGCAACAGTCGTGCTGGCGCAGAGAAAAATCATCTGGAGGCTCCGGGCTCACGAGCTGCGTCCTAGCTCCTCCCCCTTTCTCAGCATCATCGCGTAGCTCCGCCCCCGTCACGTGGTGCCGATCAGCCAATGACGTGGCTGTAATCGGCAGTGGAGCTCAGACTGGAGAAGAACATCCACGGTGCACCTTGGGAAATGACGGCGGCCATCTTGGAAGAAGATTTTTATAACTTCATGAAACAGCTTCATGGTGAGTAGAAACGCTCTAAGAAAACGATTTACTGGGGTAGTTTGTGATGCTTGCTTAACATGGGGGACTGGGGTGTGAAAAATTTTTCGTTTTGGCCGCGGGACAACCCCTTTAAGACACACACCAAAAATAAGACACAGTGTCTCTTTGGGGGCAAAAATGAATATAAGACAGTGTCATATTTTCAGGGAAACACAGTAATTTGACTGGGCAGGTCTCTGACACCAAAAATTTACCCACATTAAAAATTGAATACACTTGTTATTAATTTGATTATGGTTGCAATGGACTTCTTAGGCTTGTCAAATACACAATTGTCATTCTTCTTCTCCGCTAGGTTCGTCTATGTTAGGGTGACTACCCACTAGCATTTGCAAATTTGCTGCGTTTTTTTTCCAGGTGTCTATGGGACTTTCTAATGTTAAAAACGCATCACGGCAAAAATCCTTATTTACCGCGAAATCGCGATTTTGCGCGATGCAATATTAACATTAACAAGTCCCATAGACCCGTGGAAAAAAAAAAGATGCTGCGAATTTCGCAGTGAAAAAGAACTGTACTGGGTAGTCACCCTTAGGGCGCATTCAGACGACCGTATACGGCCGGGTACTCACGCCGCCTGATATACGACGTCTCTCTCTGCAGGGAGAGGAGGCTGGAAGAGTCGGAAGCAGTGCTCTGAGCACCCACCCCCTCTCTGCTCCTCTGCCCTATTTGCAATGAAAGGAGGTGGGGTGGGGCTAAGTTTTGGGAATTGGCTCCGCCCCATCCAGCCTCTCCTTATTAAAAATAGTGCAGGGGGGTGGAGAGGAGGCAGAGAGGGGGCGGGAGCTCAGTGCACTGCTCCCAGCTCTTCCACCCTCCTCCCCTTGCAGAGAGAGACGCTCTATATCGGCCGGCGTGAATACCTGGCCGATATACGGTCGTCTGAATGCGCCTTTAAGGAGAGGCAAAACTATTATGTCAGAGAAATCTTACTCCACTTCCCTCCCTTCTCTTACATCACATAGATCAACCACTTGTGGTCTGGCTAACCATTTGGGCATGTCTCTCTAAGTCTAGGTCTAGCTGTCCAACGGTACACATACAATATAACTCATACACAGGCCCTTCACACTCACACACATAAAAATTCACAAAAATAACGCATCCCCATTATTTACTATCAAATAAGATCAGATTTGACAAAAAATTACCTCCCCAATTAATTTGTATAACAATGTCTGTAGAATATGCCATCAGATCGGTGCAGATCTGACCTCTGAGATTCCCCTTGGTCCTGAGTATGAAGACGAGGCAGTACTAATTTAGCTCCGCATCCCCTTCACTAGTTTTCCTGCAGAGCATCACCCCGGCCACTTACCGAATGGCAATTAGACCACCATGCCCACCTGCTGTGATATTGAAGTGAATGAGGCTAGCTGGAGTTCCCTGCACAGTCAGGTGGCTGGGAGCACAGATGTGCTGGAAAAACCTTAGAAGGGGACACAGGTCTGCTTCAGCATTTGTTCTCAGAATCTGTAAGGGGCTCAGATGTCAGATCCCCACGATCATAGTGATTATACCATCACTTTTTAAAGATGGCAGTAGCTCATCAATGGGATTTTCTCATCTTGACAACTCCATATTAAAACAAAAGTAGCCTGGTGGTCAGCTAACCTCTGCAGGTCTGGCTTCTGAAATCACCAGCAATTAACTTTTATTGTTTTGGGCAGATTATCTGCACTAGGGGGACGATCAATCATTAACATGATTGTTCATCACCATCCAGCTGTCACTGATCCCATTTCCAGTGGGAGATGGCAGTCGAGTAGTGAGCATTCTTATGCTTGTATGTGTCAGCTGATCAGGACAAACAAGTGTTTGCTCAGGAACGTTTGGGCAGTTAATTATCCCATATAAAAGGTATATTGCATTGCCAGCAATATACCCAATCTCCCCCACTTCCCCCAAAGAGAGCAGATTGTATTTTTGGGTGTTTGTACTGCACCCACACTTTCACAGTAGCTCATAAGTATACAATGAAAGGTAAGTCCAGCCTCTGTGACACGCCTGGGTTAACTGTTGAAAGCACAGATGGAAAGGAAGTGGTGGCTGCCGTGTTGCCAGGAGCGTGGTATTACATGATCACTCACACATGAGTGTGAGATGCCAAGACTGGTGATGCCAACACTGTTATCTATTGTCTAACAATATCTATTCTCTGACCAGTCGTGGGCAGGAGCAGAAGGTGGACTTCAGGGCACAATGTAGAGACGTTCCTGGGGCTTTCATTGTCAGTAGGATACATAGAAGAGAGGGGTCCTCCTATTATGGCCCTGAGGTTCACTACCCAGGATGGAAGGGCCTGGTGTTTGTTTTTCCTGAATGTCCGTTCTGTAACTCTTACAGGGGTTCTTCCAGGATTGAAAGTTATCCTCTGCCCACAGGATAGGGAATGCATTTCAAATCACTAGGAATTTGACTGCTGGGATCTCATCAATTCAGAGAACAGGGGTCACGTGTGTCCAGCCAGGTATGAACAGAACGGCAGTAGCTCATGTGCACTGCTGCTTCATTAATTTCAACGGGACTGCTGGAGATGGCAGTGTACAAGGGCTCAGCTATCTCTCTATTCGTTTCATTGAAATGAATGAAGTGGCAGTGTGCATTCTCGACCATCCCTTCATTCATTTGGGGACCTTTTGGGACCGGCGTTCTCAGAATTGATGATACGGATCCAACCACTTAGACCCCAATCTGTAAATCATCCTTAGTCCTGTGAATGGGGATAATGCTTAATCTTGGCACAACCACTTTAAGGTGGCCATACATATGATTAATTGTAGTTAAATCCTCTGATAATATAATGCTCTATACGGCTTCTGTATTATTGGCATATATGAGTGATATTTATCAGTGTCAAATCGCTAGAAATTACCACACAATTACAGTCTATAGAAATAATGACATTGTTTCCCCTTGTACAAGGTTTGGGGGTCTGGTGGGGGTAGGGGGGATTTAGAGACCATTTTATCTATGCAGAATATAATTGGTTGCTTGGCTGCAGCATGTGATGTCACGGAATGTTGTGGCCGTTGGCCCCTCCCCCACTCATTATGCATTTTATGCATATGACATCTCACATAGTCTTCCTACCACAAAAAAGCATCCCAGACCATAACGCTGCCACCACCAGTTTGTGTTCTTCCAGCAGTGGTCGCAGGGTGTTTGTTCTCTAATGTTTCTTTTCTGACACGCCAACGTCCATCTATTAATCCGTCATTTTTAGAAGTGCTGCTTGTATCTGGAATTATACATCCTATAGTAGAGAGACTATGTCCTAGATTGTCACCATCTTCTTTACTCTCCAGTAGGACCCTGGAGGAGGACATAGCGGGGGTCTTCCTGGAACTTGCCTACTATGAATATTATGATGATGAGATGCCACAAGAAAATCTGAAAAACTTCTGGGAAGAGATGTAAGTATTTCACTGTAGGACCCCCATGATGATGACTGTTCCCGCAATATCTGGTGCTATTCCTCGCATACATTACCACACACTCATCAGAAAATCCCACGTAAGAAACAAGGGGCCATAGATAACTCAATGATAATAGCAGGAATGTAGAAGGAAGTATAACACAAATATCAACGATCACCCAGGAGCCCCATTATCATGTTACTCTTCATTGCTCTCTTGCAAGGGGAGAGAAGCCGATAACACCGACTGGCCATGACCGGCCAATCCTACAAAGTAGACCTCCATACAATCACCAGAAAATGTCAGCAATCTGATTGGTTGCTACTGAAAATTCCTTGTTTTGTCTGTTCTAGATATTTACAATTCTTTTTCTTCTCCCACAGGTGGCTGCAGATCACTGAAAATAACAGCGGGGTCTATTACCGGTAAATATATTCCAGCACAATGACCTATTCTAATTGAAATTGCTGTTTTTACTTTCTAATTCTCCTCCTAAGGGCTGACACCCACTGGCGATATTTTCTTTCTTACACTGCGAGAGCACGTGAAAACTCACCTCGCAGCGCAAGAAAGACGCTGAAATAAGACCGGGATATGGCCAGTCTTTTCAATGGGGCCAGTGGCAGCAGCGCTAGCCCCATTGAAAAGATATGGAGAATACCGCGGACAGCTGTGGCAGAAGTGCAGCATGCTATCCCATTGCTTTCAATGGGATCGGCACTGCTGCCGGTCCCATTGAAAGCAGTGGTTTGTGGCAAGCCCCACAGTATGATTATCGGGGAAGGGCTTGAAATATAAGCCTCTCAGACGTGTCCTCCGGCTGGCTCCCCGACACTGCTGTCCAGCACTTGCAGCAGGCGGGGATTTAAAAAAACCCTGCCTCCTGAAAGGGCTGTGCTGATTGGCTGAGTGCTCAGCCAATTACAGATAGTGCTTAGCTATTCATTCATGATTCATTCATGATTCATTCATATATTTTTAAATCTCCGCCTGCTGAAAGTGCTGGACAGCAGTATTGGGGAGCCAGCCAGAGGACGCGGCAGAGAGAGGAGTAATTTTAAAAAAATGTTTTTACCACTTAGTGATGATTTTCAGGGAAGGGCTTATATTTCAAGCCCTTCCCCAAAAATAATGCTGCGGGGGTTGCCACAAACCACTGCTTTCAATGGGTCCGGCAGTAGCGCCGAGCTCATTGAAAGCAATGAGATAGCATGCTGCACTTCTGCCACAGTTGTCACAACTGTGGCAGAGGATTCCTTCATCCCCACGGTCCCTGCGGGGGTGAAGGAAACTCCTGTCACAGCTGTGATAGGTGTGGCAGAAGTCCGCAGTATTCTCCATATCTTTTCAATGGGGCTAGCGCTGCTGCTGCTGGCCCTATTGAAAAGACTGGCAATATCCTGACGTGATCCCGTTTTTTTTTTTTCTCGCACTGCGCTGCAAGAGTTTTCACTTACACTCGCAGCGCAGTGGAGAAAAAAACACTAGTGGGTGTCTGCCCTAATAGAAGGACAGAAAGGAATGGCAGTTCATTATTAACCCCCATCTCCCCGAAAGTGGAGCACTTAACAAATTTAATGATCCCACAATAATAAGACCGCATAGGAAGCTGCTGATGGCAAAATGACAAAGGTATGGCTATAAGAACTTGAAGAAGCAAAAATATCAAAAGTAGTTGCAACCTTAAAGATTAAAATACACCGATCTTTAAGGGGTTAACCCTACCACCTACAGATTTTTTTTTAATGCTTACAGTTATGTTATCCTCTGGTCCCATTAGATGCCAGAACTAAATGTGTGTAATATATATGTTATGTGTTGTTTAACAGAGAAGAAGACAAGAAGGATGGAGGTTATGAACCTACCGGCCTCAAAACTTATGCAATTATGGACAAATCCCACAACATCAGTGTGTAAGTACAGAATCCTCTAATTGGCTTGATTAAAAACACCATATAGTACACAATTTTAGAGATATTATACATATATCTATATAGATAGATATGAGGTAGATAGATAATGTTATGTGTTGTTCAATAGCGAAAAAGACACAGAAGAAGAACATGATGAAAATACCGCATGTGTGACTGACTCCATTATGGACCGACATGATAACATCATGTGTAGCTACAGAATCATCTCAAACGGGCGTATTGTATAAAGACACCATGTATTACACAACTATATATAATATTTTTGTATTGTTCAATAGAAAAGAAAACAAGGAAGAAGAACATGATGACAAAACTGAATGTCTGAGTGACTCCATCCTGGGCGTCTCTGACAACATCATTCTGTAAGTACAGAATCCTCTACGATGGGCTTATTGTGCACGCCGTATATGACACCACATTACAGATTGTTAATGACTTGTATCTAGACTGACAGTAATATATAACATGGCGGTACACACTGGATATCACCTAGATGAGGAGTCGGGTCAGTACACAGGACACATTCATGGGATTACTTATATTAGTATACGTATTATTATTGTGGTTGGGTTGCGCTCTTGTGCTGGACATTACAAGACATGGCGCCATTAGCTCAGTCATGGATATCCACACATTACAAGAGGGAGAATTTACAAAGGGCGCTTTCACACAGCCAAGAAAATCACACAAGATTTGTGCATTGTGTGACGCACAAGTATCGCATTAATACGAACTCTCTTCTTTTGAATTGAGTTATATGCATGAGCGACTTTTTTTCCCCCGCAGAACCTGCCGTAAGTTGTGGAACAAATCTGCACCAGCTCATAGCTGGCATAGACTCCACATTCTGGCACATAGATTGTCCAGAGATAAGACAAATTCCTTAAGAAATGATCGCCTCTTAATAGATTTGGCGCACTTTGGATTTAGACTGTCATATACAGCGACATACATTTCCCCAAATGTGTGTGTGACTAGTTACATGTAGTAACTACGGTATGTACCAGAAACAAGATGGGTTGGGATGATTCTGATGGAGGGTCTCCAGTCTTGCGGTGATGGTGCGGGGTGCGGACGGCTCTGATAGACATCTACTCATCCACTCATCCATCGTTATTAGAAGTGCTGCTTGTATCTAGAAAATGGCGGCGGGCGCTGATGTTCCTGAATTCTGCATCCTGTAGCAGGGAGACTATGTCCTAGATGTCCTTCTTTATTCTCCAATAGGATCCAGGAGGAAGTAAAATGTCTTCAAATCTTATGATGATGATGATGACTTCACCAAAGAGGAAATAGAAAATTTTATGAAGTCAACGTTACTTTGACTTCAGCAGTATAATATATAACAACCAATCACATCACAGCTTTTATGTATGTATGACATCGGGAAGTTAGAGAATTAGTAGTCAGTCAGTGAGGGCACACACACACACACACACACACACACACACACACACACACACACACACACACACACACACACACACACGTGTGTATATATACACACATACATATATGTGTCCGATTTGTTCTCGTCCTTGAGACAATATCGTAAGTCTATAAAAGAAGCAGGATTCCATTCACACCGATGCACATAACATCCTCTAATATACCTGATATTGAAACTGCTGTTTTTGGTTCATTCTCCTCCTAAGTAAAGGAATGACAAATCATCAATAACCCCCATCTACCCCAAAATGGTGAACTTCAAAAAAAAAAAAATAATAATTTCCCTATAATAAACTCTCATATGGAGTTACTGAAGGCAAAACTTCCTGGCTATTAGAACATGTAGATGCAAAAATATCACAAGTTTCTGCTTCCTTAAAGCCCGAAATAGGCCGGTTCTTGAGGGGTTAACCCTACCACCTATAGATTTTCCTTTTATACTTACGGTTATATCGTTCTTTAGTCCCATTAGCTGCCAGAACTGTGTGTGTGTGTGTGTGTGTATATATATATATATATATATATATATATAATGTGTATGTATATGTGTGTGTGTGTATGTATGTGTATATATATGTATGTATGTATGTGTGTGTGTATATATATGTATGTGTGTGTATATATATATATTATTATTATGTTTTGTCTAATAGAAAAGAAGACGAGGAGAGAGAGGATGGAGAGGATGAACCGATCAGCCTGGAGACTGACACAGTCATTGGTAGTCTTGCCGATGATATTGGACATGTGGATGGAGACAACAATGCCAATGAAATAGAGATGATTGATGAATCAGAGAACATTGAAGTAAGTACAGAATCCTCTACAATGTGTTTATTGTATACAGGCACCATATATTGCACACAATTAGTGATATGTAATTGATGATTGATAAGGGTCTGTAATAGAATGGAGAAGGATATGGGGGGGGGGGGTGATAACGTGGAGTAGAATAGGGAATTAGAGGAGGATGAGGCAGGATACATGATAGGATGGATCTCATTGTAGTGACTGTTACCCCAATATCTGGGCTCATCCTCCTGGACATGCCCCCACACTCCCTCATCAGAAATCACCCTTCAGAGACCTCTCATACAAGCATTACATCATCAGTAGAGATGAGCGAACATACTCGTCTGCTTTTTGCAGTGTTGCACATTTTTTTTTTTTTTTGTATATCGGCTGTGCAGAGCATTGCGTCCTGCAGTAATTTTACATAGTCCAGGGCCAGTAGTGGTGAGGCAGGGACAGAAGACATATGCAGTCTATATAGGCAGTGGGCTTTTCCAAAAAAATTTTGGAAAAAAAATCTATTTGGGCTGCCTGTGACCGTCCTCAGTGTACTGCGTCTCTGCTGGGGGTAGTTGTCCTAATTCATACGCAGCCAGCTAAGTGTTATAGCAGGCTTGCGCAAAATTCTTTCCTGGCTCTGCTGTGCGTTCCGTAAGCAAAGTCAGCCTCCAACCTTAGGCCAATAAGCGGCACATTTAATTACAGCGTTCTGTTTCTGCACTACTGGTAATACAGCATGCTGAGGGGTAGGGGTAGGCCTAGAGGACGTGGACGCGGGCGAGGACACGGAGGCCCAAGTCAGGGTGTGGGCACAGGCCGAGCTCCTGATCCAGGTGTATCACAGCCGACTGCTGCGGGATTAGCAGAGAGGCACGTTTCTGGCGTCCCCACATTCATCTCACAATTAATGGGTCCACGCGGTAGACCTTTATTAGAAAATGAGCAGTGTGAGCAGGTCCTGTCGTGGATGGCAGAAAGTGCATCCAGCAATCTATCGACCACCCAGAGTTCTGCGCCGTCCACTGCTGCAACTCTGGATTCTCTGGCTGCTGCTCCTCCTTCCTCCCAGCCTCCTCACTCCATTACAATGACACATTCTGAGGAGCAGGCAGACTCCCAGGAACTGTTCTCGGGCCCCTGCCCAGAATGGGCAGCAATGGTTCCGAATCCTCTCCCACTGGAGGAGTTTGTCGTGACCGATGCCCAACCTTTGGAAAGTTCCCGGGGTCCGGGGGATGAGGCTGGGGACGTCCGGCAACTGTCTCAAGAGCTTTCAGTGGGTGAGGAGGACGATGACGATGAGACACAATTGTCTATCACTCAGATAGTAGTAATTGCAGTAAGTCCGAGGGAGAAGCACACAGAGGATTCGGAGGAAGAGCAGCAGGACGATGAGGTGACTGACCCCACCTGGTTTGCTAAGCCTACTGAGGACAGGTCTTCAGAGGGGGAGGCAAGTGCAGCAGCAGGGCAGGTTGGAAGAGGCAGTGCGGTGGCCAGAGGTAGAGGCAGGGCCAGACCGAATAATCCACCAACTGTTTCCCAAAGCGCCCCCTCGCTCCATGCCACCCTGCAGAGGCCGAGGTGCTCAAAGGTCTGGCAGTTTTTCACTGAGAGTGCAGACGACCAACGAACAGTGGTGTGCAACCTTTGTCACGCCAAGATCAGCCGGGGGGCCACCACCACCAGCATTCGCAGACATATGATGGCCAAGCACCCCACAAGGTGGGACGAAGGCCGTTCACCGCCTCCGGTTTGCACCACTGCCTCTCCCCCTGTGCCCCAATCTGCCACTGAGATCCAACCCCCCTCTCAGGACACAGGCACTACCGTCTCCTGGCCTGCACCCACACCCTCATCTCCGCTGTCCTCGGCCCCATCCAGCAATGTCTCTCAGCACAGCGTCCAGACGTCGCTAGCGCAACTGTTTGAGCGCAAGTACGCCGCCACGCCCCCACACGCTCAAGCGTTAAACGTGCACATAGCCAAATTGATCAGCTTGGAGATGCTGCCGTATAGGCTTGTGGAAATGGAGGCTTTCAAAAACATGATGGCGGCGGTGGCCCCGCGCTACTCGGTTCCCATTCGCCACTACTTTTCCCGATGTGCTGTCCCAGCCCTGCACGACCACGTCTCCCGCAACGTTGTACGCGCCCTCACCAACGCGGTTACTGCCAAGGTCCACTTAACAACGGACACGTGGACAAGCACAGGCGGGCAGGGCCACTATATCTCCCTGACGGCACATTGGGTGAATTTAGTGGAGGCTGGGACCGAGTCAGAGCCTGGGACCACTCACATCCTACCCACCCCCAGAATTGCGGGCCCCAGCTCGGTGCTGGTATCTTCGGCAGTGTATGCTTCCTCCACTAAACCACCCTCCTCCTCCAACGCAACCTCTGTCTCGCAATCAAGATGTGTCAGCAGCAGCACATCGCCAGCAGTCGGTGTCGCGCGACGTGGCAGCACAGCGGTGGGCAAGCGTCAGCAGGCCGTGCTGAAACTACTCAGCTTAGGAGAGAAGAGGCACACGGCCCACGAACTGCTGCAGGGTCTGACAGAGCAGACCGACCGCTGGCTTTCGTCGCTGAGCCTCCAACCGGGCATGGTCGTGTGTGACAACGGCCGTAACCTGGTGGCGGCTCTGTAGCTCGGCAGCCTCACGCACGTGCCATGCCTGGCCCATGTCTTTAATTTGGTGGTTCAGCGCTTTCTGAAAAGCTACCCACACTTGTCAGACCTGCTCGGAAAGGTGCGCCGGGTCAGCGCACATTTCCGCAAGTCCAAGACGGACGCTGCCACCCTGCGGACCCTGCAACATCGGTTTAATCTGCCAGTGCACCGACTGCTGTGCGACGTGCCCACACGGTGGAACTCTACGCTCCACATGTTGGCCAGACTCTATGAGCAGCATAGAGCTATAGTGGAATACCAACTCCAACATGGGCGGCGTAGTGGGAGTCAGCCTCCTCAATTCTTTACAGAAGAGTGGGCCTGGTTGGCAGACATCTGCCAGGTCCTTGGAAACTTTGAGGAGTCTACCCAGATGGTGAGCGGGGATGCTGCAATCATTAGCGTCACCATTCCTCTGCTATGCCTCTTGAGAAGTTCCCTGCAAAGAATAAAGGCAGACGCTTTGCGCTCGGAAACGGAGGTGGGTGAAGACAGTATGTCGCTGGATAGTCAGAGCACCCTCATGTCTATATCTCAGCGCGTTGAGGAGGAGGAGGAGGGGGAGGAGCATGAGGAGGAGGGGGAAGAGACAGCTTGGCCCACTGCTGAGGGTACCCATGCTGCTTGCCTGTCATCCTTTCAGCGTGTATGGCCTGAGGAGGAGGAGGATCCTGAAAGTGATCTTCCTAGTGAGGACAGCCATGTGTTGCGTACAGGTACCCTGGCACACATGGCTGACTTCATGTTAGGATGCCTTTCTTGTGACCCTCGCGTTACACGCATTCTGGCCACTACGGATTACTGGGTGTACACACTGCTCGACCCACGGTATAAGGAGAACCTTTCCACTCTCCTAACCGAAGAGGAAAGGAGTTCGAGAGTGATGCTATACCACAGGACCCTGGCGGACAAACTGATGGTAACATTCCCATCCGACAGCGCTAGTGGCAGAAGGCGCAGTTCCGAGGGCCAGGTAGCAGGGGAGGCGCGGAGATCAGGCAGCATGTACAGCGCAGGCAGGGGAACACTCTCCAAGGCCTTTGCCAGCTTTATGGCTCCCCAGCAAGACTATGTCACCGCTCCCCTGTCAAGGCTGAGTTGGCGGGAGCACTGTAAAAGGATGGTGAGGGAGTACGTAGCCGATCGCACGACCATCCTCGGTGACGCCTCTGCCCCCTACAACTACTGGGTGTCGAAGCTGGACATGTGGCCTGAACTCGCGCTGTATGCCCTGGAGGTGCTTGCTTATCCTGCGGCTAGCGTCTTGTCAGAGAGGGTGTTTAGTGCGGCTGGGGGAATCATCACGGATAAGCGTACCCGCCTGTCAACCGACAGTGCCGACAGGCTTACACTCATCAAGATGAACAAAGCCTGGATTTCACCAGACTTCTCTTCTCCACCAGCGGACAGCAACGATACCTAAGCAATACGTAGGCTGCACCCGCGGATGGAAGCATCGTTCTCTATCACCATCAAAAACGGGGACCTTTTAGCTTCATCAATCTGTGTATTCTATTCATCCTCCTCCTCCTGCTCCTCCTCCTGAGACCTCACGTATTCACGCCGAACGGGCAATTTTTCTTAGGCCCACAAGGCTCAGTCATATAATTTTTGTAAACAATTTTTATACGTTTCAATGCTCATTAAAGCGTTGAAACTTGCACCTGAACCAATTTTTATGTTAACTGGGCTGCCTCCAGGCCTAGTTACAAATTAAGCCACATTAACCAAAGCGATTAATGGGTTTCACCTGCCCTCTTGGTTGGGCATGGGCAATTTTTCTGAGGTACATTAGTACTGTTGGTACACCAATTTTTTTGGGCCCTCGCCTACAGTGTAATCCAATTAATTTTTTGCCCACCTGCATTAAAGCTGACGTTACATCAGCTGTGCTGGGCACTGCAATGGGATATATTTATGTACCGCCGGTGGCTTCCTGGCACCCACCCATGCTGTCGGTCCACACGGAGTTGTAACTGCATGTGTCCACTTCTAAAGAACCCCAGTCTGACTGGGGCATGCAGTGTGGGCCCAAGCCCACCTGCATTAAACATGATATTACCTCAGCTGTGATGGGCAATGCAATGGGATATATTTTTGTACCGCCGGTGGGTTCCAGGGAGCCTCCCATGCTGTCGGTCCACACGGAGTTGTAACTGCATGTGTCCACTTCTAAAGAACCCCAGTCTGACTGGGGCATGCAGTGTGGGCCGAAGCCCACCTGCATTAAACCTGACATTAGCTTTGCTGTCCAGGGCACTGCAATGGGATATATTTATGTACCGCCGGTGGGTTCCAGGGAGCCACCCATGCTGTTCGTCCACACGGACTTCACAATAGGGAGTTGTACCTGCCTGTGTCTACTTATAAAAAACCCCAGTCTGACTGGGGCATGCAGTGTGGGCCGAAGCCCACCTGCATTTAATCTGACATTAGCTCTGCTGTCCAGGGCACTGCAATGGGATACAGGGAGCCACCCATGCTGTGGGTGCACACGGAATTCCCATTGTGGAGTTGTACCTGCCTGTGACTATTTATAAAAAAACGCGGTCTGACTGGGGCATGCAGACACCTTGACAGAATGAATAGTGTGTGGCACATAGGTTCCCCATTGCTATGCCCACGTGTGCAGCTCCTGATGGCGGTGGCACAGGATTATATTTCTCATTGCTTCTGTACAGCATTGTGGGCTATCGCCCCGCCCCTTTTAAAGAGGGTCGCTGCCTAGCCGTGCCAACCCTCTGCAGTGTGTGCCTGCGGTACCTCCTCATGGCAGACGCACTTATAAATAGACATGAAGGCTGCGCAGAGACACTTTGGTGTGTGCTGTGGACACTGGGTTGTGCGGGGGGGGGGGGGGGGGGCGGGGGTGTTGGGCAGCATGTAACCCAGGAGAAGTGGCAGCGGAGTGTCATGCAGGCAGTGATTGTGCATTGTTGGAGGTAGTGTGGTGCTCAGCTAAGGTATGCATTGCTAATGAGGGCTTTTCAGAAGTAAAAGTTGTTGGGAGGGGGGGGGGCCCACTCTTGCCGCTATTGTGGCTTAATAGTGGGACCTGGGAACTTGAGATGCAGCCCAACATGTAGCCCCTCGCCTGCCCTATCCGTTGCTGTGTCATTCCCATCACTTTCTTGAATTGCCCAGATTTTCACAAATGGAAACCTTAGCGAGCATCGGCGATATACAAAAATGCTCGAGTCGCCCATTGACTTCAATGAGGTTCGTTATTCGAAATGAACCCTCGAGCATCGTGAAAATTTCGTCCCAAGTAACGAGCACCCGAGCATTTTGGTGCTCGCTCATCTCTAATCATCAGGTCATGGTACGTCATGAACGGACACAGAATATAATGTTTTAGTTTTGTTTTGGGACATTTGGTATATTTTTTCCAGCAGCAGAGGTGACCGACCCACCGGAAGATTGGCCAGATTTACCAGGTCAATACAAGATTCGTTCATTCTTTGTCTTTTTTGTGAAGTAATGGAGGCAGGGAAGGAAAACATTGGTTATATTCACATTTACGTTGTAGATTTTGTTTTCTTATGTGAACAAGAAAACAGAATCCCCGGCCCAATAGTTCATTTTTATAATAGAACCGTATGGTGGTGAGCAGACCCCATTGACTATAATGGGGTCTGTTCAGTTGCTGTCATCCCACCCAGCATTTTACCGGACATGCAGCATTTTTCTTGTCCAGTGTTTCATGCATGATTTGCGCGAGAGGCTCCAAGAAGAAACTGGCAGTGATGTGAACAAAGCTTTGTAGTTTCATTTTCCCCCTACATGTACAGATTAGAGGTAATGGTGATCCAGTGGTTATTGGGTAGCTGTATTGCGCTCCGTGTATAATACTGTATTCTCTGCTCTATAAGAACATATAATGACCAGCAGTGGTGAGTGAACTTTTCAAAAGTTCGGTTTGGCTGGTTCACCGAATTTCAGCATAAAGTTTGGTTTATTCCAGATTAGTTTGAACTGAACTGGAACTTCACTAATACCCCTAAAACCAGTTTATAATAGCGGTGGTGGTCCGGCTAAGACAAACCGCCGAGATTCGGGTTCACGCTGAACCGAACTTTTAGCAACATTTAACCCAAAACAGAGTTCAACTGTTTCAGTTGACTCATCACTAATGAGCAGATTCATGTTCTGTAGCTAAAACCACAACCTGCTGAGACAATGATAAGTACATATAGTCCTTGTGGGGAAGGATAATGGGGGGCAAGCACCCCCTGAACCCTCATATCGGTTTATTGTATTACCTGGAGTTGAAGCCTTATATACATCATCGCTTCTCTAACCCCATATATCTGGCTTCTGCTCCCCTTATACCCCTCCCCTGACCCTCTATCCTCTATCCTCTGGTATAAAGCCTGTTCCCCAGTTACTACTATTCCCACAAGACTTTTCTCCTGTCAGGAAAGTCTCACACTTGTTTTCTTCTTTATTTAGAGCCTTCAGAGGACTCTTCTCCTGCTGCAGACCCATAATATCCAATGACAATGGCTAATACCTTTCCCCTCCACTCCCTAATCACTCTTCCCCTTCCCTACCCCATAACCCTCTCCTCTCCCCACCCTCATAGTGCTCTTCCCAAACCCCTTTCACACCCCCATAACTCTCTCCCCTCTCATACGAAAATCACATTTGAGAGTCAATACTATTGAATAAACTTTCGGACATTCATTCAACACTTAGTATCATTATTGTGTTTCTTCCTTATTTAGATACTTCAGAAAAGTACTTTCCACAGGAAGCCGGATGATCACGGCTTAAACCTTTCACTTGCCCAATCTTCATCCCCCACCCACATAAATCATGATTGGCTCCAGGTATACATGGGCCCTTGGGCAACAAAGTCATAGTGGGCCCCCTTAGCAACTATAAACCCCACTGATCCCTCTTAGTAATTTATAAGCCCAGCTGTACTGCCTGAGTCATTAAGAAGGCCAATTGTGCCCTCCAAGTCATTTATAGGGCATCAGCAATACAATAGACTCGCTCACCTTCGTCATGCTCCCTTGGCGTCCTCTGTCCTCTTCCTTGGATTCTTTTGGCAAAGATTGTGCAGAATGCTACTGGCTAATTAGGACAGGAGGCGATTTTGCAAGCTAAGGTCCGCTTTATAGGGGCGTTAAAAACGTGTGAGAATTGTGCGTTGCGAGACGCCCAAATCTCACACAAATATGAACCCCATTATTTTGTATGGGGTCATACACATGAGCAATGTTTTCCAGCATGGCACCGAGATGTGATTGTGGGAAACAAACTGTGGTATGTTCTATCTCATCTGAGCAGCAGCTCCGGCGCATTGAAAGCAGTGGGATAAACTCCGCAATCCTCTGCCGCGGCTGTGACATAAAAACGCCTCGCATCCCTAGGAAATTTACGTGGTGGGGAACGTGATATGGGGGTGAGATTCACAGCCCAATAGCATGCTTGCCTGTGTGACGTTAGCTTCAGGGCAGCTTCACATGAGCGTGTTTGCTCACGCATGATCTGCGTACGTTGAACACAGAGAATAGAATCCATTGATTTCAATGGGTTTATTCCCAAGGCGCATTTTGTGTGTGCCCAAAATAGGTCCTGCTCTATTATTCTGCGTTTTGCACAGCAAAACTGCCATAGACGTCTTTGGGAGGTGCGCAAGTACTCAAGGGGAAGGATGAAACATTGCGCAAAATGCAGGAAAAGAAGACAGCTGGCCCTTATTAGGCTTTAACAGCCATTTAATTCCACAATAAGGATGTGTCACGCGCACAGAAACTGGCTCTGCATGCGCAAAAATTAAGTACTATGCGTAGACGCGTGCTAGACTTTGATTATAGCTCTCTCCAAGCATCATTCATGCGCAAATATACTGCGATGCAGGGAGCAGATTTGCACAAATGCTCAAGTAAAACCGCCGGTCTGAGTGAAATGTGAATGGATTCATTTTCCATGCAAGTCCTGACTGTGTCAGACACAGATAGAACTCACACAAGGTTACCGGTGTTATGAATGCGGCCTAAAGTGCGCCCATAACATGCTAATTTGATACTTGCCATATGCAGAAGAAAAATAGTTCCTGGTAACTGATAAAATTGTATGAGATTCTTTTCAATGGAGTTATATACAAGAGCGATGGGGGAAAAAATCATGGCATGTCCTATCTTTGGGCATTCCCTTGGCACGCATTGCTTATTGCTTTTAATGGGGCTGGGAAAAGACATGTGAGGTGTAAGCGATGAGATGTTTCCCATCATCAGCCGTGCTGGAGGAACGCTACTTCCCTGAAGTGATGCAAGGCATTTTTGACACAAAAACGCCTCACATCCATGGGTTAATCGCAAGAGCGATATCAGGCCGACTTTCACAGCCCAGTATTGCACTCGCCCGTGTGAAATTAGCGTCAGGATGAGCTGATTCTCATCAGTCACTGCTCTATGCTTACCCTACAGGTTAAAATTTACCAGAGAAACCTTGGCTGTCATAGTCCATTGTATATGTGTCCTAAAGACATGGATACAACTGATGTCAAAGAACGGAGACCAAATTAATCCCACCCCTGAGTAGTCCCCAGCAGGGTCAGTGGGCCTCAGCACCAGCCTGGTTCTGACGCCTGGGGGTTATACCAATAGATCAACTTTGCCAATGAGATGAACCATCCTTGTTCATTTTTACCCTGAGTGCTGCCCTTAAACATTGTTTTTTCACTCTTGTTCATGAGCTCTTCAGGCTTCTCTTCTGGTCATTCTCTTTCTCAGTAACTCTGAAAATACTTTTATTTTTTTTTCCAGTGAGCTTGCTCTTCTCATAATTAGTGTTGCTCGTCGTGATTGGCCGTATTTGCAATATTGAATTGGGTTATCCCGTGTTATGTCTTACCGATGATGGATTGAAGTTGTAGGTGGTGTAGCCACGCCGGTCACTAGAGAATAGTCAAGATAGCCGGGAATTGTCATCGGCAAGTCACGGTATGCAGTACAATAGGATGAGACTGAAGCGTAGTCAAATGGAAGCCAGAGGTCAGCAACAAGAGGTATCGGTATGCAGTACAATGGGATGAGATGGAAGTGTGGTCAAATGGAAGCCAGAGGTCAGCAGCAGGAGGTACGGTACAATCGCAGAGGAGCAAGAGGAAGAGGAGCTTGAGCAAGGTGGTGGAGCACAATAATCATGCACTGGATCTGAGGCATGGTCAGGCTTTTATAGGAAGTCCTAATTAGTAGCAGGTTGGAGCAAGAACAGAGAGACAGAAAGTGGAGTTAGCAGGAGCAAGGAAACCTAGAACAAGGCTGGGTTTCAGCAAGGATTTGTCCAAATCCTGGATAGCCCAGGGGAGAGAGCTGCTGACTGGAGCACGAGAGGTCCCAGACTCGAATCTTGACACCAGTCCCCTCCTTTCAGGATGGCCACTGGACATCCCAGGAGCCGGCTTACCTGGGTACCTGAGATGAAATTCCCTTGTCAGCTGAGGTGTGCGAACGTTTGAGGCCGGTTCCCAGGAATTCTCCTCTGGGCCATATCCCTTCCACCAGACCAGGTACTGCAGTCTCTCTCTGTTTTCTGGAGTCCAGGATCTGATCTACCAGGAATTCCTCTTCACCCTGAACCATCACTGGTGGGGGAGGTGGTGAGCTTCTTCCAGGGAAAGTGTTCTCTTTGAACAGCTTGAACAATGATACATGAAACACTGGGTGGATTTGAAGACTGCCAAGGAGTCTTAGGTGGAAGGTGACTTGGCCCACTTTTGCGGAAATCTGAAAGGGCCCAATACATGTTGTTTTTTTTGTTTTTTTTTTAAAGGAATTTTATTTAGCCAGAAATTAACAAGCATGTAAACACGTAAACACGGATAACTGTCACCGCAGGTGTCAGATTCAGGAGATAGTACATTGCATGAGAAACAGGGTAGAGATAGCCTTTGCCTGCGTACATATACATATTTCTTCTTGGCATGTTATACCTGGCTAGTACTTTTATTTCTTTCGCCCCCCCCCCCCCCCCTTTAAACTCCTAACTTTATCAGTTATTGCTAAACAGTAGTTTAACCTTGAATAGATCAGCTGTGATCAATCAGGAAAAAAAAAACCCAAAAACTTAAACTTAGCCCCCCCCTCCCTACCCTCCAACCCCTTGGCGCGACTCTCTTAAGAACAACTGTGGGAATAGAGGAGAAAAAATTAGTTTTCTGAGCATAGGGTTTTATCGTAGAAAGCAGATTTAGCAGGTGTCTCTCTTTTTTTATCCTTCTCTCTCCCTCACTCCCCCCCCCTACCGCCTGGCTTGGCTCTCCCGACGCGGTCGCGGAGCAACTCACCCAGCTATCCCAAATCTTGTCGAATTTTTCAGGGCACCCCCTGGCCATGTATGTCAATTTGTACATTGGGATTTCAGCATTAACGACCCGGATCCATGCGCTCCTAGTCGGCCTCCCAGGGTGTTTCCAATTAAGTAGGATCACTTTTTTTGCATAGAAGAGTAGCAACTTGTATAATGTACGTGTTGCTGCCGCCACCGGCAGGTCTCCCACAAGCCCAAAGAGGCACGTTCCAGGATGCATGATCCTCGGTGCCCCTAGATGTGTTTCCATGAAGACAAGCACGTCTCTCCAGTATTCCTGTAGGACCGCGCACTCCCAGAACACATGCATGACCGTCCCATCTGCCACCAAACATCGTGGGCACGTTGCAGTAGGGAGCAGGCCCATGGTGCACAACCTGGAGGGGGTATAATATATGCGGTGCAGAAATTTAACTTGGATGAGCTTGTCTCTAGCGCTAATCAGGGGGGGACCAGAGCCACCCAGTATATCCTCATCCTCCCCTGAGGTCAGGTCAGGGATATCTCCCTCCCATCTCTGTACGGCCCTTTCGCCTAGCGGGGCCAAGTATTGCACCGCAAGGGCATAAAAACTCGACAGCGGTTTGACAAGATTGCACATCTGCGCCAGGCTCTCCAGCCGTGTCATGGATAGTGGGATAGACAGACCTCCAAACTGAGCCCTGGCTGCATCTCGCAATTGATAGTACCTAAAGTAGGAGTTTTCGGGCAGGCCGTGGGCAACCCGTAGCTGCATAAAGGTGCAAAACCTGCCCTCGCTGACTATGTCAGAGAGGACATTGACGCCCTGGCGTCTCCAAAAGGCGGACTCCGGGAAGCGCTGGAAGTGTGGCAGTTTGGGGTTATTCCAGAGGGGAGTGTGTGGGGATTGCGCAGTCTCCTCTGTAGTGGACAGTCTCGTGACCCGTTGCCAGGTCTCCAGTGTCACCAGCATGGGAGTAGGCAGAGGGGCGACCGAAGATGAGGGGCCGCTCAGTAGCAGTCCCCGTAGGTTCTGAGCAGGGTCCACCATTCTACGTTCCAGGCCCACTGCCGGGTTGTAATTTGACGAGCATATCCACCATCCCGCGTATACCAGTTGGCTGGCCAGGTAGTAGTAATAGAAGTGCGGTAGGGCCAGTCCCCCTCCGTTCGATGGGAGGCACAGAGTCTCCAGTTTAATCCTGGGTGTAGTGCCCCTCCACAGTATACGCAGTACGATCCCACGGAGCTTAGTGAAGAATTTTTTAGGGACTAACATAGGAGAATTATGCAGTATATACAGGAATTTTGGTAGCAGTTTCATTTTTAGCAGGTTTATTCTGCCCACCAGCGTGAGTGGGAGAGAGGCCCAGCGTGTCGCTGCCTCCCCGGCCCATGCCAGGAGGGGGACCAGGTTGGAGTTGTAAAAGGCGGATAGTTCCGCTGAGACCTTTACTCCCAGGTAGGTGGTCTGGGTTGTCCAGCTCAGCGGGGCGGGCAGAGGGAGCTCGGCGGCCGCAGGGTCCACCGCCAGTAAGTGAGTCTTGTCCCAGTTGACCTTAACGCCAGAGTGTGCGCCGAATGCTCCGAATATAATCAGGGCTGCGTCTAGAGACGCCTCCGGGTCTTGGAGGAAGAGTAGGGTGTCATCTGCATAGAGCGCTATGCGCTCTTCGTAGTTGTTCAGTTTAAATCCCTTCACTGTTGGTGACGTTCGGATTTGGATCGCAAGAGGCTCTATGGCGAGGGCAAACAAGGCGGGGGACAGAGGGCAGCCCTGTCTTGTGCCTCTGCTCAGGGAGAATTGGGCAGAGACATGTGTATTAGTTTTAATGTTGGCCACCGGGGAGTCGTATAAGATCTCGATCCATTTAATAAAAGTTGGCCCGAATCCGAACCGCCGCATCACCGCCCATAGGTACTTCCACTCTACTGAGTCGAAGGCCTTTGCCTGATCTATAAATACCAGGGTGCGCCTCCCGCAGTTAGTGTGCTTGTACGACAAGTGGTTAAAGAGCCTCCTCAGGTTCATGTCCGTGCTTTTGCCAGGCATGAAGCCGGACTGGTCTGCGTGTATGATCTCTTTTAGTACCGAGTTTATACGCGTCGCCAGTATTTTTGCGAGTATTTTTACGTCGTTATTGAGAAGGGAAATGGGACGGTAAGAGCCGCAGTCCGTGGGATCTTTTCCGGTTTTAGGGATCATTATTATGAGAGCTTTACGCATTGTGTCCGGTAGCGCCCCTTCCCGCAGAATAGAATTATATAGTGTGAGGAGTCGCGGGGCCAAGATTTCCACATTTTTTTTATACCACTCCCCGGGGAGCCCATCTACGCCCGGTGATTTCCTATTGGGGAGTGCCTTAATAGCCTCCGTTATTTCTTCTATACTTAGATCCCCATCTAGGTGGGCCGCGCTGTCTCCACTCAGTGTGGGGAAGGGAATGTCACCCAGGTACGCCAGGAGCTGCGCTTCAGTATAGCTCAGTCTGGAGGTGTACAAATCTCCATAGAATTGGGCAAACGTTTGATTAATTAGTTTGGGATCATTTAATAGAGTACCCGTGCCGTCCCGCACCGCCGTAATTGGTGGCAGTGTCTGGTCCTCTCTAGCCAAGTAGGCCAGTAAGTGGCCGTTCTTGTCTCCCTGATCAAAAATCCGGTGGCGGGAATACAGGAGTTTCTTCTTGGTGTATTCGATAAGCAGTAGTTTGTATTCCCGTCGCAGGGCACCCAGAATTGTAGTAGTTTCCGGGGAGGGGTCTGCTATGTGCCTTGCCTCTGCCAAATCAAGGCGCCTTTCCAGGTCCAAGCGGCGGGCTCCCAGGGATCTTCTATGCTCGGCAATAGCCGAGGTAAAGGATCCCCTGGTGAAGGCTTTAAATGCGTCCCACACCACCAGCTCCGAGGCTGTCCCCTCATTGACTTCCCAGTACATTTTAGCCTCTTGTTCTACATACTCATGCACTTCTCTCTGTTCCAGCCACAGCGGACTCAGTCTCCACATAGGGCGACTGCCCCCAACTCCAAGGTCAAGAACTAATTGGAGCGGGGAGTGATCTGAAATGCCTCTGGGTAGATAGGATATATCACGAACCATGGGGAGGCAGTCCGGGGAGCCAAAACAGAGATCTATGCGCGAGAAGGCATTGTAGGTCGGAGTGTGGCATGAGTAGGCTCTATCATGTGGATGTCGCGTGCGCCATATTTCCTGCATTGAGTAGGAGTCGGCCCACCCAGGCAGCCGAGCCTGTGTGGAGGCGGCTGGGGTGAGACGGTCCCGCACCGGGTCCAAAATCAGGTTGAAGTCTCCCATGATTACTATCGGGGCCGCCTCAAGGAGGACCACTCGTGCCATCACCTCGTGAAGTATTTCAATGTTAGCAGGTGGTGGCAGGTAAACATTTACTATCGTGAGGAGACGGCCATGGAAGGTTCCCTGTAGGATCAGGTAGCGCCCCCCAGGATCTATGTGTATTTGGCGGAAGGCAAACTGGGCCGATTTGGCCACCAGTATACTGACTCCTCGGGCATAGTTTGAGTAAGTCGCGTGATACGCTGAGCCAATTGTTGCTCGTTTAAGCGCCAGCGTCTTTGAGCCTCTGAGGTGTGTTTCTTGAAGTAGTATCATGTGGGGGGAGTGGGTTTTAAGGAAGTCAAAAACCAATGCTCTTTTAATTTTAGAATTTAGTCCCCTGACATTCCAGGAGACCAGTTTTAAGTATGTGCTAGCCATTTTCAAGGGGGTAGCCATTGTTCCCATGAGTTCTTATAAAGCATCCGAAAGAGAGTCGCACCAAAAATAACAACAGATAGGAAATTACAAAGCAATTCACATTTACCAGCCTCAAACCACTCCCTCCCCTCCCACCCTACCCATCCCCCCGAACTTTGGAGAGGTTTCGATCCCATAACTCACAACTTTGTAGGGGGCGTGAGACCTAGCCCCAATCGAGAATCACCAACAGGCTATAACAGAAAAATGTAGAACAGTAATAGCAGTTACGAGCATGAAAATAAAGTCCCCCTGTGAAGAAACAGAGACAGGGTTATGTGATTGTGGGCCGCGTCAGTGTGGGCTATAGGTACCCGGCACAGGCCGCGGGCGCTGCATAGGCCCTCAGTCCAGTCGGGCCCCCACAGTCTAAATAGAGAGAGAGAAAAAAAGGGGTAACTTTAACGCAGCCCACATCGGTTTGCATTTTCATCATCTTCAGCTGCCGGCCATCTTATCTAGAGTGGAGGGAGAGGGGAGTGGAGGGAGGGGGGGTGGGAACGGGAAATGGGAGGGGGGAAGGGGGGGGGAGAAAAAAAAAAGGGGGGGGGGGGAAAGGAGGGGTGGGGGGGAGTGGGAGAAAGGGGGGGTACCACCCTCCACCATTATGCCGCAATAATTCTGAGAAAGCAACGAACGGCCAGCCGCATCAAATGCGCATTTGTGAAAGTCTCACGGTGCAGGTTAATTTTGTTCGAGCCAGTTTAGGACATCCTCTGGGTTTTCAAAGAAGTGGGAACGGTTATCCTTGATCACCTTTAGTCTGGCAGGGTATAACATGGCGTAGACAAGTTGTTTTGAGCGCAGCATTTTCTTTGCCTCTACAAATTTTTGGCGCTTTTGCTGTACCTCTAGGGAGAAGTCTGGAAAGATACGGATTGTTTGTCCGTCAACTCTTATCGGGTCTCTCTCGCGGTTGAGTGCTAGAATTTTGTCTCTGTCCCTATAGTTAAGCAGTTTTGCAATGAAGGTGCGTGGAGGGCCTCCGGGCGGTTGGGCTCTTGATGGAATGCGGTGTGCTCTCTCGACGCAGAATAGGGGTGACAGAGAGTTGGGTCCGTACTCCTGTTTGAGGAGCGATTCCAGGAAATCACAGGGATCTCTGCCCTCAGCGCCCTCCGGTAGTCCTATGAATCTCAGATTGCATCTGCGCAGGCGGTTTTCCATATCATCCATTTTTCTCCGCTGCGCCGTGAGGTTAGAGCTGAGGGTGCGCACTTGATCTGAGAGTGGTGCAACAGAGTCCTCTAAGTTGGAGACTCGCGTCTCAACTTCTGTTGCACGTTCTCTCAGCGTTTGGACGTCCGCTCGCAGCAGACCAAAGTCCGACTGTAGTGCGTCGATTTTTTCTGTGAGGGCAGAACGCGACTCTGTAATCGCTTTCAGGACATCGGCGATAGTTGGGCCAGATGCGGGAGGTGAAGCTGGTGCTGTTGCCTCAGGGGGCGCACTTTGCGGGCTAGAAGGCGCGTTAGGTCGGGAGTCCGTTGAGGTGCTGGGCCGTGAATATTGCTGCAGCTTGCTAGTTATTTTGGCTTGCTTGCTTGGCGCCATCTTGTCAAAGGATAGTAGTAGGGGATGTCCACCGGTCCGAACTTATAAATGTCACAGGGGGGGGATTCATGCGCAGTTTAAACTTTAATGCATAGCTGTTGGGGTGCAAACATAGTGTAGTAGCATTTATGCACCTCTAGCGCGACACTTGCAGGCGGCAGCTCCGGGCTTGGTTTCTGAGTGCGCATGAAGCAGTCGGCCGCAGTCTCGGGGTACCACGTGTGTTAAAAGACGAGATATGCAGAAGGAGGGGGCCGCCAACCGCCTCCGCACCTCTCTGTTCAGGAGTAGAGTGCTCCCCTGAGGGAGAGTGGCTCCGTGCGCGGTGCTCCTCGCTGTGTGCGTGGGTCTCCGCTGTGTTTCCCCTTCACTTCTTTCCCCCACGCTGCCCCCGATCTTTCTCCTCTTGCACCCCCCCGTCTTCCCTCGTCTAGGTGGTGTCCGACTGGGGGGAGGGGTAGAGGGGACCCCTTAATATGTCTGCCTGTTCGAAGTGCTTACTGCAAGGCAGGGAGCTCGCTCCAGGGGGTTTCAGTGCCCTCGGCGCGGTGCTACTGTCCAGTAGGGGTGGGGGAGCGCAGGGGGGGGCCGCAGGGCCCGGTGGCCGCAGTCACGGCGTCACTCACCCAATCTGCTGTTTTGCGGGCCTGTCGTTCTCTTCCCTGCTCCTTCTGCCCGCTCCCCGGCTCTCCTCAGGTCCCAGCAGCTGCCCCCTCCCCTCCGCCACCCCCCAGGGAGGGTTTGCCGTTGTCTTCCGCGGCCGGCCCTCACTTCCGGTCGGCCGCGTCTGTAAATTTAGGCCGGGGATGCGGCCGGAACTGTAGGCCTCAAAATCAAAAATTCAGCTAGAGACCCGCGGAGGGTCTCTTTCTGCAGGTCTCGGTCCGGAGGTGCCCAGGGTAATGATTTCGCCGCGGTGGAAGCCTCCAGGCGCGGCAAAAACTCGCCGGTATGCTCCTGCTGCCAGGAGCCCCTGTCTGTGCGTGCGCTCCTGTTGCCGGCTAGCCGGCCCAATACATGTTTGCCCCAATTTGGGAGAGGGCACACGGGCCTTCAGGTTCTTGGTTGATAACCATACTTTTTCTCCCACACTGGTAGCTTGCCAGTGTTTATCCGCCGCCTCTCTGTGGGCCTCGGGCTTCCTGTAAGGCTTCCTTTAACTCTTCCTGAGTTCTAGCCAATGCTGTCAGTCTCTGGGTGATAGTTGGCACCGAAGTATTGATAGGGAGGCCAGGAATAAAGGCAGGATGCATACTATAATTGGTATAAAACAGAGTCTTGGCGGTAGAACTGTGTTTAGCATTATCATAGGTGAACTCTGCAGGCAATAAGTAATCCATCTAATCGTCCTAGAGATGGGAGATGAAGCAGCAAAGAGTCTGATTTGTTCTCTCAGTTTGGCTGTTAGACTGTGGATCAAAGACAGAGGAAAGATTCACATAGGTTCCCAGGGCCACGCAGAAGTGCTTCCAAAATCTTGAGGTGAACAGAACCTTTCTATCAGACTACATCCTCAGGAATTCCACGTCGTCAAAACACTCCCCGAATCGTCAACTCTGATGTGTGTGCAGCGGTGGGAATCTTCTCTATGGGGATGAAGTGATCCATCTTCGTCATTCGGTCCACAACCATAAGGATGGTAGTCATTCCCTTCAATAGGGAGAGGTCCACAATAAAGTCCATAGACATAGATCCCCATGGCCTGGATAGGGCTTGAAGGGGCTGTAACAAACCAAGAGGGCAAGCTCATGGTGTCTTGTTCTGAGCACATACTTCGCAGGAGGTAACGTACATCTTTGCATCCTTCCTTCAGTAGGGCCACCAGAAAAAGTGAAGTAGAAGTTCCAAGGTCTTTGTGACCCCAAGGTGACCGACAAGTTTAGAGTCATGGACTAGTTTGAGTCGACCAGCTTTGGAGACATATAATTGATGTCCCTGTCTCCAAAGCCCATTCTCAAAAGAGAGCTTCACGTCCTTAGAAGGACTATTCAGAAGAAAGTCACTTTCGTAGCCTCCTTTAAACTTTGTTAGGAGGTCCTCTGAATGCAGGATACCTAAAAAATTCTTTGAAGACAGAATTGTGTGGTCTGTATTAAACTTCTCTTCAGGCTCTAAAAAATATCCTAGACAATGCATCTGCCTTGCCATTTTGGGAACTTGGGCGGTAGAACGCAACAAAATTAAACCTGGAGAAGAACAGGTCCTGGCTTGCAGATAACCTCTTGGCAGAACGGATGAATTCTACGTCTTTATGGTCCGTAAGCACTGTTACCGGATGATGGGTTTCTTTCAAGAGGTGTCTCCATTCGTTGAAAGCCACTTTGATGGCCAGAAGTTCCTTGTTCCAGACATCAGTTTTTCTCTGTGGGTGATGGGGTATAGGACAGAAATGTGCAAGGATGTAGTTGCATCTGATCTCTGAGTCACTGTGACAGTATGGCTCCCACAGTGGAGTTGGAGGCATCCACTGCCATGACAAAAGGCAATTCTAGGTTTGGGTGGATCAGTACTGGTGCTGAAGTAAACAGTCTTTAGTTTCTCAAAAGCGGTTTGTGCCTCCGCAGTCGGACCACTAGAAAAAGTGAAGGCACGGTCAGGCTTTAAAGCCATACTTAAGCCTTCTGGGGAGATAATGTATTCCAGGAATTGTATTTGGGTTTGTTCGAACTCACATTTCTCTAACTTGATGTAGAGCTTATTCTTTTGGAGTTGTTCCAAGACCACCCGTACATGTCTGTGATGTTCCTCTAAATTGTCAGAGAATATGAGAATGTTATCAAGATATGCCACTACGAATTGATTCAACCGGTCTCGAAACACATCATTGATAAAGAACTGGAAGGTAGATGGAGCATTGCAGAGACTGAACGGCATCACTAGGGATTTGAAGTGTTCATATCTTGTTCTGCAGGCTGTTTTCCACTCATCTCCAGGACGGATTGCTACCAGGTTATATGCTCCTCTGAGGTCTAGTTTGGTAAAAACCTTGGCTGTCCGAAGCCTCTCCAGCAGTTCTGGGATTAACGGGGGGGAGGATAGCAATTCTTGATGGTAATCTTGTTTCGTTCCCAGTAATCGATGCACGGACAAAGAGTAGAATCCTTTTTTTTTTTCAACAAAGAAAATGGGTGCTCCTACTGGAGAGGAAGAAGAATGGATGAAGCCCTTTACATTTTCATCCAGATGTTCCTAAAGGGCCCCTAAGCCAGGTTCGGTGAGGTTGAAGATACGCCCAAATGGAATAGAAGATTCCAGGAGCAGCTCAATAGGACAGTCATACGGCCTGTGAGGTGGTAGCTTACTGCAAACATCCGGAATTGGTAATTTCTCTAAGGCCTGTTGATCATCCTCGAGGTCCTGGACTGGTTTAGGGGCAGATGGTGCCATCTAGCAGTTTTCCTTAGAGTATTCTGAGGGGAAGGCAATGGTCCTGGTTTCCCATTTGATAGAGGAATTATGGGTAGAAAACCAGGAGATCCTGAGAATCCCTGGAAATTTAGGGGATGAGAGGAATTGGAAGCTGATGGTTTCTTGATGGTCAGGGTTCATGTGGAGCTCCAGTTCAATTGTCTCCTGTGTGACGGGACCTGAAATCAAGGGTGCCTCATCCATGCTTTTCAGATCTATTGGTATGGACTTGAATCTGGTTGCAATGTCTTTGTCACGAGCAAATTTTAAGTCCATGAAGTTCACCCCCAATCCCGAATTCAACATCGCTGAGCACTGTGTCTTCTGATCACCCATTACAATCTCAATAGGGAGGGCAAAATACTGGAGTAGGGGGAAGGGTTTCCACACAGTCATGAACTACTGGTGCAAAGGTGTGTTTGGTGGCATCCCCTTGTTTTATGATGACTGTATGGGCCATGGGCTTAGCGTGGGCTAAAGCTAGAGTCCTTTGGAGCTTGTTTAAACAGTTTAGGGCATAATGTCCTCAATTCCCACAATAAAGGCACAGATTTTCAGCCTGGTGCCTCGGATGATGTCGACCTGCATGGGTTCAGAAGCAGCTTCAGTCCTTGGGTGGGAACTCAACGTCGATTGACTGAAGGAGTACGAATGCCTGAATCCCACAGTCTCTCCTATCACCGCTCAGAAAGTCTTTGGTCAATCCGGATGCATAACGGAATGAAGTCTTCTGGATTATCGGGAGTCTGCACTCTGGCAACTTCATCTTTTACCCACTCAGATAATCCCAGCGAAAGTGGCTCTGTTGTGTAGCAGGATTCCACGTGGTATCATTCGCTCAGCGACGAAACTCTGCCTTATATTTTGTAACAGAATGTCACCCTTGTTGTAGGCTATGTAACCTCCCTTCAGCCAATGCACAACAGTTCGAGTCATCAAATATTTGCTCCATAGCAGCTGTGAAGGCATAAAGTCTAACAGTAATTTGCTTCCTCAAAGTGGTCACTACGGGCTCCATGTTTGGGTGTGATTCATTTTATGTCTTACCGACACTGGATTAGAGCTGCAGGTGTAGTAGCCGTGCCGGTCACTGGAGAATAGTCAAGATAGCCAGGAGACCTTATTGGGAAGTCATGGTATGCAGTACAATAGAATGAGACAGCAGCGTAGTCAAATGGAAGCCAGAGGTCAGCAGCAGGAGGTATTGGTATGCAGTACAATGGAATGAGATGGAAGCATGGTCGAATGGAAGCCAGAGATCAGCAGCAGGAGGTATCGGCATGCAGCACAATGGGAGGAGACTGAATCATAGTCAAATGAAGCCAGAGGTCAGCAGCAGGAGGTATCGGTACAATCACAGAGGAACTTGATCAAGGTAGTGGAGCACAATAATCACGCACTGGATCTCGAGGATGGTCAGTCTTTTATAGGAAGTCCTAATTAGTAGAAAGGCGGAGTCAGAACAGAGAGACAGGAAGTGGATTTTGCAGGAGCAAGGAAACACTGAACTGTGCAAATCCTGGATAGCCCAGGGGAGAGAGCTGCTGACTGGAGTGTAAGAGGTCCCAAGCTCAAGTCCTGACATCCCGACCCAATTTTTAGCTGAAATCGCCAAAAAAAAGTTTTACAAATGACAGGTAAGTGTGTTCCTTCTGTGAAAATTTCTCAGTGGCTTTTCAGTGCTGGGGTTCTAGGTTAAAATCCCATCAAGGATAACATCTTCATTGACTTTTAAAAACTACATGCAGATGTTGAACTGGATCAGATTTGAACCTATAACTCCAGTACTGTGAATCAGCACAGAGTCACGTCACTTGTCTGCTCTGCTCCAGATGAGGTGATGAAGAACAAGAATAAACTCAACATAAAAACCCCAGCTAGATGTTGCTCTTGGTCAGATTGAAACCTACAACTCCAGTACTGCAAAGCAGCAGTGCTAACCACTGAGCCACCATCACTGTCATTTTTGCTTCAGTGGAGGAGAACAGGAAGAATAAAAACATTCAGATGTTACCTTGCAGGGCTGGAATTTTAGGTTCAGATGTATCCAAGGGCAATATCTAAACGGGGTTTTTATATTCTGTTCTTCCCCTTTTCCGGGGCTGAACAGATAAGTGTTGTGGCTCAGTTATTAGTGCTGCTTTGTAGTTGTAGGTTCAAATCTGTAAAGTGCAACATCTGGATGGAGCTTTAACACCTGTATGTACTTTGTTCATCTTGATGGGATTTGAACCTAGAACCCCAGCACTGAAAGGCAACTGTTAGAAAAAATAAAAATATATATATATAATTTTTTTTTTCTTAATGGGGTTTGGATATTTCCATAATTGCTCAACACTAGTCATGTGCCTATAGACCTCTTTTGATACATCCCATGATCCTTGGCAGCAGCTGCCTGACACTGGTTGCTCCAGTTAAGCTTACAGTTAACTAAAATCCCCAGGTCCTTTTCCATGTCAGTGTTACCCAGTGGTTTCCCATAAAGTCACAAATGTAGCCAACAAGGTCACCTCCAGAGCAAGAGTGTTCAGGGAATAGAACGAAACCAAGTGTTTATTTAACATGTACGGACAAAACTAAAATGAAATCTCATTTCCACACAAAAGAAAAAACACGTGATTTTTTTCACGGAATATTTATGGCATCCATATATTTATACATAGAGCTATATTCTACAATTGTAGCATCAACTGTACAAAATGACATCATTACCCAGAATCACTGCGAAGAGAGACGCTTTGAGAGGCCTTGAACATTTCACAAATATTAACCATGCTCAGATAGACAGATTTCTTTTTTTTTTCTCTTAAAGGAATAAAACAGAAATAAATGTATATTTCCCCTCAAATCAATTTTATGTCCCCAGACTTCTTCTCTTTATTTTACAACATAGAGACAATATTGCTAAATTTATCATGCAAAAACCGAATGTTCGCATGCTTCCTCGCTCATGATCCCCATTGTCCAGTACGGTTCCTTCATTTATATAGCTTATTCACACTTTGCTGCTTCCCCTTAGCCCCAGATCATGAGTCACATCTACTTGTATAGGGGACCGGCAGCCCCCACTTGGCTTGGCTTTCTCGCCACAACACAAAACTTCATATTGGGAAAGTCAAAATGTGAATAAGCCATGAAAAAAACCAAATCCACTTGGTCATTTGATGCCATTTTTCCTGGGCAGCCTGTACTTCTAATTAACAAGGTAAGTTCTGCAGGGTCAGTTATTAAGATCTTTGTCATTAGTTCACACATTCTGACAATGGACTCAATACATATAAGAGCTCAGAATTGCTTGGAGAGTTTAGTGCTGATACATGAATAAGATCTCTCTATTCAATTTACAAAGTATATCAATACACAGAGCAACTCAGAGCTATTTTAGATCGGAGGGGATCAGTGGTTAAGTGCACAGTGTGAAATCTTGCCATCTGCTTATTGGATTAGAACAAAATGGGTCTGCTTTTTTTCTCCGAAACAGTGCCACTCTTGTATATAGGCTGTGTCACGTATTCTAGTTCAGCCCCACTCACCTGGTGTAATATAGACACAATCCATGTAGTAGAATGTGTTTTTTTTTTTTTGGGGGGGGGGGGGGGACCATTTTCTAAAATATCAGGCCATGTTCATATCTACATTGCAGTTTCCACCATAAATGGAAATCACGTGGTAATGCTGGATTCTACACACTCTTTTGGCATAATGGGCTCCATCAGCTCCAGCCAGTGTGTCGGAAAAAATAGAGCTGATGCTATAAGCGAGCCTCCAGAGCACATGTAAACAGAGCCTCATACAGTACCTTCAACGTGAACCTGTCTCATTAAACACACTGTCCAAAGTGCAGACACCAAGTTATAGAGCAGGAGGAGCTGAACAGATTGATATATAGTTTTATGGGGTAAGATTCTGTATAACTTGTAGTTCATAAATTTCTCCTTATTCTGGGTTTAGTGGTCCAGTGGGCGGTCCTCTCGGTGACTGACAGCTATTTCCCTATGCACAGTAGTCATACACAGATAGCTGCCATTGATAGGACCGCCCACTGGACCACTAAACTCAGAACAAGCAAATATAAATGTATAAAACAGAAGTTATCCTGAATCTTTTCTCACACAGCTGTCTATTAATCTGCTCCTCCAGCTTTCTGACCTGCCGCCTACAGTTTGGACAGTGTGTTCAGGCTGACGGGTTCCCTTTAAGTATTAGTGACGTTTTGGTAAAATTAAAACTGTGGACATAAAATAACTTCTTATAATTGTAGTTATTAAGCGCCTTATTTCCATACATGTGTGCAGATCTCATCTACCAATAGGCTCTGTATTTGTAACAGCGCCTACACCAGGCTGAGGCAAGATGCAGCATTTTAATGAATTAGGAAATGGTGAAATAATGTATCTATTACGTTGCTACTTTTTGGTGAATTAAAGGAGTTGTGCGGCAACCGGGCAAGATTGCAGCAAAAGTTTCAATTGTTTTACAATAACCCACAAAGCCGTACTTATCCTGCCTCTGCCGCAGGGATCCTGCGCTGCTGCCCCCCTGTCCTCCTGGTGGTTGTTGTGGCAGATGACATCACCAGAAGTCGCCAGACAGCTGCAGCCAATCAGAGACTGCAGCATCTCCATTCTCAACTCCTGGCATCATTGTGCCAGAATGTGAGTGCTGATGCCCGGAGAACTGGCGATGACACTGCAGTGGTCAGCTGACGTCCACTGATGTCATCTGCCAGAACAATCACCGGGTGGACAGAGGAGCAACAGTGCTGGATCTCGGAGGCCAAGGAGGGGGTAAGTATTTTAAGACATTTGGAAGTCTTGCTGCAATGTTCTCCAGTAACCAGACAACCCATTCAATAGCCTTTACATTGCTTTACTCCATAACTAGCTGCCTTCAAGTCCCCATCTAAGGATGTTCCTCAGCAGCTGTCAGCAGTGGCAGCTTAGTTATTGGTCATTGCATTAAACCTATGAGCAGGAACACCACTGATCTTTATGGCTTTCTTTGCATATTAATATTAGTCAAAGGGGTTGTCCTGGAATTTTACTACTGATGAGCTATCCTCAGGGTGAGTCATCAATAGTTGACTGGGGTACGCTTTTGGGGATCATGCTGATCCTTGGGGTCCACGATGAGTGGGGAAAGCACTGCAAGCAGATAATGCTGTCAACATCGCAGCAGCCCAGTTTCATACTACAGGCACAGCTCCCACGGAATATAATGGGAGGTGTGCCTGTAGTACCAAACTGGGCTGCTGCAGTACGGACACTGACATTAGGCCAATCAATGTGTGTGAATACTGGTTATTAATAAGGGATATGACTGAAGCAGTGGCACCATGGTAGCCTGCCATTATAGGGGACTTTTAAAAACAAATGACTCCATAATGTGGAAGGCAAATAGTATAGAATTATATAATCATCTATTATCATACATGGTAAAGCTACAGGAAACCCTGTAAAATAAATAGAATCTATCTGAAATATATGTATTTCTCATAATGCTTTGATGGAAATACTGTATATACATATAGAGAGTGTATCTAATGTGTGGGCTTACATTGTAAAAATATTGCTTCTATATCCCCGCACATGTAATGCTCCAAATTTCTAACGTACTTAAATACATTCATCATTGCACTCTTGGATTACTCCAAGAGTATCCTGTGACATCATAGAATGAATCATGAGACCTACTGGAGTGCAGAGTACTCAGACTCCCAGCAGATGTAGTAATGAACAATCTGAGCAGCAGCCAGATAACACATCATGTGACCAGAAGTGTGAAGAAAATGAATGCTAGATAAAATGGTTGCAATAAGTGCTTTTTATCTATTAACCCTTTCCAATCCACTGTCTGACGTCTAAAGACATTCTGATTTGAAGGCTGTACAGTTTTGATGTCGGAAGGCATCCGGCAGGGTATTCTTACTGTAGATTACTGGCCGCTCAGTTGTCGGGGGGGGGGGGGGGGCTCTCCAGCATGTCACATACCACAGTACTGGCTCTAGCCAGCAGATGGCGCCATTGTATAATGGCAGAAAGAGAAAGCCCCCTAGGAAATCCTGAATCCAAAATTGGATTGCAAAGGGTTAAGAGCGACAATCTGGAGGAGGTAATGAGTAGCAAGAACAGTGGTGGTGATGATGATGCTGCACAACTGTCTGTCCAGGATCAATTGAATAAAACCTATTGTATTTTGACGCTTTTCTTTCTACCCTTCTTTTGAATGGAGTACAGCTAGCACACTCTGAGTATGCTCCGTGGTGTGTGCTCCAGCTATGATGAACAGTCAGGGCATGTGCCCCAGAAATGCTCCTGGCAATGAAGAACAGCCAGAGCATGTGTTCTGTACTCTGAGTATGCTTGGAGTGCAATGATGAATATTTCTCTTTTTTTGATACAATTCAGGGACTGAATTATAGCATAATGGGAAAATCTATCGACACAATTATTGAGAAAATAACGCTAAGCCAGAACGTTGTATCTACTCTACTGATATCCTATCTGTTGTTCCTCTATGCCAATTTTACCGGGAATAGTCAAAATGAAGAATTACCTCTTTATGAGACACACTGAATGTCGGCCGTTATAATAACTATGAAGGGGGGGGGGGGGGGGGGGGATTCACTACTGTTACTGTAACTTATGAAAAAATGTCAATGGGGGCCTTCACACATTGCTGATTTGTTGCAACATTTGTGCAGATCTGCAGCAGATTTTACCCCTTCAATCAAAGTCAAATGAAGGGGTGAAATCTGCTGTAGATCTATAGGAAATCACGGACATGTGAATGCACCCTTAAAATGGAAATATTTGTAAAATTGTCAAATAACAACAACGACTAACCAGCAAATACTAGGAAAGTGATGACTGTGAAAGAGAAACCTACTGGATAGTGATATGGCCGCAGACCGCTATTAATCCTGGCTAAAGCCTTTACAACATAAATCCAGATGTCCGACCTGTAGATTGTTAGGGGTTTGTACAAGGATATACAAACCATAGAGGTAAACTATGCTTTGCTGCGGGGTCCTTGGAGTGTAGGTGGAAAGCCCGTGTTGGTCCCATTCCCTTTGCTACTGGGTGGCAAAAACCTGTACAGGAACATAGATGAACTATATTGTTAGTAAACAACAGTAGGCGAATTGCCCTAAAGCTGGCCACACACATCAAATGCTCGTTCGACCAACAGATATTCCTGCTGACTTTCTTAAAGGCATATTTGCACGTAACAATTATCGCTCAAAATTCGTTCAAACAACTGAAAATGAGCGATAATCGTTACATGTAGACACTGCCATTGTGCACTTTTCGTCTGGTGAACTTAAAATCCATCATTCAGTCACAGAGTGATAAAGTGTCTCTTAACAGACCGCATCCTGTGTTCTCCATGGGAGTCGGGAGATTACATTGTACTCTACCTGCACCCCAAGGAGAATAATGCAGCTGTTTACACAGCAGGGCATGTGATTAGTCACAGGCTGGGCTTTGCAAACAGCGCCTGGAGACCCATTTACATGCAAATGAAGATGATAAAGTGTTAATGGACATTAGTGTCCATTAACACTTTATGCAAAAAGATTGCTAAAACTTTCAATTTTTCAAAAGATTATCTTTGTGTGTAAATGGGCCTTTACATATTCATTTGGGCCTTTACATGTGCATATGCCCTCTGTAGGTATCAGAAGTAAACCGCTACCTGGCATATCTGGAATTAGCTTATCTCTCCTGAGAACAAAAGGATTGCACATGTTGAAATCCATCATCCCGATCTTTTTCTTCCTCCATACCAGCTATCTGGAGAAAGTTGAGATATAGCCTATAAATTAGTTGATTATCGGGTTCAGCTGGCATTAATCATGTGTATGGCCACCTTAAAAGGGGTTCTGCCAGGATTGAAAATTTCAGATCAGTGGGGGTCCAACCAAGAACGGAGATCCCACAGGTTTCCACATAAATTAAGCAATTATTGAGCACACATACTGCGCCTCCATTCATGTCATTTGGTCTGACGGGTATAGTTGAGTGCTGAAACTCTGCTATCTCTAGCGGTCTCATTGAAATTAACAGAGTACGAAATTGAAATTAACATTGTATCTCCAGCGGTCTCATACGAAATTAACAGTGTACCACTCCATTCATTCCTGACTGTTCTTGGGATTGGTGGTGGTCACAGCAGGCAGATCCACCCTGATCTGTAGTGAGTGAATCCTGCAGATTGAAAGTCATCCTCTATCTTGTAAGGTTGCAGAAATGGCATTATGGGGAAATAAACACCAGGCCCTTCTATCCTGGGTGGTGAGGCCAGGACCATATTAGGAAGCCCCGTCTCTCCTAAGTAACCTGCAGCTTTTGTGCATTTTTCCCAAGGAAGTGATATTAAAGGGAACTTGTTGGCTCGAACATGCTGTCTAATCTGCAGGAGGAGCTGAGCAGACTGAAGAGATTCAGTACAACTTATAATGTATTCATTAGGATTCCAGTGGGCGGTCATATAAATGATTGGCAGCTATCTGTTATAACCGGAACTACAGAGATAGTGGCCAATCACTGATTGGGGGGGGGGGGGGGGTAGCTCTGTTACAGGTTTTGCATTGGGGCCCAGGAGCTTCAAGTCACACCTCTGCGCTAAGGGGTTAAGAGAAGTTAGGGGGGGCCCAAGATAAACCTTTGCAACCAGGCGCATGAGCCTTTAGCTCTGCCCCTGTATAGCATCCTTCCTGAAGTTTGCACAGTACGTTCGAGCGGACAGGTTTCCTTTAAGACAATAATCTATATTTTATCAGATAATCTCTAGAATTATTAGTAAACACCTTTCTTCAAGACAAGGAAAAAAATAAATAAATCTCTTTTAACAATGGAACGCTCTTGAAAATTGCTAGTTTTTCTTTGGAACGTGCGCCTGATCTATACTTGTGCTGCATTGATAAATGGGATAGTTGGGGCAGAATACTCTATAGAAATTACAGAATAACAATCCCCTAAAAAGATACCTTTTCAGCGCAGATGTCGTCCAAGAATTTGATCAGAAAAGGGTATTTTAGACACCTGTTAGCACCATAAGAGACGATGGGCAGGTGTGGAAACCCCGTAACGGACTTGCATCCTGCTTTAGGTTTCATACGTCTGGAATAAATCTCTGGCATTAAAAGTTTCAGCCCCTTTTGCAATATGGAATTACCCTGTTCAATCAACCCCTCGCGCTCCATATAAGGAAATATTTAAAATTTTACATCTATATTTATACTCGGTATTTATTTTATATATAATATGTATATATAGGTTTGTTTGTAATACAATAAAAAAAAAGGTAGGACGCTTTCACTGAATGGAAAGAGCTAGTTAGTTATTGGAGATGTGACTGTATAGGGTGTTCATTATCTTTATATAAACTCGACCTCTGTACAAAAAAATGACTGGTTTACAAAAACAAGAAGCTAAGCGCACAGTGCGTGAATCGACAGAAGCAAATGAAATCGTGTGACTTGCTCTTCAGGTCTCTCCCCTGTCCGTAAAACACACTTTCTTAGACACACAATTCACCAACACACACACTTCACATATAGTGTTATCAATGTCTGTGCTTCTATTATACAATGTTACACAGGAATGTCCTACAATTAAAACCCTAACGACCCATATAGAACGACCGTAATAATCCTACAGGGTGGTTTTGACTTTTTTTTTTTTTTGAGTTGCTGACAATCCTATTGACAATGAAAGCCCCCCGGGAACATCTCTACATTGTGCCCTGAAGTCCACCTTCTGCTCCTGCCCACGACTGGTCAGAGAATAGATATTGCTAGACAATAGATAACAGTGTTGGCATCACCAGTCTTGGCATCTCACACTCATGTGTGAGTGATCATGTAATACCACGCTCCTGGCAACACGGCAGCCACCACTTCCTTTCCATCTGTGCTTTCGACAATTAACCCAGGCGTGGCACAGAAGCCGGACTTACCTTTCATTGTATACTTGTGGGCTACTGTGAAAGTGTGGGTGCAGTACAAACACCCAAAAAATACAATCTGCTCTCTTGGGGGGAGTGGGGGAGGTTGGGGTCTTTGCTTATTGCTGGCAACGCAATACACAAAAAATAAAAGATCATCCTGACATCTCTAGACTTCCACAGAAACTACAGGAACGACAAATAAATTAAAGCATAGAAATAATAAAAAAAGAACAAAAACAAAGCAACATACAAGGCTCGGGACCCCGAGATACTGTCCGGTAAAGTCCTGGCTTCCGAAGATTGATATCTACATCATTTGGAAAGACGAGCAGCTGCAGGTGTGGTAACAGTCACGCCTGGGAGGTGGGAGGCACCATGGAATGCGTCGACTGTTGTACATCACGTCCCTCACGCTCCTCTCCGCGTTTTCAGCCCTTTGCCGTGTCACGTTTCTCAAAGCTGATAAAACGCAGAGGGGGAAAAAGACATTTGGTGAGGAGACTCTCAGCCAGAAGAAGTTGGCCAACTTAATAGTCCACACTTCAAGGAGCATGAAGGAGAATTCAGATGAGAAGAGCACAGTTGAATAAAAACTTGCAAAGTAGATCATTTAGAAGGAAATAGAGGAGTTCCTTGAACCAAAGGAAGTCAGTACAGGAATAGAGGTTCGAGAAGGTGCATTTTTATCCGATCCAGGGTTATTTTCATTCACATTACCAGCCTCTTTAGATGTTCTAGCTGCCTGGAAAGGAGATGGAGAAGTAGACTGAGGAAATTAGGATAGCGACATTTCAACCAACACACACACACAAGAGAGACATCCGGATTCTGAACTGATGAAGTCAATGAGAGAAGTGAGGAAGAAAAAGAAAGGCATAGAAAGGAAATTAAAAAGATTGATTCACTAATGGTTCTTTTACATGGGCCAATTATGCGCCCAAATGTTCCTCTGAACGCTCATGCCTTGTAAAAGGGACCAACTATCGGCAGACAAATGGCAAACATTAGTTTGTCAGCTGATCGGCTCATTAATGCAAGCAGAAAAATGCTCGCTACTTGGCTGTACATTTTTCCGTGTAAAATGGGGGGACGTGAAGCCAATCAGTGACAGCTGTATGGGGACAAACAATTGTGCTAATGATTGGTTGTCATCATACAGGTGATCTGCTTCCATGGAGATAATGAGTGTTGATGGTCAATGATTACTTGCATGGGCAGATTATCTGCCCTTGTAAAAGGACCATAAGACAACCATTTTTCATATGACCCAAGAGGGTGTAGCAATGTCATAAAAGTGGTCCCCTGCCCAGGAACCTACTCTACGGCCAGAGCAGTGACTCCCACACTGGTGGACCTAACATGTAATACTATATTTTGCAGGGGAATATTATGGCAATGAAAGCTCATTGCTGGTGACTTTAGGAGCAAGACCTGCAGAAGTTAGTTGACTGCCAGGCTACTTTTGTTGTAATATGGAGCTGTCAAGATGAGGTAATCCCATTGATGGGGTACTCCCATCTTTAAAAAGCGATGGTATATCACTGTAATTATGGGGGTCTGACTTCTGAGCCTACTACCATTTCTGAGAACAAAAGCAAAAACAGCACTGTGCTACCTTGCTAAGGGTTTAACAGTCAGCCTCATTCACTTCTATATGGCATCAGGTGGTCGTGGTGCCCTAATTTGCATCCGGTAGGTGGCCAGGGTGCTGCTATGTAGGAAAACCAGTGAAGGGGATGGAGAGCTAAATCAGTGATGCCTCGCCTTTATACTCAGAACCAAGGGGAGTCCCCAAGGTTGGGCCTCCACCGATCCGATGGTCTAGTCTTGAGATATGCCATCATATTAGAAGATTGGAATGCCCTATAAGCAAGTTATATAGATAAAATGATGGAACAACAACAGTATAAAGGTAAAGAAGCCTAAATTTCAAAGTGGTAAAACTCAATACTGGTTGAAAGATGTCTTGTAGTATAAGTCATAGATCTAGAGGGCAATTATATCTTTACTGTTTGAAGAACAAAGATAAGGAAAAAGTTATAGTAAGACTCTGGGGAAAAAATGGTAAAAAAATGGGACAGAAGGTCACTAATGCAAGTGGAGCTTGAAGATCACAGGTTGGTTATTGGGACTGTGAGGGGGCAGATAGATGGTCAAGGCAAATATGGGAAGGGATGACAAAGAAGTCTGTCATATGATAATGACTCCACTTCTACAACAAAACAAAGAGAATACCTGAGAGTAAATACAACTACATTCTGACAAAGCAAACGTGGCCTCTAAGCAGATATATGGCCACCGGAGCAGCGGCAGGGAATGAAATGGTGTTGTCTTCAGGCAAACATGAAACACGAAGGGAAGGATAATAAAAGAGATCAAACATAAACTAATACAAGCACAACACAGGAAATAAACTGTACAGAAAATGTGAGACTTGGTAAGGGACACAGGCAGCCATTCTGTGGCCTGAACCATTATCCCTACGGCTGGGCAGATTATTAGGGTTTACATCTCTATTTCATGATGTCACTGCTTCCTAAAAACAAAATGAATGCTTCCATTCTTTATACAAAGGGAGCAAATAAAGTACTCCTTCAGCTCTACGGACATGTTTGTTTTACTATATACTTGTATTCCCTATGAAATTAACATTACCGCATCAAAAACCGCATCAAAATCTGCACTACTGCCTTGGATTTAGCTGTGGAAGAGCAAGTGCAGATACTTAAAGTGCCAATCACCCGAAACTGCTACTGAGCGCTGCCATATCTTCCACAGTGACAGGCAGCCCACTTCCGAATCACCTGCCCAGTGAGGGTGGAGATCAGTAGCGGTTCTGGGTGCAGACCGTGAGCGGGACTCTTGCCGCAGACAAGGATCGGCGTTTTCTTAAGCATCTGTACTTGCTCTTGTTAAGCACTGGCTGAAGATGAAAGTCTGATAACAGCTGCGGATCTTCAGCTGAACCGAAGTCAAATTCCGCACTGATGGTGTGGGTTTTGAAGAGGATTTTGATGCAGAAATGCTGCGGATTTTGCCATGGACTTGCAGCATTCCTGCTATGTGTGAACACACCCTGAAGCATCTTTTCTTGTCTCCTTAACAACTGCCTACACGTCTTTTTATGACTGTGGTTAATGCGGTTTCTTCTGATGCAATCAACTTTTTACGGTGCTGCATCAAAAGCCTGGCATGGGTCCCATGCAAGGGGGAGTGGGTGCTCCGCTGTCAGATCAGAGGACAGCCTGGCAATGCTCAAACAGCGGGGACCAGAGAAACCGCCAATCCCTGCTGTTTAATCCTTTGCATGCCACGATCAGTACAACCGCAGCATGTGAAGGGCTGACAGAACGCGTGGTCCCGATGGGTTGCTATGCCACCCAGAGGCTTGATTATGGCCTTAGAGTCTGCCATCTATGGTGACTTATGAGGCTAAGAAAAAAATGTAGTAAGTAATTTAAGCCGCACAGTGCACGCCCTGAAAAAATATATAAAAACAGTGAAAATAGCTAACAAAGAACAGAACAGAAAGCAATCAAAAAGTCATATGGATCAAACAAATGGTACTATTAAAAAGTACAACGTGTCCCGCAAAAACACCCCTCATACAGCAAAGTTGACAAAAAAATAAAAAAAATTAGGGGTCTTTGAATGCAGCGATTAAAAAGTGGCAAGAAAAAAAAAAAGCAATATACATAATTTGGTATTGATGTAATCAAACTGACCTGCAGAATAAATGAAGGCTACAGTTCATCCCGCAAAAGCCAAGCTCTTATAGAGTTCTGTCGATAGAAAAATAAAAATGCTATGGCTCTTGGAATGCGGCGGCACAAAAACAAATCTTAAAAAAAAAAACAAAAAAAAAAAATGTTTTTTGTGTACAAAAATAGCAAAACATGAAAAACTGTATAAAATTTGGTATCGCTGGAATCGTGCTGACACAGAGAATTAGGTTATTACATTATTTATGGACTTACAAATACATTATATGTACCCAAAAACTATGCCATTAAAAAAAATATACAACTTTCCCTGCAAAAAACAAGCCCTCATGCCAACGGAAAAAGATATGGCTCTAGGGATGCGACGATGAAAAAAACTGAAAAATTAGTTGGTTATTAAGGTGCAAGCAGGTAATAAGGGGTTAAAGGAAGTTTGTCACCGAAAATAAAGTAAACCTAACGAAAGAAGAGGGATATAAAGGCAATTGGAAGTTTACCATTTTCACCTACAGAGTCACTCCACAGCCCAGAAATCTCCATTTTGCACGGTGTATGAGCTATGCAAAATAGTTGTACTTGGTCCAACGCACGATTAAGTTGCAGGATCGGTCTGTGCTTTCTCTCCTGCCAGCGTTTTAAAGCACGCCAGTTGGCTTTCGATTGACATCTCAAGCTCCCTTGAGCTGGAGACACTGGGGGGAATATATTAAAACCGGCATTTCAAATGCTGGTCTTAAAGGGAACTGGTCGCGTCCCCACAGCACCATAAACTAAGTTATGGCGATGTTAGAGGATGTGACAGGGAGACGGGTGATGTATTTTTTATGCTCAAATACTTCAACGATCCAGAGGTGTCTTCCTCTGAAGTCGGGGTGCGCCATGAAAATCTGACACTTTTCAGAGTCCAGGGCGCGCTCTCCTGTACAAGTCTAAGGGAGAGCGTGCGCAGGGGACTCTGAAAACAATGAGATTTTCGGGCTGCGTGCCAACTTCAGGAGGGGGACATCGCGGGAGTGGGCGAATATTAAAAGTACATCATTGAGATTCCCTACTGCAGCCAACAGGCTTGCTGACATCACACGCATGTGCCAATCCCGGACGTGCAGCGCATGACCTTATCGTGATCGGAGTGGTTTAAACCAAGGAGCAGCTGGGTAGGAAAAAATGGCATGGGTACAATTGTCTTTTTATCCTCTTTCTTTGGTTAGATTTGACTTATGATGTCCTTTAAGAACTCTAAAATGTGCAGTCCCTCCTGGAAATGAGTAAATAAAATGACAAGTGGGCGTTACCATTCTTTTTTCAGTGGTGCAGATCTCTACACACTCCGGCACTGTCCAACCAGTACTGAGAGGGTGCCAAGTTGTCCATTTATTCATACATTTCCAGGAGGAACACCATAACTTAAGAGTTGTAAGAAAAAAAGTTCTCCAGAATTGTTATTTCCTAAGGCCTATAAGCAATAGTTTAATATATATTCTCTCTTTACACCCCGGGATAATGAATCGTCTAGTGAATTAGGGCCATTTAAGCAGGTATTTAAGGCTAAGGAGGTCATGGCCGGGGGGAGTCATTAGAAGGAATGTGTGCCCCTCGTAGTATAACTCAGCTCTTAAATGTTCCGATAGGTAAGGTAGGGTGAGAGGCCAACAGAAACCCCACCGTTGCTTTACATTACGCGGATGGCGCTCATCTCAGAATGGCCCCAGTGACAAGGTTTAACACACAGACTGATGCAGGAGAAGGATGAGACATGAGAGGGGAGCCAGTGTGTGCTAACCTTGTGCTCACATCTTCTCTAGAGATAAACTACCTGCTGGTGGCCCTGGATCCTCATGTACTCCATCCTTTGTTTGGAGTGCTTGTTGCTCTTGTCTCCACTGCTTTGCTGGACGCTCTTTAGCCGGGAGCCTACTGGATTTACCATCTTCATAGGTGGGATTGACATACCGCCACTCTGCAAATGATAAAGACAGAAACGTCAGCACAAAAAGAGGGCGTTTCTCATTGAATGATACAATTCTAAGTAAAACGTCTTCTACTATATACAAAACGGTGCTTAAAACCTTTAGACCACAATCCGAGAGACAGACAATTCAGGATTTTAGCCATTCGTCAATGAACAAAAATAGCAGCCAACAATGATTACAAAAAATGTCCATGAGCTGATTTTTTCCGCCCGACTCTTACCACGTCTCTGTCAAGCACTTTATAAGCTTATGGAGTACATTCATAGCGCCATCAGATGCAGGTGTGAACTTAGCAGTCATGATACACTGACAAGGTCATGGAGGAACTCTACTCTTTCCTTTTACTTATCTACTTCCTACAGCCGAGATTTTGGCATTCCCAGACCGTACATGTCATAGAGAGATGTGATACGGTGCCCAATGGGGTCACACACCTGTGACCGCACGGTGCAGTAAGTGAACTCTGCCAAACTTGATGTTCTCTTATTACGGTTTACACAGTAATGGGAGCTGCATATAAAAAATAGAAGAGACAACCAGCATTGTCCACGGCAGCCTATGAGGTCCAAGTGTAATCGGTCACTGATAAAATACTGTCCAAGATCAACCCATATCAAATTCTCCCAGCATCAACACAGCCATCCACTTTGCATACACGTTGTAGGTAAATGACAAAATCTAAGGAGAGATTCTGGGAAAAAAGTTCTCATTACACAGACCTTACCTCTGTGTTGCTGCTTGGAAGGAAGCACGCCACCTTCCACAGACCAAAAGACTGCTATGGAACCTGTGGTGAGTGGGTGGTACTACTCCTACTTCTGGAAAGTCATAGGATATAGCAGAGGCTCACTAATAGTTGAAAAGTTTGGCTTGGCCAATTTGCAGAAGTTTTGCAAAAAGTTTAGTTCGGACCCAATTAGTTCGAACTAAACTAGAAGGTCATCAAAACCCCTAAAACTAGTGAAAAACACGGTCTCAGAGCCATAAAAGCCTTGTAGAACACTGAGTGTTTTACAGGGTTTTTATGACTCTTAGACGATGTTATACACCAGTGTTCAAGAATAGTGTTGAGCGAATTGAACCAGTAGCACCCCATTTCAGGTAGAACTTTTCTAAAAGTTTGGTTTAAGTTCCTGCCGAAGTGAACTTTTAGCAATGTTTGACCTGAAAAACGGTCTACAGGTTCAGTTCCCATTGAGTCTAATAGTACAGTTGCAATCAAAATTATTTAACCCCCATTGCAAATTAGTTTTATTTGCTAGATTTACTAACTTTCAGCTGTTTGCAAAAAAAAAAAACGCAATCCAACTAGAACAATTAAACTAGCCCAACACAAGTAATAACAAGTGTTTTCTCCAAATCCATTATAAAATGCCACTTTTGGGCTGTGTTCACACGGGATGGATTTGCCACGGAAATTCCGTGTGGCAAATCTGCCCATGGCTCCTAGTCCTGGGATTAGCCAGCCATGTGGACGTGATTTTGCAAAAATCTCGTCTACACGGGGCGGCCAATCAGTCGTGGCAAAGCCAGGTGGAACCGGCGATACGGCGCTGAATTGAAGGCCGCAGCATGTTAATTGCTTTATTTTTTTTCCCGTTGCGGCCTCACTCCTCTCTATAGGGAGAGAAAGCCACAACAGAATGCTGGCGGCCGAACCGCTCCAAAACCCGCAGCAAAATGCCACGGATTTTGAAGCTTTGGCTCTCCCCCGGAAATCTTGCGGCTTTCCCAAACACCCAGAAGAAAAAAGTCTGGTACCGTGTTAGCCAGTAGAACAAAATGTGATAAGTTTTAAGTAAGAGAAACAAAGTAATTTTGTAGATATGATACCTTTTAATGGGTAACAAAAAGAGATGATGTTACAGCAAGCTTTCAAAACTACTTAGGTTTCTTCACCAGACTATTAACAAAAAGACATTATTTTACAGCAAGCTTTTAAAACTATATAAATGCAGAGTGTTAGGGCAGCAGAGATGCAGTCCTAAACTCTTGCTCACAACCTGAAGGTTGCAAGTGCAATCCGTGCCTGGTTCAGGTATCCGGCTCAAGATTGTCTCAGCCTTCCATCCTTCCGAGGACGATAAAAAATTAGTACCCAGCTTGGTGGTGGTGGTGGGGGGGGGGGGGGGTAATAAATAAAATTACCTAAAAGTGCTGCAGAATAAGTTGGTGCTGTACAAATAACAAGATTTATTTTATTTTTTTTCATAGATTCATACACATAAAAGGGCACAGACATGGCGGGATTAATTTGCATTTAAAACAATACCAGAACAGGATGAGCAGAAGAGTAAATACTTAATTAGTCCAAATTTATGACCATCTTTCAACACAGGCCTGAAAAATTTGCAGGGTGTAATAGCAGGGAGGAGTATTTGCGAAATCTAGTGCAGTGATAGCCCAGAGGCCTGGTGCCCCCCGATCATCAATTTAGAGACCATAAAACTCTCACATGCTTACCTGTGGTCTACTTAAGAATTTACTCTTCTGCTCATCCTGTTCTGTTATTGTTTTAAGTGCAAATGAATCTCACCATGTCTGTGTCCTTTTATGTGCATGCACATATATATATATGCTTCTTCAGATATATCCTTCTAAAAGCCTGATTAGGAAACCATAGTAGTTTCAAGAGCTTGCTGTTAAATAATCTCTTTAAGTTAGCCATTAAAAAGGTATCATATCTACAAGATTACGTTGTTTCTTTTTCTGCAAACCCCAAGACATACACCTCTACTGACCCAATAGTACAAGAAGATTTATCTCCAATATGCTCAAGACTAGAGATGAGCGAGTATACTCGCTAAGGCACATTACTCGAGCGAGTAGTGCCTTAGCCGAGTATCTCCCCGCTCATCTCTAAAGATTCGGGGCCTCGGGGGAGAGCGGGGAGGAACGGAGGGGAGATCTCTCTCTCCCTCTCTCCCCACCGCAACTCACCTGTCACCCGCGCCGGCCCCCGAATCTTTAGAGACGAGCGGGGAGATACTCGGCTAAGGCACTACTCGCTCGAGTAATGTGCCTTAGCGAGTATACTCGCTCATCTCTACTCAAGACCATAGAAATAAGTCACATACGTTTTGGGATTCTGTTCTGTGGAGCAATGAAACTGAACTGGAATTTTTTGGTTCTATGGATCAGTGTGTGGAAGACAAGATGGATTCAATCAGGAGATCATAGGAAAAACACTATGCCTTCTGTGAGAAAGCTGAAACTTGGGTGTCATTGGACCTTCCAACAGGACAATGATCCCGAGCATACCTCAAAGTCACCAAGGCTTGATTTCAGAAGTCCTGCAAGATTCTGGAATGGCCGTCACAGTCATTTGACCTGAACTCCATAGAAAGTCTTTGTTGGGGTGTGAATAAGGTGGTTGCAGTACACAGACCCAAGAATATTAGTGAACTGGAGGCCATTGCCTATGAGGAATGCGATAAGATTCCTCAGGAACACTCTCAGAAGCTGCTGTCTGACTGTGCATTTGCATCAGGTCATAATAGTAAAAGGGTGATCCACTAAGTGGTAAAGACACCTGCCATGAAGGGGTTGAATAATTTTTAGACTGCAGTAGTCATTAAAGTGGCCTTTTGCATTGAATCTCGAAAAATCATTTATTATATTACTTGTGTTGAGCTATTTTAATTATTCTTGTTTGATTGGGTTTTTCTGCAAACAGCTAAAAGTTGGCAAATAAACCTAATTTGCAAAGAAAGTTGAATAATCTTGATTGCAACTGTAGATGTACAGATCCACAGGCACTAAGCTCCCCACCAATGGTGGCTGCAGGTAGCCAGAGTTTTGTGACTACATTAGGACTGTGTAAAGGGAAGCAATTGTAGCTCTGTGTGTGAAAACAGGAGCTCCAACCATGTTATAACATAACGGAAGACATAGAAGGGGTATTCCGGGCACAGAGTAACACTTGAAAATCTAATTAATCTACATCATCACAATAAGTTATTTTGTTATATGTTCACTGTACCTGGTCTAGCTGCTTTCCTAATTTTCTATGTGACCCTCCGCCTGAAAAATATTTCCTCTTCCTCTGACATATTATCCGTATCTGCTACTTCCTTCCCTGTCCATGGTCTCCAACATCCAGCTGAGAGCAGTGCATGCTGGGAGGACAGAAGTGGAAGCACTGCACTGTTCAGAGTGCCGGAAGCTCTGGTCTGTCTGCTTCAGCAGCTTTCTCTGGCTCTCTGTGTGAGAAGGAGGTTGGTGCTAGTAAGTTGTAGGACCTGTGAGGTGGGGTGGAGATACAGCACTGGCTGGTACGTTGCAGGACCTGTGAGCTGGGGGCGGAGCTATAGTGCTGGACTGTAAACAAGCTCTATACATGCCAGAAGTTGTAGGTAACAGTCCATTTCTGTGTTACATGTAAATAGAACGGCAGATTAGTGGCTGCACAGGACGAAGAAGAGGGTCCAGAGCAACAGATAAAAGGTACAGGTTGCCGCTATTTAGCTGTACCTCCTAGCAGAGGCGTAATTAAAAGCTCTTGGGCCCCAAAGCACAATCTGTAACAGGGCCCCTACCTGCCATGTGCTATTTATAAGACTAGTGTCTTCTTATGTGATAGAGGGGTCTTGGGCTCCCTACGACTGCAGGGCCCGGTAGCGACTGCTACCCCTGCATCCCCTATAGCTACACCCCTGCCTTCTAGATTTCAGCATTATCAGAATTTCAATTTTGTGCCCGGAAAACTCCTTTCACTTTAATTCAAATCTGGTCAATTAGTCAAAGTTCTATGCTATAGGGACTATGATTTCTGTGTACACCTCTATTAAAAGGTGCTATCGTTTGTGAAAAGATATTTAAAGAGACTCTGCTTCTTTGGGCCCTGTAAGCTAAGCTTGTAGGCTCAAAGTAGCTGACCCGCTGAGTTTAGGGATGTAAGTTTTATAGTTACCTTCCCCGCCGTTCCCCCAGTGTCAAACAGGCCACTGCTGTGAACTGAGGGGTATGCTAAGTAGTTCTAAACTTAGAATGGGAGGACTACTTAGCACGCCGCTCAATGCACTGCAGTGGCTGCTTTGAGTGCTGACACTGGAGTAATTGGCAAGTAAAAAAGCTTACATTCCCGGACTCAATGGGTCAGCTACGTTGAGCCTCCATAAGCTTAGCTTATATGCCTTAAAGTAGCTGCCAGATTCCCTTTGAGTGTAAATCTCTACCCCTCTTGAAGACAATTTTTGAATGCAATTTTAGGAGGATGTCTCACAGAAGCTGCACTGCATTGCATATCGTTTTGTTGCAAATCGTGTGCATCAGGGGCGTAGGTAAAGGCTCATGGGCCTGGGTGCAAAAGTTTATCTTGGGGCCCCCCAACTTCTCTTAACCCAGAGGTGTAACATGAAGCTTCTGGGCCCCAATGCAAAACCTGTAACAGGGCCTCCAACTATAATGCTTTATTCATAGTACTGGGCCCCCTATATGGAGAAGAGAGGCCTTATGGGCCCCCTAAGGCTCCTGGGCCTGGGTGCAACTGCATTCCGTGCATCCTCTATAGTTACGCCAGTGGTTTGTATCTTGTCCTGCATTTCTGATATAAAGAATTCACCCACATTTTTTAAAGAAACTCACCATGTTTATTTACGGTCTAAGACAGCTAGGAGTACCAATATACATTATATATATATATATATATTGGCTGAATCTGAACCAACAAACTATTTGACATGCATTGTGGTGTGCATATCCTCCCCTAAATGGCAGATCAGGCATACTGGATTGCAATATGCCCAATCCTTTGTTCCCACATGAGATCAACTGCTGCCAAAGGTGTAGTAGCTTACTTCCCTCTGCCTATTGAAAGCACATCCATGCCCAGCCTGTATGGGGGAATCGGGAGTGATAACTGTCAACCAAATCAGTATTTGGACCACAACTGTTGTAAGTGTGTGAGAAGTTTGAGATATACTGTATATTGCAATCCATATAAAAAAGACAAACACGTTATAAATTACCATATGCACATTGTTATAAAAAGACAGGAAAAAATCTATTTATGTAGTTGAAAATTTCAGGGCGGACTTGATAAGAAAATTAAAAAACTAAAGTGACACCTTTGAGATTTGAGGCTTTGGAAGTAAAGGTGGTTTAGTTTTTTGAAGGAAGGAGCTGTCCATTCCTTTGAAAGGTTTTACATTTGTGGTTCCCCCATTCAGGTGATGAGATAAACTCTCCTGTTCTTGCTTTGAGTTCATGTCAGGATGGAGGAGATGCTCCTCTGGGACATTCTGCTCTATGGTAGATGAACGAACACCAATTGCATTAATTGTTAACTCAAGTTCTCGAATGCTTTCCTCCAGGCTATCCAGACGTTTGTAGGTGCTTTTGCAAATGTCCATGCTCTTCCAACCCTCATGACCGTCATCTTGTGTCACACTGTCCTCGGGGACATGGGTAGCTATGCTTTCATTGTTAGCAACGAACATTTTTTGAACATCGATAACTCTAAGTTTGGAATTTCCATCAGGTTGAATGTGAGCCACCTCTACGTTCATCTGTTGAGAAACATCTTGATTCTTGATTGTCTGAGGCTTTGGTGCTTTTGCTTGGAAATGTCTGGGTTTTGGCACAGGAACCATTGGCTTTAGATGGTTGGAGTGCTTGTCCAATCTGTCCATTTCTAGCTGCATATCATAGTCATTCGATGAAGGTCTCTCTTCTGGACTTTCTCCAAAGCTCTTAGTTCCCATTTGGGCATTTATCTGTTCCTCATGTTCTTTCAACTCCACTACGTCAGCCTTCATATCCCACATCGGATTGTGCACATCTTTTGGACTTTGCGCTTCATCAGACAGAACCTGATTGGGGTTGTGTTTAGGTTGAGCACTGACATTCTCTGTGGATATTTTGACAGAACTGCCACTTGTTATCTCTTCTTTCATTTCACAGAAATGTTTATCTTCTAATAACTTATTCTTCTCCTCCGAAGAAAGTGAGACTATTCTATTATTGCTTATCATGAAGCCTACAATACCATGTTCTGTGTTTTTGCTGCACTCCTCCATATTAGTATAATTGGATTGGGAGTTGATATTATGTTTTGCACAGTTGTCCTGAACTTCCATGTAACCTTTTCCAAACAGGTCCAGGTCATCAGCAATAGAATCATTGTCTGTAGCTAAAGCAGAGTATGACCACTCTGTCCCTTTTGCCACCAACACATCACTGTTACCAAGATTTGCAGAACTGCAGTAATTAATTTTGTAGGTAAAGTTAGAATTCTCCTCTGGAGGTGATGGTGGATTGGAAGTCCACTCTGTTAAAATAATCTGTGGCAGGGAGAATTTTCTATTGGCCACAGAAGGGCAAGATAACTCCTATAGAAAGGACAAAGAAAGTCATGTTATGAATACGTAATTAAATACTCATTAGTAGATACATTTATCAGCTTACATGTATCCTACTAGCAATATAAAATTAGTAACATAGTATGTATGGCTGAAAAAAAGACATATTACCCCCCCATGTTAATCCAGAGGAAGGCAAAAAAACCCCCAATGAGGTAGAAGCCAATTTTCCCCATTAAAGGGGAAACAAAAATTCCTTCCCGACTCCAGTCTGGCATTTGGAATAATCCTTGGATCAACAACCCTTCAAAAACGACTATGTAAATTGATGAAAGTTTCTGGTAGCGATATTCTATATTAGCTTTATCTATACCAGTTGCTCCCTATCTTGTGACCCCCAGTTGTGTGGATAGCAATAGGAGACCTGAATTATGCCCATTTGCATTGGCTACAACATGACATCACATTCTAGCAGATATATCTAGAGCTTCATCCATTGTAAATTCGCATGGCATAATACTTACTTTCTGCACCTCTTAAAGGGGTTGTCTAGGGAGAGAAAAATGTACCCAATCCAGTCCAGGTCCAATAGTGCCACTTCTGGGTTGGTTCCAACATGGTGTTACATTATATGGATTCTATAACCCCTTATCATTGTTCGTGATATGACTGCAGAGGTCTGGCTAACTTTCTCATTTCAATGACTAAGCCAAGTTCCTTCTCTGTGTCTGCATTGGCTGTAATAGACAAGTGCACTAGCCTAATTACTGAAATGAGCCAGTAAGCCCGCACTTGGCATTGCACTACCAACAATGAGGATGCAGGGTAGAATCTATACCATGTGACCCGGTGCCAGAAGCAGGCCGAAAGTAGAGGTACCAGTATCATTGAACCTGAGCTGCATCGGGTAAGTTTTTCTCTTCCCAGACAACCACTCTACAACATGCAGTATTGACAAACCTTTGTTTGATGAGATAACGACTGAAAGCCTGAAGCACCCTAGGATTGTCGACATACCAAAATTCACACTGAAATATTTATCTGCATATAACTGCAATTTCAGGTTTTGATGTTTGTCCATCCACCATTTCTCCATTGAATATGGTTCCTGATCATCATGAAGAGTTATCTGTGCCTCACAAGGTACTAAAGGTTGTGACTTCTGATGTAGAATAAGTCTGAAAAATTGTAAATCTACTCTACGAGGCTTCTATTATAGGATGGCAACTCTACAGCTCAAGCAAGGACAAATTTATAACATTATAGGTCATCCTATAGGAGAATTTACTTCAAGCTTGCATTCAATTTAGAAACAATTGCTCAAGTTCCGTACATAATAACTCTTACTATATTACAGTTATATTATATAGATGCTATATATGGTTTGTGCACAAAATGCATTGATATATTTGGTCATTTAAAAATGATCAACATCCATTGCAGGACCTCCAGTTTTGCAGCTTACCTGGATATGAGAAGGCACTCTGGACTCTACAGATGGAACTTCTAAATCGTCATCTTTGGTAAAAGAATTTCCAGCCTAGTAGGACATGATGATAACGTTCAGCACTCGGAGCCCGAGTCTCATCATTCTTATTAGGAGCATAAAAAGTGACTGCCTATTTGACAGATTCAGCAAAGTAGACAGACAAAGGAAGAGAGCGCAGCTTCACAGGAGGAGAAGGAGGTTGGAAGATGAAGGAAGTTCTTTCTGTACTCAGAAGAAACGAAGAACCAGTGAAAATCTTGCAGTTTCTTGTGTTGTTTCAAAGGTTTAGACAAAAATACAAAGTTTTGGTGTCCACAGATGTACAATCAGATAAAAGAGAAGGATCAAGATGGATACGGCCAAAGAAGGTCCAAAGGCAATAGGGATGAGTCAAGCAGGTTGTATAAGAGTCTGTCTTCCTACGTAAGGTTGTTAGTTTACAAAGATCAAGCAGGAGGTAGAGGATTTACTGTAAGTCAAAAGATGTGACTGAAGAAGAGAGCATGACGGTAGAGGAATCACTCCGGATGTATGTTGCATGCAACTCTGAATACTGTAGCCTTGCTGAGCAGGAGACCTGTAGGGAGTTTTCTTCGGCAGATACAATGTTGTATGAGCCATCTCTTGACTACGTAAAGGGTATTGCCTCGTAAAATATGGTACATTTTGCAATATGCAACTTCCAAAAGTTAAAGAACTTAAGAATGAACATAAAATGCTATGGCAGATATTCATAGCACAATGAAGTCTAAAGATCCGGCACACTTATTTACAGTACATGGGCATCAGTCGAAATGAGTCAACAACTAAACTCACCAGTGATATACTATAGCACTGTAAAACTGTAATATCCTACCTAGCCAGCAAACAATTGGAGTCTTGGAGGTAATAAGTGGACAATGTACATTGGTGACTTCATTCCACCCATCATTTAGAACAGTATAAAGAACTTTAATGGGAACCTGTCACTAGGTTTGGAGTCACTAAATCACCAGTATGTAGTTATATGGCTGGGTTTAGCTTTGGCCAAAACTGTCCATTTGAGACTTGGTAGTAATAGAAGTTATAGATTACCAGAGATGAGTCCAGCGGTATTGAGTACATGTACATTGCGTAGATGAAGTCAAGGACAGTAACATCTCGCGTCATTGTGCAAGATGGTTGACATTGCTCTAGGTATACTTATGGGACACTACTGTTTACATTTTATTGTTTTGGGAAGAGTGGTGACCAAAATGTCCATGTGGTATATATGCTGCAAGAAGTCTTTATCACAGTCTGGGAACTGGGTTGGTGTAGCACCCTTCAAACCGGGGCAAGTGCCAGGGCCCACTAAGACTGGGGTGAGCCATTCAGGGGTGGGATTCATCTAGTCCTTGTTCTTTGAGATCAACTATATGCGCATCTTTAAGATATGGATACAACGCTTTCTGTTTTGCCACCTGACACTTTCTCTGCTACACAGGCAGCACAACAATGTCATCGTACCATCTGAGTCATTCAGCAGGGCCTATGTAATGACTCAGGGGGCACATTGGGGCCTTATAAATGACTCAGGGGGCACATTGGGGCCTTATAAATGACTCAGGGGGCACATTGGGGCCTTATAAATGACTCAGGGGGCACAGAGTGGCCTATAAATGACTCAGGTCACAAAGGGGGCCTATAAATGACTCAGGTCACAAAGGGGGCCTATAAATGACTCAGGTCACAAAGGGGGCCTATAAATGACTCAGGTCACAAAGGGGGCCTATAAATGACTCAGGGCACAAAAGGGGCCTATAAATGACTCAGGGCACAAAAGGGGCCTATATATGAATCAGGGAGCTAGCAGGGTGTATAAATGACTCAGGGGGCACAGTAGGACCTATGAATGACTCAGGGGGCGCAACAGGGCCTATGAATGACTCAGGGAACACAGCACAGTCTATAAATTACTAAGTGACCAAAGGACCCATGTAAACCTGGAGCTGGCCCTGCCTGGGAAGATGATGAGGACGAGAAAAATGAACACCAAGAATCATAGACTACACTGGCCATGAGTCATTGCAATTTAATTTAATATATTGTGTCTGAGTCCAGTTGATCAATACTGTATTAGTTTCTCTGGTCTGCAGTGTGATGCCACTCTACAAACTGCTTATGGAGGCCCATGTTTGCTATGGCAACTTATTTGCAGCAGGATCTGCCAATATTGGACCGCGGCTCCTCAGCATTGATGATACAGTAACGGCACTTGCAGAAATTAAGCATCGTTTAACACTTTCCCCCAAAATTTAAGTAACACACAGTTGAGCAGACACTGATTTAACTTCGTAGTAGTTTGTTCATGCCAAATGTTATCAGGTATGCCAGCTGCCATGAGGCGTTAAAGACATGCAGTTCACACGTGATTCCCCGTGCCTGCTCTGGAGATGTGAAGATGGGTGACAGGCAGCTTGGCTTGCATTAGTAGGCTGAATTTGGAACTGTCAGTGGAGTGAGGGAGAGAGGAGGTGAGGAATTAGTTGGTTAAAAAAGACTTAAAAGAGAAGGTAGAGTGAAGGATTAGACGGTGAGAAGTGCACAGCAGACCGGGCCAAGGTGCCCAGAACACAAGCTGTTACCTTCCAATCTCCATGTGCTATGGTGGCCTCATTAGACCACAGGTATGCTGGACGTGGCACCGAATGGGATGCCGCTGAGGGCTCAGAATGGAACTGAGGTATAAAGAGGGACCCAGAACTTCTCTGAAATACCTGGGAAGTCAAAATACAGCAGCATGGGAGACAGAAAAGAAATACCAAAACTGTGTGCTGAATCACACACATCATAGTGCCAACTACATACAAGGACTCTTCTCCTAGTGAGTAATAGTTCATGACATCTGTGTACCGAAAATGTTAAGGTACCCCTTACACAAGGCAAAACTCAGCTGAACCCACTGATTCTGGCAGAACAGTAGAACAGTCTAATGTGCATTATGGTGGCGTTCTGACTTTCCCTTCATGGCATATGCTGGGAGAAAGAAAGTTTGGGCATGTTAGATTTCAATATACTAAATTTTCCCTCCCATGGAGGTTTGGCATCCCATCTGTCCATGCAAACTTAGTCAAGCATATTTATGGCGGAGTGGAAAAAAGTGTCAGGTTTCCTTTTGAACCTGCTGCTATGATCTACTTTGCTCGCTTTGCCATCAATATATACTCTGAAACTCCCTGCTACTCATTTAGGATAATTTCAGACAGCTTACCCATAGAAAACTGTGTGCAAAAACATCAGATGCCCATATTCGATGTCCGTAGGGCCCCACACATTGCATGTCCATGAAACTGGACAAGAATAGGACACATGGACCTGTGTCAAAAATGGTATTTGTGAATCTCCTCAATGGCCATTATGAGTCTATGTGTTGTCTGTGGAGCAGCACATAGATGTGAACAGCATTGTGGGAGTAAGGCCTTATTAGGAGAACAGTCTAAGGGTTTATTTATACAATTTAAGCAATTTTTTGCATGGGCCATGGGACTGATGACAGTAGCTTGTCCTGTTTGGGTGCTTTTCGAACTCAACCAAATCGCCCATTGAATGCAAAGGAATACAATCACAGCATGCAGACGCTCTGCGGTTTTTTATGCACCCACTGACTTCAATGGGAGTTTTAAAGTACATCAATTGGGCCAACTTCAGTTTTTTTGGGATGTGCATGAAAAAATGATTACACTGGGATGACACATGTGCATTAAAGCTGCAAGAACTGAACAAAAACTGATGTACATACAGTGAAATTGGTCAGTTTTTGCAGTTTTTGCCTATGGGAATGAGGCCCTATTAGCAGCAGAAACACTGACCACTTATTTGCATTATGTGAGATATAGCAGAATACAAAAAAGTCTAAAACGACCCATTTGCAATCCATATCAGTGTTGCTTTTGATCATTTCACATTGGCAGGCTTCCCTTGTATGCGGTGCAAGCAGTCAGTCCAAACTGATCAGGTAATGTCAATACAGAAATAACCGGAAGGAATCCTGTATGAGAAGACATGGGATTTGACACAATCGTGTTCCACTTGCTCATAATTGTCACTGAAGGCAAATAAACACTTGAGATTCACCTAGTAGAAGAACTCAGGCCATGCGAAGCCCCCCCTAGAATCCTTCCATTTACAGTACAGGTGTGCAGTACCTGCATGTACTAATCACCCATTAAAACTTCAAAGACCATGCAAGTATATGTTTCATCAGCTCTTCTTTAAAGCATTCTGCACAGCGTATTCGCTTAGTGAAGAGGAGGAATGACACAGCGGCACTATTATATATAATGGCTGAGCTGCTCATGGGGAACCTGCATTTTTAGATGGGGGTTATACAAAGCAGACGACCCCTCCAATTGTATGAAGATGAAAGCATTATCTCTAGAGCTGCGCTGAGTCTACTGCAGATGGACAATTGGTCTAAGCTCATACGCTACGTGAGAGAAGAATATTCATACTGTGTCAGACTTGAGGCGCAGCACTCAGTGACAGTACATAGCAGTCAGTCTGGTGGACATACACTTGAAAGCAGAGCGTATTACAATTAATGCTTTCAATTAGCAAATGTCCGTCTTAAATAATGATCTCCACCTAAAAAAAAAAACTAAACACTTAAAGGGCCACTCCAGCAAAAAACACATTTTTCCATCACTGCAACCCCTCCCCCCACCCCACCTCACCCCTGGTTGTCTGTCACAATTTGGATGCCTCCTATGTATATTGCAGTCACTTCCAATCAGTGCAGCCTCCTGTCCGATACTTATCAGACACAATCTTGATTTTTAAATTTCTCCCTGCTTCTTCTATGCTGTGCTAGGAATCCCACAGCACCACAAGACTAACTAGAGCCAGTCCCATTTCTGCCTGCTAGGAGGACAATAGGACTATCATTACTTTTTATATTCACTTAAATAAGCTAAAGACCATAAGTCTACAGTTAGGGAGGATGATCCTTCATCTTCTTCATTTTAACTGTGTGTAATCATCAGCTGTAATGTGATGAGAATTTCTGTCCCCCCCCCCCCCCCCCGTGAAGAGTCTGTGTGGTACAGTCCATGTAATTTCATCATGGTCACATTGAGATCACATGACCACTTGAAGAAAAGAAATCCAGGAATTTCCATATAGAGAGGAATAACTAAACCAAGTAATACTAGCTCACTTATATATAATGGGGAAATGGTTACATAATGAATGAAAAAAAATTTCACTGGAGTGACCCTTTGAATTTGGGTGTTTGACACTTCTTAATGGAGCATGGCGACTGCAAAAACAATTGGAAAAGAAATTATAGAAAAAAGAAATTCTAGCTTGTTTAAAATTGATGGCTTGTTCTCAGGACTGCCATCAATATTAGATCAGATGAGGTCTAACTCCAATCACAATCAGATGTTTGACGGGTCCAGGGCACTCCAACGAACGCTGTGAGACTCTTCATTGCTCATCAGACACTGGGCAGTACTTTTCCTGCCAAGTGCTGCTGCTCTCCGTAGCTCTTTCTCATTCCCCTGTCTTTAACTATAAGACCAGGTACAACCACTACTATAAGTATTGTGCTGTGCCTGGTAAACCATGAAGGGGACATTATGTTCATTGGAGTACCATGACCCCTTCAAAGAGGCGATCTACCATGAGTCAGACCCCCACTGATTGAACATTGATAGCCTATACTAAGTAAAATGGAATAAGGTAAAAGAAAAAGGAGAGAAGTAAAAAATGTTCTACCTACATTTGGAATAACATTAACTGTAAGTACGTAGGAAGGAACTCGGACTGTCCAGCCATACAATTCTCACCTCTAACTCTGCAATAATCCGATCTTCATCATCATCATCCTTGATGGCGGAGGCAATGATTGGTGGGGTGGATGCGGGGCGAACCACTTCAGACACAGTTCGACGAAGCTTCACCTGAGGTTTCTGGCTTTCCAGTTCCTCAGAGTCGGACTTCTGGAATATGGGGGAAAAATGATGTTTAGATACAGTGTTGCAAAGTTTTCCTAAATTACATGTGAAAAACAAAGTCTGATCCCATGCTGGCAATCAGAAGCACCCAGAGGTCTAACATGCCACCTGGTAATGCTTATAAGATGTTCTTATACGCATGAAAGAAAAAGTAAATGAATCTTTTTGAATTACCTGGATTTCTGCATTATGTTTGTCTTTAATTGTGATATACTTAAAAATGACTTCTCCAAGAGCCAATTGGCAAAACATTTTTCACTTAAAAATATGGGATTGGAAATGTAGGTTTAACAGGTGCTTTGTCCATTGAATAAAGGCACACAAGGCCAGGTTATTGACAAATTTGATCTTCTCTAGAAATATTGCCTTGATGAAAAGTTTCAGAACACCTCAAAAGACATTTTACAGAGATGCATAGAGCTGGATAAAGGTGCTAAAGCTACTTTCCCTAGGATTGGACATTGTGTTAAGATAACTCCAAGAGTACAACAACCAATCCTAAAAGAAGTGAGAAAGAACCCAAAGGGTACAGTAAGACACCTACAGACGACTCTACAAACAACCTCTGTACCTCTGTTCACATGTCCACTATTAGAAAGACACTGAAGAACAATGGTGTTAATGGAAAGACACCAAGAAGGAAGCCACTGCTGCTAACAAAAAAACAAACCAAAAACAACATTGCAGACATCTCAAGCTGGGCAGAGACCACTTGGATGCCCTACAATGCTTCTGGGGAAAAGAGAACCGGGGAAAATGGCACAACACCACCCAAACCTCATTCCACCTGTGATGTATGGTGGAGGGAGCATCATTGTTTGATGCTATTTGTCTCCCTCAGGGCTCAGATATATTGTGGTCATTGAGGGACTAATAAATTCTAAGTTTTATCACTTTAGAGTCTATGAAATTAAGCTTAAAAAATGTTGGGTAATGCAACAAGAAAATGATCCAAAACACAAGTAAATCCACCAAAGAGTGTTTGAAAAAGATGATTTGTGTTTTGGATTAGCTAAGTCAGAGTCCTGACTTTAAGCTTATCAAGATGCTGTGAAGTGACCTGAAGAGGCCTGTGTATGCAAGGCATCCCAGAAATATTGATCCAAAATTCCTCCTCAATGGTATGCAAATCTTATTCACAGTTACAAGAAATGTTTGGTGGGGGTGATTGCTGCTAAAAGGGGCTCCACAAGTTACTAAATTCACTTGCTTTTTCTTCCTGCACTCTGTAGGTTTACTCAATGTGCTCAATAAAAGACATGAGCAGTACAGCTGCTTGTGTGTTCGGGTTAGTAAGATTGTCTATAATTATGGCTTCGATAACAATCAGGCCACATTTTATTAGTAATCACTGCAACAGTCCAGGTAATTCCAGAGGGTTCACATTTTTCTTGCAATTGCATCCTAAAGCAAAAATATATTTAACATGAAGATAAGAACCCCCTTATGGTTTCCATCACACTTTTCCTAGCAAAGGGTTTCTAAAAACTATCTTTTCACTTCACATATAAATTGCGTAGTTCCTTTTTACCGCCATTCTCACCTTGATGAATGCAGGATCCTTCTTGCTGGTGACGATCACCTCTCCTGTTCGAGTGGTGGTGATCCCATGTGAGGATGGAAAGCTGCGCCGAGGGGGTGGTGGAGGAGGGGACTTCGATGGTTTTTCAGTCCTGTATCTAGGGACTGTCAGTTCATCTGTAAGTAAACAGGCTAGGATATAGTAAGCCAACATCATAACTACTTTGTATGTTTTTAGCCATCCACACATACAATGCCTTACCAGAGCCTCTTCTCCCATTGGGATCTAATTTGGTGCTGAGCTTTTGTGCTGGCTGTGGCTTACTGGCACGGTGCTCTGGAGTAGATGCGGCACTTCCAGTTGGTTTGTGCTTGGCTGCAAAGTCCAAGTCCGGAATAGCCTTCATGAGCTCGGCCTGGGTCTCTTCTAGTAGGCGGTTAATGTCCTTGGCACTGTACTGTGTCAGTGCTGCTCGTTTCTCCTCCCAGTCTCGCTCTGCTGCCTACAAGAGGAAGAAGGAAAGAGCTCAGGTAGAAGAAGTAATAACCGAGTGGTGGTCACTTATAAGGATGAACATAGTGCTGTATATTCAATAGAAACTCTCAGTAACCCATTCATTTACACACATATGTCCATTGCTTGACGCATTTTATGAATGCCACTGATACAAATGACAGTGTTAAAGACCCATCATAGCAGTACAATAACTACATTAGAAATGGAGTATAGTAAGGATGCTTTCAAAAGGGACAGAAAATTTCGACATGGACAAATCTGCACCAAAATCTGCATGTCTTACACACTTTCAGTTCTGGACTGGGATTGGGGGTGATGTGAGGGTGTCAGACCCAGGCGATGTATGCTCTCTGTCACCCTGGTGCTGGGTACCGGCCACAGTAATTCTCGTCATGTGTTTAGGTTGACTGGATGGCTGGGGGAGTCCATCAGCCCAGCCAGCCAATCACAGTTTGTGCACATTTATTCTGGCCCCCCTTCTCAGAGGGCTCCAGTTAGTCTCCAGTCTGGTTTGAGCATGCATGCTGCTCAGATCTCTGTCTGTTTCTGCCCAAGTCTTGTCCGATTCTTGTCTGAACCCATTCAGGTGTCATGTCTGACTACTGAACCTGTCTGAAGGTTACCGTGTGACTCTCGACTCTTGTTTGAAAACACTTTGTCTTAACCTGTCTGAAGAAATTTTTTGTCTCATCAGCTGCACCTCTGTTAACCCATTAATGACCTCCCATGCGTATTTTGACAGCGGCCGTTATTGGGCTTTTTGTTGTCTTTTGATGGCGGCTGCATGAGAAGCCTGGCGCGGGTCTCCTGTGTTTCGGAGAGCAGGTTCTCGCTTGTCGAATCACAGCCTGGCACTTGCTCTAACAGTGGGGACCGAAGAGACCTTCATTTCCCAGTGTTTAGCCCCTTACACGCTGCAGTCAGTGCAACCGCGGCATGTAAAAGGCTGACAGACAGGGGGCTCCATCTGTCAATCAGTGGACCCCCACAATGTGATCGCGGGGCCCCAATTGGTTGCTATGGAACCTAGAGGCTTGAATATAGCTTCTGAGTTTGCCAGCTATGGTGGCCTATGAGGCTTAACCTCTGGCTGAGCTTCATAGGCTTTCTAATACACTACTATACTGTAGAAAAGGAGTGTATTAGAAGTATGATAAAAGATGCTGATATGCATGTCCCCTAGTGGGACAAAAATAACAAGTTTAAAAAGTATTTAAAAAATAGTAAAAAACTAATAAAAATGCCAAGACCCCACCTTTCCCCCTTTACTATGTAAAAAAAAAAATAAAAAATCACATAAGTGGTATAGCTATGTTCATAATGACCCAGGGAAAAAAGTTAGCTTACCACGAACAGTGCACGTCATGAAAAAAATACAAGAAACATGGTGAAAATAGCTAGTTTTGCCTATTTCGCCTTACAAAAAACAACGGAAAGTGATCAAAACGTCACATTGATCATAAAATGGTATTATTAAAAAGTACAACTCATCCCACAAAAGAGTTCCCAAAATTTGGATAAATGAAGACTAGAGTTTATCCCACAAAAAACAAGCCGTTATGGATCTCCTTCGATGGACAAATAAAAATGCTATGGCTTTTGGAAAGCGGCGACACAAAAGCAAACCTTAAGAAAAAAAAAAGTGTTTCTTGGGTACAAAAATTGGAAAAATACATACAAACGTCCTAAACTTGTTATTTCTGGAATTGAGGCGCACAAATCTTGAACTAATATGAACCCCATTCTGTTGAATGGAGTCATATAAATGAGTGACACGGTGCGGGGAAAAATTCTGGCAGGTCCTATATTTTCGCGTTCCTCGGAATGCATCGGCCATTGTTTTCAATGGGATAGGAAAACACATCGCACGGCGTGTGATGTGGCACGTGAGTACAATGGGAGGTTTCCTACTGAAAACAATGGGAAACACTTGTCGATCCTCTGAGGCAGCCATAAGCCGCGCTGGAGAATTGCATTTTACTGAAGTGATGGGAGACGTTTTTCTGTTGCTGTGAAAATGCATATCGGCGAGCGCAATACTGGGCTGAGAAACGGCCTGGCCCGTGTGTAGGTAGCCTTAGTCGTGTTTGTCATACTCAGTGTATTTGTCCTTAATGGACAATATATGGACGCCCATGCAGGATGTACTGTAACACACACAGAAAAATCAGCTGATAAGAGATGCAGAATTTAATGCAGAAGGAGTCTATAATGGAATGTTCTGCCACATCTGAAGGCAGAATACTATTTCCTGACTTAGACATTATATAATTTGGGGTGTCCTGCAGGCTACCTTGAGAAGATGGTATGATGTGTATGATATCATCTATAGCTACATTTCCACGGACATGGGCCATCTCAATCTTTGTTTTTGTGAATTTCATCCAGATACATTTCTTATTCTCCAAAAGACCAGTGAAGAGACCCGGTCCCCAGGATCTTGCTGCACGAACCACGGGGAGCATGAACCCAGGGCAGGTATGTACAGTGTGCCCATGTGGGTCTTATCTTGTAGAAAACGGTCACTGTAGATGATATGATCTTCCCTGTCTTGCCCACCTGTATGACATCTTGTATCCAAACTAGAGGCAGTACAACAGGGTACTAGAGCCTCCCTGCCCACCTGTATCACATCTTGTATCCAAGCTAGAGGCGGTACAACAGGGTACTAGAGCCCCCATGCCTGCCCGTATCACATCTTGTATCCAAGCTAGCTGTGGTACAACAGGGTACTAGAGCCTCCATGCCTGCCCATATCACATCTTGTATCCAAGCTAGAGGCAGTACAACAGGGTACTAGAGCCCCCATGCCTGCCCGTATCACATCTTGTATCCAAGCTAGCAGCAGTACAACAGGGTACAAGGAGTGTATTTACTAAAACAGACATTTCAGGAGAGCAGGCAGATCCTCCTCAAGCTCCAGAGCTCAGAGGTTATACAGTGCAATGATACATTGTCAGTGTAGTTCTGTGTAACGGGACAACAATATATAAACCATGGCAAAAAAACAAGTGAACTGAATATATACAGCAGATTCTACTATAAATATATATGCTCTGAGGATGTATTTATATAGATCATTGCATTGTGTGTCCCAAATTCAAAGAATGGATCTGGGAAATGACTGCTGGTCTTCCACATGTCATCAACAGTACAAACCTCAACGGAAACGGATTTCTCTGCTCCCACCTTCTTATTCTGTGTCTCTGGGACAGTCTGAGTCTTCACGGTCACCATCTCTCCTCGGGTTGGGGTACTAATGTGGGAGGCAGCATCACTATGACAGATAGGTTCCCAATTAGATGTCTGAGACTCATGAAGCTGTGAGAAGTTTGTTGGGGGGCTACAGGGGAGCTCAAAATCTGTGCTTTTAGAGAACTCTCCATCAGTTGCCACTTGCTTGGGAGAGGGATTATGGAGGTTCTCAGGAGTGTTCCACACACCTTCATCTACTTGCCTGGAGAACAGAAGAGGACACCTTAAAATCATAGAAAAAAAGTGACATTTAGAAAATAATCGAAAATAGTATTGAACATGGAGTTACAGGGAAAGCATAATCAGTTGGTCAAAATACATTTTCTGAGGGTGGCCAAACTCTTCATATGCCTTTCGTAGACAATTAAAATGGATTTATCAGGTCTCCAGTGCTACCCTATCTAAAGGCAGCATGTGGTAGAGGGGAAGACACGGAACCTGGAGATCTACGCAACCTAAACACTACTGATTGACAGCTCTCCCTGTACATAAAGTCAGGCTGTGTCAGAGACAAACAGGACTCACAATCTCTCTATAAGAGTAGGTGGGAGGAATAAGGACTCACAGGCTCTCACTAATAGAAGGTGGAGGAAGCAGGACTCACAGGCTCTCACTAACAGTAGGGGGGGCAGCGGGACTCACAGGCTCTCACTAAGAGTAGGTGGGGGAAGCAGGACTCACAGGCTCTCACTAATAGAAGGTGGAGGAAGCGGGACTCACAGGCTCTCACTAACAGCAGGTAGGAGCAGCAGGACTCACAGGCTCTCACTAACAGTAGGTGGGGGCAGCGGGACTCACAGGCTCTCACTAACAGTAGGTGGAGGCAGCAGGACTCACAGGCTCTCACTAATAGAAGGTGGAGGAAGCGGGACTCACAGGCTCTCACTAACAGTAGGTGGAGGCAGCAGGACTCACAGGCTCTCACTAATAGAAGGTGGAGGAAGCGGGACTCACAGGCTCTCACTAACAGCAGGTAGGAGCAGCAGGACTCTCAGTCTCTCACTAACAGTAGGTGGGGGAAGCAGGACTCACAGGCTCTCACTAATAGAAGGTGGAGGAAGCAGGACTCACAGGATCTCACTAACAGCAGGTAGGAGCAGCAGGACTCACAGTCTCTCACTAACAGTAGGTGGGGGAAGCAGGACTCACAGTCTCTCACTAATAGAAGGTGGAGGAAGCAGGACTCACAGGCTCTCACTAACAGTAGGTGGGGGCAGCAGGACTCACAGGCTCTCACTAATAGAAGGTGGAGGAAGCGGGATTCACAGGCTCTCACTAACAGCAGGTAGGAGCAGCAGGACTCACAGGCTCTCACTAACAGTAGGTGGGGGAAGCAGGACTCACAGGCTCCCACTAATAGAAGGTGGAGGAAGCAAGACTCACAGGCTCTAACTAACAGTAGGTGGGGGAAGCGGGACTCTCAGGCTCTCATTAACAGCACGTGGGGGAAGCGGGACTCACAGGCTCTCACTAGTAGAAGGTGGAGGAAGCAGGACTCACAGGCTCTCACTAACAGTAGATGAGGGAAGTGAGACTCATAGGCTCTCACTAAGAGTAGGTGGGGTAAGCAGAACTCTCAAGCTCTCACTAGGAGAGGTGGGGTAAGCAGAACTCACAAGCTCTCGCTAGGAGAGGTGGGGTAAGCAGAACTCACAAGCTCTCACTAGGAGAGGTGGGGTTCTCTGCTTGCGTCCTGGCAGCGTTTAAATGGAATCATTTAAACGTGGTGTTTCAAGTCCTTTATGTTGTTCTCAGTTTAGACAGCATAAAGTAGTAACAGACATGTTGATATCAGCGGTCTGTTATTTATGGTGCAATGTGCAGTTGTTTTTTTAAGAACTTACAAGTTGTTGATGCAGCACCCAGCAAGAGATGTGTCCAACTTATTTATGAAGTACCGTCAGCCCCATCCACCTTCCAAGATTGGCCGTTTTCTCAGTATGCAGTATAATAGCTTGAAGACTGGCAATCACGGACAGTGGGCGGGTTAGCAGCATCTCATAAACAAGTGGACTCATCTCTTGTTGGGAGCTGCAGGAAGCTGTAAGTTCTTAAAAACGACTGCAAGTTAGCCCACAAGTATTAGAACGCTGATATCAGAATGCCTGTCACTACTTTATGCTACCCTCAATGAGGACAGCATCAAGGACATGACAGGTTCCCTTTAAACAGCCTTATACATACAAATACTGACTGAAATCATAGAAACCTATGTATCCCCAAACTCCGCATCACCCCCTTTATCTTGCCCCGATAAGGTAGCATTGGAGAGATGACAGATCCACTTTAAGTTGCATTATTTTGGAAACTGCTTCAATCCACAAAGTTTCTGTCTTGCCTGGATGCAGGAAGAATAAAGCCAGATACAGATCTGTTAGTCAGCTGCGTACTATTAAAGTATGAAGATTGTATAACAACCTCGGTTTCTCCTGGGTTCAGTGAGAAGATGGATATGTCATATGTTTGCTGACATTACTCACTTGCGTATCTGAGCCAGTGTGTCGGTAACATTCTTGCATCTCTTCAGCAGCCCATCCAAGCGATGCGGCTCCTCCTTCAGGAACTTCACTGCCTCAACCTCCACACGCAGAACTATTCGCATTTTGCTTTGCAAGCTGGGAAACTGGGCTGAAAATTGGAAGAGAATCCAATTAAAAGCAGGAACTCAAAAACTAAATGAGTAAATTGATATTAAATGTGAAAAAAAAAAATTAAAAAAATCACAAATTGATGGGAGTTTTGGGGGATGGAACCCCCAATCCTGAATGAACGGATCCTGATATTTTACGTAAGGTAATGCAAATATGCAGTGAGATCTTTGGGGTGCAAGATTAAACCCGACTCCTTACCCTTCAGCTCTGTTAGGGTTTCTCCAAGCTGTTTAAGCACTACAGCCTTCTCCTCCAGCTCCTGAACGGATATCAGACGGTGGTTGTGCGCAAGATCTTTTTTAATCTTATCCACCGATTTCTCCAAATCGCTGTAAAAAGAAGAAAAAAAAAATCACTAATATGACATGATCATAAATCCTGCATACAATAAGCCCCAGAGGCCTCCAGTTACCGATGCAATACGGGCCACATAGTAAGGACAATACGTGACCGCATTATACAGCGGAGGGACGCTGTGTATTTTCTCCATGCTCACTTGAGTTGTTGGGTTATCAGCTCCTCCTCATTCAGATACTTCAGCCTCTCTTCCTCCACCATCGCTCTTTGCCGCTGTAATGGGTCTTCTTGTTTGCGCATAGTGTCCGTAACCCTCACACTGATCTCAGCTTCTGTGCGCTTCAACATGCTCCGCACCGTCTCCTGGTTCTGCAGCTGAAGTACATAAAGTTTAAAAGTTTTTTTTTGTTGCCTTTACACTGAATGACCGCTTGCATCTAGAAGCACATTGGACTTCCTTTGGCCTTCAGCAATCTGTTGTGCATAGACTCCATTGGGTGTTTAACCCTTTCCAATCCACTGTCTGACATCTTCCAACATTCTGATTGAAGGCTGTACAGCTTCGATGTCGGAAGACGTCCGGCAGGGTATTCTTACTATAGATTACTGGCTGCTCTGTTGTTGGGGGCCTCTCCAGCATGTCCCATATCACAGTACTGGCTCTAGCCAGCAGATGGTGCCATTGTATATTGGCAGAAAGAGAAAGCCCACTAGGAAACTCTGAATCAAAAATTGGATTGCAAAGGGTTAAATCATTCTGCAGGAATATTGGCCCTTGTGGACAGGAAACTTCTTGAAATTGTTTCAACAATTGCATTCAGATTGATAGATATTTTAATGTGGATTCACACTGAACCTGATCCATGGAACTTGCTTGCTTGATTTTACGCTGCACTGCAAAGCCACGTGTCCAATTTCCATACCGGAAAGCTCCAATCATGAATGGGACGGTATCTAATGAAGTGGCCATGCAGTGTATATTGATGGACCAGCCCCTGCATTGCCCCTGAACATACATGTCCATGTTGTTGCAGTGATCAATTGGGATCTAGAAGATGGGAACTCTCATCAATTATGCATTCTGGAAAGTGACAACTACATGGGAGACATTGCTACATTGGCTCCATCTAGATGAAGAGGAGACAATGTAATACGTGGTTGGAGCAGAAGCCACTTTTCCATATCTGGGCTCTGTGCTGGTTAATAGAGGGGCAGTCTGAAGCAGGAAACATCCCTCAATAAGTAGAGAACTTCTCGTTTAAACAGGTTTATTCTTCATTTAACATACAACATGATTGCAAATGCCTCCTCCATAGCTGGACTACACTGGGATCATTATGGCGTACCTGAAGTTTTTTCAGCTGCTGCAGCTGGTTTCTTAGTTCGCAAGCATTATGTTGCAGGTCATGAAGATGAAGCTGCATGTGCAGGCGACTGATTGCCTTACTCTGGTCAGCAGGGACGGAAGTGGACCCTGGAGTAGGAATGGACATTGGGGTACCAGCATTGTGAGGTCCAGTAGCTGAAAAAAAACCAAAAACATTTACTGAACTGCAAACAGAACGGCATCTACAGAAGTGGCTACAGAATGGTATTATATCCAAATCTTGTGAAATGTGTGCAGGGTGTAAACCATTAATACATTTCAGCCCTTATACAGAGATGCCATTACTTCAAACACTTTTCTTGTTTTATGCATAATCAAAATGCTTCAGTTTGCACTCCTTCCTTCTACCACTAGAGGTCAGTCATGCCCAGAGACTTCAATGTGTCTAATGCCCACTCTGCAGGTTTGGGATTCCATATGCACAGTGGGGATGGGGATGGTGGTGGGGGACTGTTTTCTGGAGTAACTAAGATAGCAGCGTGTCTGGTGGTGCATAAAACACAATGCAGATAGCCTATAATTAAAATTAGCGTGATTCCCCAAATAAGCTGATTATCACAGAACAGAGTAATAAAATATGCTATTACCACTCTTTCATGATTTCCTGGTCTAACAGCTACAATGTTATTTGATAGCCTATCAGAATGATTGTTCCCTCTTTACATGTCGCTGATTTCTGGCGAAGTATATTACAGTGCGAGTCAACGGAGTCCGCTCCCCCATACAAAATCTCACTACTGTTCAAGCTAATAGGAATTGTATATAAATCTGTCCCGTAGCTTCAGCAAGGGGGGCAAGAAAACAATGCTCTGTACTATATCATCCCAAAACTGTAGGGATGGATGGATGGATGGATGGATGGATGGATGGATGGATGGATGGATAGATAGATAGGTAGATAGATGTCCAATTTACTTATTTAGAGGAGTTTCCCCTATCCGCAGGATAATTGTCTGATTGTTGGGAGTAAACCGTTGGAATACCAAGCGATCTTGATGACATCTAGCAGAGTTCCCCATGTAAATGGACCAGTGATGCGCATGTGTGAACACCACTCCATTTGCTTCTATGGGACAGAGGGAGATCAATGTATTTGGCAATCTTCCTACATCCCGTAGAATTGAATGAAGTGCTGGTCATGCATGCACACCACAGCTCCATTCATATGGTGAACGCAGGACGAGCAGATGTCAGGATCTCTGGGGGTCCCAGCAGTTAGACCCCAAGCAATCAAACACTCATCTTCTACCCTGCGGATAGGGGTTGTTATTTGTGACTCTTCTCTTGGATGTCTGGCTGTCGCTGTGACTGTACAGCTTCATTTCGGATGCTGTACTGAAGGGGATGTCCACATGGGATGTATTGTTCACAGACAAAAATCTGGAAAAATTTGGCATGTCTTACATGCTAATTTACCTTGGGTTTTGGTATAGTTTCACCATGGATTTCCCCCCCTCCTTATTTGAAGGGATGAAATCCGCTGTGAAAATCATCGATATGCCGTGGATTTGAAATCTGCACCGCTGGTCACTTTATGCTGTCGATTTTTTTTCTGCATGAGATCTCAAGAAATCTAATCCACTTGGCTCGTACTGTAATATGGTGCACATTCGGTGACTAAGAATGGTCACTACCTAATGCTAACTTAGTTCTGTGTTCTGAAAATGCTATATACTAGAATGGTTTTATTGTCCCCCCCCCCACCCCTTGTACAGACTGTATTGATGTACTGGAGCTGGTGGTTGGAAGTCCATAGATTTCAGTTTAGATGGATAAAGCAGCCGCAGTTACTCCACAGTTGTCTAGCCTCTTAAATAGTCAGCTCTATGCTGCTGGGAGGACCCCAAAGTTATAACACTACTCACAAAGTTACAAAAGTTTTGGAAGAGAGGAAGAATAGGTGTATATAACATGCAGATAGCTGGTTAGAGAACACAAGCATCAACCATTTTCCTGCTTCCAAGGATTTCAGGATGAATGGTGCCAAGCACATGCTGCAGAATTTGTCCCAAGCATTATGAGATTTTAGGTAGCAGGACTTCCACCTCTGGATCTGGATATTGCAAAAGTGAACTGTGTTGTATGTTAACTCATCATCATCTAGATGCATAATAAATGTGTTTTTCTGTTAACCTCTCCTGCTTCTTTGGACTCCGAGGAACACATGCAGCACTACACCGGAACACCAAACCAAGGGGAATAGGCTAGCCTGCCACACCAAGCCCCCCAAATTTCACTGTAGAGTAGCCAGGGTGGGATAGGGACATCTGTCACTGTGACACTAACTTCCTACTCTGGAACACTACCCGCATTTTCCACCTACAAATCCATGATGGGAAATAAGTAGGATGTACCTCAATTGTGAACAAACTCAAAGAGACTTTATAGCCCCCACTGTTAGTCAATCTGTAGTATATTCTACATGCTCTTGAAACAAACAGTCTGGTTGAAAACAATCTCCTTCTGATCTGTTCCATTTTCAGTGGTGATCTGCTGAAGAGGTGAGGTTTATCTAAGTAATCTTTTTGTCCTACTGCACACAGGGCAGAATGAGGAGGCAGAATAAGATTACAGTTGATAAAAATGGAAGGCTTCTATTAAAGCAATCCTCCATGAAGTGAAATGTAACAATGACAAGTCGTTTGGGCCCCAACGATGACATGCCGTCATTGTCTGGGGCCAAAGTGGCCACATTTAAAAATATTTGGCTGGTAGTCAGAAGAAAGATCTTTTGACCTTAAGAAAGATCTTTGAACAATCTTTAATTAAAACAGAGTTTCAAGAAAAATCGTTTCCTCCTTTTCCCAGGATCATTGAACATGTATGTCCGGTTAAACAACTGTAACGGCCAATACAGACTAAAACCTGTATGGTTGTGTCTGTAAAACGACTGTTCACCAGGTCATTATTTATTCAACAGTTGTTTAGTTCAACCATCAACGTACTTCCATCTATTGTATGCAGGCTTGGAGAACAGGTGGATCCCCTGGTGACCCCTGATCCAGGATGGGCACCCCAGACTCCCATCGCCCCAAATAAGCTGTGCACAGGATCTACACATATTGGATGAATGGGGTCCACCAATTCCGGCCTGCTGCATTCTCCGGTGGAGACAGGGCGATAGGCAAACACAGCCACCTTTCCATTAAAGAATATGGAGGATGCAACGGTGAGGAATTTGTGAATGGGGATCAGGAATATTTGCATGTAGCTGTGTAGGGGCCCCTATATGAAATTTACACCTCAGTCTGACACGGTGTATGGCCCCCTTTACAGCCAGTCACAGGATGGGGGTCTTGGCTGATCTCCTAGGACCCGTAGAAAAGATTTCTTTAGTTTATATAATTCTAGCTACAATATGAGACAAAATGGGATCACAAGAAAGAAGGAAAGGATGTGATTAAGAGAGGAATTGCTGGGATATTTTTTCCTCCATGTTTAGTTGTCCTTTAGGATGCTAGTACATGAGCATTAGCTGCCTCGGCTAACACTTGCGATTTACCACTAATTGCTCGGCTCTACCTGGACTTGCCATTGTTTCAAGTAGCAAGTCCAGAGGCAGCCCAACAATTAGCGCTAATTCACGAGTGCTACCCGTGCCCATGTACTAGCCTCCTTAAGGATATAATCATTGGAATCTGCTAATTTGTTTCTTAATGGAATTCCACTTTACATCATAATTGATTTAACCAGTACTCACTTGTTGATCCGCTGTTTATTGATTCCGTCTTGTCACTAGAAATAGACATTGCAAAATACATTTCAAAATGGAGAACAAAAAAAGAAACTCATATCAGAAAGTAATTGATAATGCTCAATTAATAATCCACCGATCACACAACATACTAAAATATACGAATCTAATTAGATTTTAAAGAGGGTATTCCTAGCTCAGACTTTCATGGCATATTCACAGACCATGCCATAAAACTCTGACAAGGACGGCCTCCTCTAGCTCGGAGACTTGCACCTATCTTGAGTTAGGGCCCCCATTGCCGCAGGCACCATGAATGCTCTAGTCAGGAGGGGGTCAGGAGAAGGCCAATAGCTGAGCAACCAGTGCTACGTTAATTCTGTAACTCCCATAGAAGTCAATGGGAGTGACACAAACAGGATAGCACAGCAGGCTACGTTGTTACCGTAACTCAGGAGATGCGAAAAACACATAGCTCACTATGTTATGCTGTTTGCATAACCTTCATTAACTTCTATGAGAGCTATAGAAACAGCGTAACTCAGCTGAGCTCAACTGTTTCCATCTTACCAGCCACCTCGTAATCAGCGGTGTTCTCAGCGGCCATGTTTGGCCAAGATGACTTTAAGTTGACCTTGACCTCACATACAAAATTCAGTTCAATTTCTTAACTGAACTTTCCAGTTTAATGGGTGGTCACTATGACGTACCCATTTTTTTGTGGAAGCCCTCCGGTATAATTAGGGTTCAGTAGCTGAATCAGCTTTCATTGCCAAGGGAGGCTACTGGTGAACCCACATCTACCCATAAATTAGACTACAGTTGTAAAACAGATCCACCCACTAGCAGCAGCAACAAGCAGCCCAAAATATATAGTACGTATGGGGTGGGGGCACAAAGGAACCCCTTGCACTAAAGAAACTATGCATTATATTCCTTCCTAACATATTAGGAACTTGCTCTTGTTGGCGATTTCTTAAGACATAAATTACAATATTGGGTACACATTAAGGCTCATTTACTCAGAGTGATTTTTCACCCCTGCAACCAACAATAAGAGAACTTAACTATAATCGCCCCAAGTAAATGACCAAAGTGATAATTTACAACAGATTAGTATATTTTGTCAAGAAATTAATGTATAAAAATAATGTTATCAGCTGGCGCTCATCATGGTTATATTGTGCTACATAATGGCAGTCTTCCAAGCCTTCGGCGGTCTGACAAATAATTCTGTATCCAATCGCTTTAACCAAGTACAAATCGTGGTGTGTGGGTGTATGAACAAGAAGGATTAAGCTACTGACCGCCAATGAAAGGACTATTCTAGTGGTAAAAATGCAGCTAAATCAGCAATGGCCCATCGGTCAATGGGAAGAATACAGTCAAAGGGACCTTACGGAGGTCTCTTTCTTTTAAGGCCATCATCTAACTCCTAATATGGACGGTGGACATTTATGAACTCTGGTATACAGATATTTACAACAAAAAAAGAATCTTGTATCCGCTAATGTAGAGGTAACGCAACAGAAACAAATACAGTGGACTACACTAATATTTGCCACCACTTTAGTTCAATACTATGAAGCGGACTTATTGTTGAACTAAAGAATTTCATACACATGAGAAAGTTGGCCAATGCCACCAATTTTAGAGGTACCAACTGAATATCATGTGTGTACCGGGGCACCCTGACATTTACCCAACAGATGACAGCAGGGAAAGGAAGGGTTCAACATGTCGAATTTCAACCCTTGATCCTTTTGATAAGCCTCCACTAGAGGCGTCTCCCAGTGGTTTAAAACCATAATACACATTACACTACAGTTACCTGAACCTGCTGATTTTGGCAGGACCCGATGACTCTCATATATATATATATGGAGACCTCCTGACTTTCGCGACAGTCAGAAAAGAAGGGTCAACCACATTGCATTGAGTTTCAATGATGATCTTTTTGTCCCAACTGGAGATGATCCACTGTCAAAGCTGCCCGATTGGGGCTTTCTCCCCTGTTCTCACTTAAAATACATGAACACTTGGCCAAACCAAGCGTTCAGGTGTATAGATGAGTTGAAGGAAATAGCTATCAGCCAAATGAGCTGTATTGAAATTGTGCCAGCATATTTATTTCACTCTCCCCATTGAAAATATATGCGGCTGAGCGTGCAAGTGCATGGGGAGTAGCCATTGGCAAAACATTTGTTCGACAGCTAAGGAAGGTGTATGGGCACCTTTAAGCATCAGTGATCTACCAGCATACTTCCTGCCTACCAAGACTCTCATGGAAGGTGACTACTTGCTAGGGTCATAAACCCCTGTGACCCCTGCATGGTCATCATAGAGTATTGAACCATAATACAATGCTCATTCCCTGTCAGGGTCTACCTGGGTGATTCGGTGAGGGAACTCTGCATGAGTGCACTTTGAACCAGGCCCGTCAAACTAGCAATCTGTTTCTCCATTGCTTCCATCCGTTCTCTGCAAAATAAAACAATAGGAATATTAATCGCTGTATGACAAATACTTAAAGGGGCTGTACTGCACTTGTAAGTTATACCCTATTCACAGGATAGGGGATAACTTGATGATTACTGGGGGTCTCTGAGACCCCTGACAATCTTGAGAATGGGGTTCCCACGTCCCCCATCCCTCTCACTGCAGGGTTTTTGCACCACCTGCAAGCGCACTAGTACTCCATTAACTTTCATAAGCCCCATTTACAGTGCATGCTCGGCCAGCGCTTCCTTCACAGTGATATCGCACTGATGTGTGAGCCCTGCAGTGACATAAGAAAGGGACACAGATGTCACTTTCTTAAAATCGGTCATGCCTCAATGGTGAGACCCCCACGAACAAACAACAAGTTATTTCCTATAGTATGGATAAGGAATACTTTGCAATTGTGCTACAATGCCTTTAAAGGGCCACTCCTTGCATCCCTCACCTGATTGCAGTCACTTCCATGCAGTGCAGCCTCCTGTCTGATGCTTGTCTGGCACCATGTTGTTTCTTAAGAGTTCTCCCTGCTCACTTTCTATATGCTCTAACGTTCCCATGATGAATTAGTACAACATCACGTGACAAAGTACAGTCGTACCATCTCTGCTTCCAGGCAGGACATTGCTATAATCCTTCTGCATTCTATATTCATCTAAATAAGCTACAGACCATACGTATGCAGTCAGGAGGATGAGCTATGATCTCCTCTATTACAACTGTATGACAGAAGCTGTGTAATCATCATCAGCAACTTTGAAAGGAGTGCCCGAGTCCCCCTCTGATGAGCTTGTGTGTACACACTGTAATATCACACAGGAGTTATTCTGGCTAGTTTGACTAGTTTGAAAATACTCAAACCCAAGTAAATCTAAGCTGGTCAGAATGAGATCACATGATCATCTGTGAAGAAGGTGGCCAGGAGATTCAGATAGAAAGGAATAACTAACCAAGGTAACACTGGCCCACTTATATATAATGGGGGGCTAGTTACATAATGAATGAAAAAAAAAATCACCAAAGTGTCCCTTTAACCCTTTGCAATCCAATTTTGAATTCAGGGTTTCCTAGGGGGCTTTCTCTTTCTGCCATTATACAATGGCGCCACCTGCTGGCTAGAGCCAGTACTGCGGTTAGGGACATGCTGGAGAGGCCCCTGACAACAGAGCGGCCAGTAATATACAGTAAGACCCTGTCGGACGTCTTCCGACATCAGAAGCTGTACAGCCTTCCATCAGAATGTCTTTAGATGTCAGCCAGTGGATTGGAAAGGGTCAATACTGTATTCAGTGAAATTAGCTCCTAAGACTAATATATGGAAATGGAGGAATTAAAGTCACAAATGCTCCTTTATGCTGTGGCTGAAGACACTTTGTTCTCTCGTCCATTGTTAGATCTTTGCACGTATGATTCTTCTACAGATGCCGGGATCATATTAATGAAGAAGCGTCTGCGCTGATCCATTAATCAGGTTAATTAATAAATGATGCATTTATGAATACGCCAGCAGCAGAACACTTCAGCAATAAACATCTCATTATTGGACAGCTATCTTGGCATAAGGCATGTTGATTTATTAATACCTTGAAATGTGTTAATTATCAGAATTCATCTTATCGCGTTGTATTCTGATTGCGGAGAAGCCGCATAAATATTTTTATATTACGCTTTTAAGGAATTTATTGAGGTAAGAACTAAGTGATCTCCACAATGTCTCCAAATGCAAAAGCTTGGAATATATATGTATATTAAAACCATTATAATGAAAGTGCTGGTGGTGCCACAATTTGTCTCATAGTGAGGATTTATGTTGCATGCACTTTGTATAATAGCTTCTCCAGAGATATAACATTTATACAGTTTATTTAGCTACATGTTGGTCTTCTGGTATATAGGCAATCAAGCATTGGCAACTTTCTGGCATTCAGTACTCTAATTTACTAAGTCACTTTGCAAGGTCTACTCCAACCAAAAGTCTATGAAAAGTTTAGGACCTACCATGCCGGCTCTGCAATCCTATTGCTTGCTCTCATTATCTGCCTTCATTATTTATATGCCCTTTCTGTTATTTGATAGCACTCAGGTATACACTGAACGATCACTGCATTAGGAACACCTACTCATTGAAAAGTTGGTCCACCTTTCTGGCTGATCATGGCTTTCAGACATTGGGGAACAGATTCCACATGGTAGCGAACATCTTCCGTACTCAACTTGCCCCGTGCCCGCTGCAGCAGCTCTCTCAGTTGGGACACATTTTGTTGATAAATGGGCGCAGATCTCACAGCCCTTTCCAGCATATCCCAAATATATTCAATGGGGTTACTCTCTGGTGTGTTTGGGGGACAAATCAGTGTGGAGAATTCATTGTCATGTTCCTCCAACCAGTCCCTAGTGATCCGAGCTCGATGACACAGAGCATTGTCTTGTTCAAAGATGGGACTGTGGTCAGGGAAGACCTCCTAAGGAAATGGGTGCAGATGGTCAGCTAACAGGTCCCTGTAGTGTTCACCATTCAAGGATTGTGGAATGTTGATCAACAGTCCTGGACTGTGCCAGGAAAATGTTTCCCAGATCATGACACTGCCACCACTAGCCTGTTGAACCCTAATGGTACACCTATGGGATACAGATTCTTGCCATTTACACCAGATGTGGACCCAACCATTTGAATGGTTCTACAGAAAATGGGATTCATCATACCAAATGACCTTGTGCTATGTGTCCAAAGTCCAGTTATGTCTTTCTTGGGCCCATGTGAGGCATTATTGGCAATGAGGTGGAGTCATGACAGGCACTATTGCCGGTCTCTGGCTATTACACCCCAGTCAATGCAAGGTACTCTGTTTGGTCACTGGAAATCAGTCTAACTTCCCCGCTGTTATACTGCTGGGTCAGTTAGTTTACTATGGCATGCCAGATGTGCCAACTGATGCACGCCTCTAGGACCAACCACACGTGGCATGCCGTTGAGTGATCTTCTGTCTGATGTCTGTCCATGGTTCAACCAGCCTTGGTACACTCTTGATACAATCTGCCCACTGTCAAGGTCATTCAAGTCACCACCCATGACTGCCAAGTGCTGCCTTCTGCTGCACAGAGAAGTCAGCACATTATCTAAGAGCAGATCGTGACATGCCTATCACGTGGTACCACGCTACTGATCCCAAGATGTTGTGTGCCAGCTGTTTCTAATGCAGTGATCATTCAGTATATAAAGCTTACATATGACATTCCTATTTTGCAACAGACTCACAAACATAAAGAAAAATCTGCCATGTAATAAAATAGTACATCCTGTACTCACGTATCATATGACTAGCTTTAGATAAGAATTACAGCATGCAAATGCAATAACTTGGTATTAGCTACATGGATTATGGATGGCCATAATCATCAGAGACCAAAAGTAACAGGCCACCATTCTCACCTTGTCTCCACCTCTTTAGTGGGCACTGGAGAGCTGAAACCAGACAGAGGACGTTCACCTGGTCCAGGGAATATTTCATTTGTGCCAGAGGAAGAGCTGGGATTCCTTTGCTTACCAACAGGGCTGTCCATAAAAACAGAAGATGAAGAATCCTTGCGAAATGTCTGGCGTACAGGGGAAGAGCGACTGGAGGGCCCTGAATAAGGGCTATGGGGGCCTTGACTCTGGTTAACATCGACCATTCTTCCATCTGACACCTTTTGTGGTGAGGACGGTGGAATACGGAAACCCATTCCAGGACCATAGGTGTCTCCGTATATCTGAGAATTGGGTTTGTACATTCCTTCTTCTAGATCTGTCTGTAGAGCAGCTGCAGAATATGTACTCAGGGAGCGCACTGATCCACGTTTGTATAACCCTCCTGGGTATGCAAAAGGGTCCCCAAGTCCAGCTAGGGACTGAGTGGATGTAATGCTAAGTCTTCCTTCATGGACCATTCCATAAGGATCTGAATAAAGTCCTTCATTCTTCACCAGCACCACATTCTTGTTGGACAAATCTTCATCAGGCTTCACATCCCGTCTCTCTAAGATAGCACTAGGACTAGGAGAGACTCCTTGGGCTGGAGGAAGACCGGACATTCTGTCCCCATGATGCACGGGACTTCCAGCATAGGAAGGTGGCCGTCCACCACTGTATGACATGCGGGAGCGTGCCGGGGAAGAGGACTGAAGTACGGGAGGAGGGGATCCCGAGGCCAAGTGAGGAGCAGGAGACATACTATTGATGCGTCGAGTAGGCGAAGAATCTCTGGACCCATACATCATCTCACGCTGTAAAAGGAAAGTTGCAGAACATGGTCAGGAGGACCAAGATATTCTGAATACGAGAATATAACGGCATGCAAGACAATTTTGAATAATGAACATCTACCAGTGCAATCTATTATTTGTATCTCAAACTACAAGACATGCTTTTGATGTATTATGAATTAAACCACCATTAACTCTACTCACACTCTGATAGGAAAGGAAAGGACAAGAGTGTTCCTCATGGTACAGAATTATGAATAGTATCTCAGAAAAGGGTGAAATTAACTAGCGAAGGATTAAATACTTCCTATTCTACACTACAGACATGCACCTTGTAAGTATATCTAATATATTCATGCTGGTCTATGGATAGACACAATGCATATACACAAGACATGTGAAACGGGACGCACATAATTCATCCAAAATGGTTCATCAAGTAATATTCATTTCATTCATAAGCAGCCACAATTTACAGAACTTCTATCCAAGTAGCTATGTATGTACACAAGCATGCAGGGCCAGATTACTAGAATGTTAAAGAACAATTGTCTTGTGGTCTCCGCGATATCAAGCCCTCGATCAATCCATGGGTATCCTTTATAAACGTATTTTTTTGTGGGTTGTTGCAAATGTACCTCATGGCGCCAACTGTGACATCGTTTAGGCACTATACTATGGTAGTACCTGGGCATTGTAGAATGCTAAATTCTTCTGAACGTCCCATTCCTGTCTTCAAAATTCTTTCTGAGCTGCACCATTTCTCCGGAATGCGCTACCCCAGACTAGTAGATTAATCCCCAACGCCCATTATTTTAAGTGTTCCCTAAAAACACATCTCTTTCTAAGGAAGCCTATTCCATCCCCTAATCTAACTCTTCTCCAGGTACCTCTCAGAACCCGATCCCTTCATCCCATTGTATCCCTCACATATACTAATGAACTCCATTCTTTATATACATAGATATCATCTGGTGAATGGCTCATACAGATTTATGTATACTACCCTATTTATATAAAAGATAGCTGAATCATTGCACAGAACAAGCAGTGCTGTCTCTTGTGTCACCTCCTATATTCTCAAAGATCGTAAGCTCTTGTGATCAGGCCCCTCACCCCTTTCATTCACATTGCCTATTGGTTTAATACTGTATGTAACGCCTTATTGTGTCTATGTTCCCTCTGATTTGTAAAGTGCTGTGGAATATAGTGGCGCTATATAATGATTAATCTTATTAATAATGCCCTATTATATGCACACTGCATGGCATTGTTATGTAGGCCCTCTATGCCAGCATTCTGAGTCATTGCTATTTGATACTGTATGGCGGTATAATTTAGGCCGTGTTATCTTTCATTTTCTTCTTTACAAATATCAGAAAGAGCATCCCGACACGTCTGAAGAGATGTCTCCGCAGACTCTGACCCAGCCCTACATACATGCCATACATACAGTAGCTCAGAGCAAATCCAACCAAAGCCATACCTCCATCCATACATTGATTGAGTGCATATACCATGAAGCTGCACCTCCAAACATACACATTACAACTATAGATGAGCGAGTATACTCGCTAAATGCAATTGCTCGAGCGAACATTGCCTTTAGCGAGTACCTATCCGCTCGAGACGGAAGGTTCGGGTGTTGGCAGCGGGCACTGAGCTGCGGGGGAGAGCGGGGCGGAATGGAGGGGAGATCTCTCTCTCCCCCCCCCCCCCGCTCCCTCCTGCTGACAGCCGCTACTCACCGCTGCGCCGGCACCTGAACCTTCTGTCTCGAGCGGGGAGATACTCGCTAAAGGCAATGCTCGCTATAGCAATTGCATTTAGCGAGTATACTCGCTCATCTCTAATTACAACTCTATGTGTTATTTCTACATACAGCTCCGTGTAGCTCTTTTACAGTAGACAAACAGCACACTTGCTGACTTATTGCACAAACATACATAGGTTGGCACATACAGGCTACATATTGTACACATATATTCAGCAAGTCAAGCAGAGACATCTATAACCTGCAGATACATACAGCACTGCCTGTTTCTAAGGGTGGTTTTACACAGGCAGATTTTCGGTCCTTTAAAGACCCTTTTACATAGACGAATGATCACCAAATGACCAAACGTCTGTTCCCAGTTATCAGCCCTTGTGAACATGTCTCCAATCATTGGACAAACAAGCAAACGCTCATTTGTCAGCTGATTGCATCATTTTTGCAAGCAAACAATGCTTGCTTGCCAGTGGTAGATTTCCCGTGTAAATGGGACATTTTGCTGACAAATGTAAATTGCATGGGGATGAATAATCTTATTAAAGGGGTTTTCCAGGCAAAAGTACTATTGATGACTCATCCTCAGGACAGATGATCAATAGTTCATCAATCAGGGTCCACCGCTGCATCGATCCCTGTGTAGTGGCCAGTGCTTGTAACTGCAGGCTGAGGTCTGTCTGGTAATGTGTGTGAATATAATAGTCTTGTATAAGGAGGTACTGTAGATATGGTGGGGAGAAATAAAGTATCCTATCAGGATTTTGTACTTGCAATGCCGAGGTGGCATAGTAAAGCAGAGTGACACTTGGCCATGAAAGGGCAGCAAAATAAGTAACTGACAGCTGGCGGTTGTAGATAGAGACAGCTAATCGGCCGGGATCCCGAGCGGTGGACTTTACCCAAACAACTATTGATGACCTACTATTGCATGGAAAACCCCTTTAATGATTTTTTTGCCCCCACACCAGAAATGGTTTGCCGCATGTAAGAGGCAGTAATAAGTGCTGATCAAGATGCCATATTGTTGACTGGCACTCTTTAACGGGCGCTGATCGGCAATATGTGAATTAATGTCCAATCAACACTTTTACATGCTGTAGACTACTGCAAGCCTGGTGACAAACGATCACAAATATGATGGTTTTCCCCCATACAGTATGCATTTGTCAGAAGGACATTCCCTGAGTACATGGGAAGATGAACTGCTGACAAGCAAGAATATTTTTGAGCTCCCCTTACACCAGTCAATGATAATGAATACGTTCGTCCAAACTGTGCTTTCACTTGATCATTGCCTCGGCCGATGAGACCATTGTTGGCAGCAGCACATCTCCCCACATAAATGGTAGATGTCCTACTGACAATGATTAAAGTATACGGGGAACGAACGATTGTTCTGCCCCCATACAGTCTAAATTAGCCTATATAAAGGCCATTTAAAGGAGTACTGATCTAGTTGATTGACTCTTGGTTGAGATTGAGCTACACTATCCTACCAAAAGTAGTAGGACCCCTGAGCAAGAATCAAAAGTAGTATTTATTTCCATATGTTACTACTTAGTGGGGCTCCTTCAGCCTAATGACATTGGATACTCTCAGTGGCATACTTTCTACTAATGTCTGATACACACCAGCTAGTATTTCCCTCCATTCATCCTGCAAACGTTTCTCAAAGAAGATGGTCGCTGTTCATATTTCTGGGCCTGATGTTTCAGCTTATCCCAAAGATGTTCATTAGGGTATCAGGGTTTAGGTTTGGACTCTGTACAGTCCAGTCCAATTGTGGAACATCCATATCCTCAAACCAACGTAACACAGCGCTGGGTTTGTGACAAGGTGACAATGGTGTCTTGTTGGAAGTATTACCACATTGTCAGCAGCACATTATTGTCTAGACTATCATGGTACACCTCCGTGTTCAGGCTAATAAGTTATAAACCATTCTCAGGGAGTCCAAATACTTTAGGTAGGATAGTGTATGGAGAAGCCCCTTATGTCTGCCTACACCTGTGGACACTCCCCTTGACCCCTTTTCATCCCAAAATCCCTACATCTTATATTTAGAAAACTTTGTGTAGTTCCAGCATATAGCCGGCCGCTCACCATCAGAGCCGCAGGCGCTACCTCTCTTGCTCTGTCCCTGCCTCTTACCCCTGTCTAATCCAGCTAGGATTGACACTGTAGGGGTTCTGTCTTTCCTGGTCTCTATGAAAGAACTTAGGGGCATTATCCCCCAGGTCTAGCCGAAACAACCCTCTATTCTCTGAAGCTAACTCTACCTGAGACTTATATTGCTACTTACCTGAGCTTCACCTGTGTAGGCAGTGCCCTCATCACACACCCAGGATAACTACCAGCTGTGTGAGAAGGGTCGGCCATAGATCCTGGAGAAGCATTCGCTTTAACAAACACTGAGAGACAGAACAATTTCCATCTGGGTATTGCATTAATCCACACTGGTCACAGAAATCTACAGACCAATGCAAGTACCCTAATGGATATTACAGGAATTCTCTAGGAGGGTATCACCTGGCCTTGCCGTAGTAGCCGGTGACTAAGCCTTATTAAAGGGCGCCATCTGCTACACGGAAGTGCTATCTGAGGCATTCAAATACTGGCACATACCATCTTATATGCCAGATGGGATGAATGACCCTCTCCCTCTCTGAATATTCAAATAGAGAGCCCGATAGCGGTACCAACACAGATACCGCACGGGAAGTGACAAGCAAGAAGAGGTGACTATCGAACAGGTGGCATCACCTCAGCAGTATCAAACTGCAGCAGGACTATGTCCTGACGCACTAATCCTGTTGCTCTATTATTTTTACGTACTTTTTGGGCAATAATTACCCGCGCTCCTGAGGAACTGCCCCCTACATGGGTAGGGAAACGCGTCGAGCGAGCTTTCCGAAACGTTCTGGTCAGCATCACTGACACACAATGAGCCCATGTGTTTAGCACCTGTATACACAATAACTGTGCTACCAATGGGAAGTTATTAAATAAAGTGTTCTAGCAACAAGAGTACACATAAGAATACTGTGCCCTAGTACAGGCACCAATTCCTGTACCATATCAACATCTAAGTACAAATAATCCTTAGACGTGGATATCACTCTTTCACCTTCTGGAGTTCTATCCTCTCTCATTTGTATGAGCGGCAGCTATCTCTAAAAATCTATCCGAGAGATACGTTGTCTTACATATATCCATAAGGGCCTATTCTTTGCTTATATGTTACCTGTCCTTTTTACGTATTGTCTATAAGTGTTATATGTGAGCCCACAATTTTAGAAATTTTCAATAAATGTCATTATATTTTAATCTATATCTGTGAAGGGTTTCAGTTAAATTTATATAGATCTCTATACCGCTGTGATTTGATAGGAAATACTATGCATGTATAGAAGACTCAGCTAAAGGCCCTTTTACATGAAACGATTATCGTTCAAAAAATCATTTAGGCCCCCTGCACATGGGCGGAAATTCTGCGTCGGGATTTCCCGCAGAATTTTCGCCCGTGCCCGCCTGCATTAGAAAACTCAATCCTAGGCAGACGGCCGCGATTTGTCCGCGTGAAATCACGCGCGGAAAACAAATTGTGGCATGTTCTATTTCTGTGCGGGTCTCGCAGAGGCCCGCACAGGAATGTCGGTAGTGCTGGGCCGGCTCCGCTCTGCGCATGTGCCGGCTGGCCGGCACATCACAGAGCCGGAACCGCGGGAGGAGGTGAGACCCACACTGGTCCCTGCAGGGTAGCGGGTCGGATCCCGCTGCGAGGATTCTCTTAGTGGGATCTGACGCGGCTGTCTGCAGGCGGCCTTAAATGAGCGATAATTGTTAAGTCTAAACGCGGCCATGAATTTAATGACGAACGATAATTCGTTCACTTAGGCTGGGTTCCCACGAGACGGAAATCCCGTGAGAGCCACGAGATTTCCACGAGAGAGAGACGCAGCTTCAAAACCTGTGGCATTTCGCCGCGGGTTTTGGAGCGGTTCGTCCGCCGGCATTCCGTTGCGGCTTTCTCTCCCCACAGAGAGGGGTGAGGCCGCAATGGAAAAAAAAATTGACAAGCTGCAGCTGTTAATTCCGCACTGCATTGCCGGCGCAAAGTCTCGTCCACATGGCCGGCTAATACCGGGATTAGGAGCCGCGGGCGGATTTTCCGCACAGATATTCTGCACGGAATTTCCACGGCAAACCCATCCCGTGTGAACCAAGCCTCATTGATCATTTCATGCAGGCATAATAATCATCATTAACTCGCTCGCCAATCGTTCGGTTTGAAAACCGATGGTTCGTGCGTTCTCAATGACTTATACAGCGAACTAAACAACTGAACAATCCTGTTAAAAACAAACAACTTATCTTTGTATCTAAATGGCTGCCCGAGCGAACGGTGACATCATTTGCGCATTCGCTCCTGCGAAAGATAATCGTTCCGAGTAAAAGCCCCCTAAATCCATTTCCATAAATCAGCCGTCGCTCGCAGGACTGTTATTCACGCTACATATTAATTAAAAATCACAAGCATATTACCTGCCACCTATCTGTCTCCCTTCCCCTGACAGTAATGAAAAGTGCATTATGCAGAAGAAGGGAAATCCCTGTGATGTGAAGAAGCTGTAGACATTTATATGCAGCAACATCACACCTCCAGTCTCCGCAGATAGGAACAGGGGGGAAGAAAGTGAGAGGAGATCTCTGAGAGATGACTCATTAGCACAGAGCAGATTCAGGAGAGTGACTGGTAATGTATGCAAAGCCCCACGTCTTATTACTTGCTGTATACTGAATTCTGGATGCAGGATGCTGGAACTACTCTGGGTAGCAAAAGGCAGAATTACTTAATGCAAATATACTGCATAGCTTGAACTTTACACAACTTATCTGGTGTAAGTGCTTTCTACTCCATGTCTGACACCCACTAGAATAAACATGAGCCTAGCAAATAATTGTATCAGATATAATACAGGAACATGTCTTGACGAGGCACACATCACTGAGCGGTCAGGACTGATAATGAGTGTTCCGGTCTATGGTAGCATAGCGATTGTTTACGAACCATTGGAAATCTGGTAGAAAATGAAGCTGATGTTTTCTTGGGCAGATAACTTTGTGGTAGCTGGTGTTATATTGCTTTGATTTGAGCACTTTATGTGTTTTTTTTTTGCTTATGAGTCTAACTTTGGCTTGAAGGAATGTTGCCTTCCAATAGGTGGCGCTGTGGAGGTATTATTCCATCTCCCTTATTTGCATATTACCCAGGGGAGCATGGATGGCCTTTTGAGTCTCCTCACTCACCGTCTAGGTGCTCTCCCTAAGGAGAAAAAATTGAGGTTTTGCTTAGGTAAACACAATGTAACTGTAAGCTTAATTCTGCTGGCAAGTCCACATCCAAATCCACGATGACACTTGGTGTGGATTTCGGTCCATAATGTGGGCTTATTTCGGCCCGCGTAAGAGCACCATAAGGGTGGGTTCTCACATAGCACCTTTTGGAGAAACACGACTGCACTTTAACCCCTTGAGTGGCGGGTTTCCTACCACCCTGTCGTGCCCACCAGGGCAGGTTTTTTAAAATGGTCTAATCATTGAATTTCAACTAATTTTGCAGTTGCGTCTCAAGAGCCATAACTTTTTCATTTTTCCATTGACATGGCCATATAAGGGCTTGTTTTTTGCGGGACAAGTTGTGATTTTTTAAACAGGGGGGAGGAAAAAAAGAAATGGGGAAAAAAAGAAAAAAAGGGGCCATGTCATTAAGGGGTTAAATAATGTATTAACTTCCTTCTCTGGGTCATTACGACGCATGGATACCACATGTGTAATTGTATTTTTGATTTTTTACAAAGTAAAGGGAGACAAGTGTTTTTATTATTTTTTTAATAATCTTTTAACTTTTTTAATTTTTTAATTTTTTTTAATTTTTTAATTTTTTTTTGTCCCTTTAGGGGACTTCCACAGGGACCCATCAGGACCCCTGATCACATTCCAGGGGTCCGATGGTGACAGCCCTTTACATGCTACAGTGACAGCCCTTTACATGCTGCAGTCACATAGACTGCAGCATGTAAAGGGTTAACACAGCAGAGATCTGAGGTTTTCTCTGATCTCTGCTGTAAGAGCTGGTACCTAGCTGTCCTCTGACAGCCAAGCACCAAGCTCTCCCTGCCACACAGACTATCGGCTTGCTTCTGACAAGCCGATGGTCTCTATGGCAACCTGTAAACAAAGCAGGACATTGCCGGCAGATCGGCAATACCTTCTGCTGGTTTTTCAATGTCCTGCTTTGTTCTTTGTGGGTCTGTGCAGGCAGAGCACACTGTCACAGCTTGTGGCATTGTGCTCTGCAGCTCCCATAGTGATACATAGCCCGGAAATCTTCCGGGCTATGTCGCTATGAGCAGTGGAGCTCGTCCTGGAAAATTTCCGGGCGTGCCACTCAAGGGGTTAATGCAGTTTTTACAGCCAAAACCAAAAAAAGGATCCAGCGAGAAGTAGAAGTTCTTCCTTTATTTCTTCCACTTCTTTTGAATCCGCTCCTGTCTTTCGCTCAGAAAATGTCATCAAAAACCGCAGTGGCGGAATCATTTAGACACAATTGCCTTAATCGGTGACCTTATTACCTTATTTGTTTTCTGTTTGTCCTAAATCCAGAATATTATTATCGCAGGACAGTAATGACCTCTTTTATACATAAATAATGCAAATCTAATTGCAACTTTATGTTAACCAGTAATTAAACTTATCATTTCTGTTAGGGACCTGCGTGTTCCTGACGCTTCCAGGTCTTTCAACCTTAATATTAATGTAACCTGCATTTTCATTCTGTGATATACTCAATAAAATAAGATTGTTTAAAAAAAACCCACAGTGGCATTTTTACTAAAATGTTGTGTGTGAAACCACCAATCAGCTGGATCCAGGCCAACAATGTCTTATTGGTGTTGGTCCAACCAATGTAACCCCCAACAAATGGCTAAAAAGAAGGGGCTATAGCTCTTCTGAGAACCATACCCCTTATAGCTCCAAGCTAGACCGGCCAGGCTTGGCTTGAAGAGAACCTATCAATTCTAAGGAGCATTGTAAGCCAAGTTATGGCGCTTAGAGGACAGGGAACTTGTAGTCCAAGGGTTGGTTGGGGGTCCTTTTTTATACTTAGCCAGTTTCCTGTTCCCGAATTGTCACACATAACAGCCAGGGAACAGGGAGCTAGACAAACATTACACCAACAGACTCCATGTCCCCGGTCCTATAAGCAGGATAACTCAGTTTCTTGTACTTATAGGACATGACAGGATCCCTTTAATTCACAAGACACCAGATCAGCCCACAACGGTCAATGATCAAAAGGCAAGGCATCCAAGAGTGCTGTAGCCCCGATTGATACAAATGCTTGTCTAACCTGAATTTGGTGGCATTGCCAAATGATCTGCCCCAAGTCACGGTTGTGTGAAAACCACTCAATGACAGTTTCCTAATCTACTTTGTAACACACAGACAAGCATTTACATCATAGAGCCAAACACAACATAAAACCGCACACAACAGTATACACACCGCCATGTGCCAACATCTTTAATCTCACAGCCAGAAGCAATCTGGTTGTGCAGACAAACAACAGTCATGCACATGCACGGCTCCCATTCCACACAAGGACACACATGCTTCTGGGCTGGGAGCAATCGCTGCCACCTACTTCCAGCCCCCAGCCCAGACCCAGCCAAAGCCGGTGACAGCAGTCTGACCAGCGGTCTTTTCCGCTTACTCTCACGTCCCCGTTGGTGATGTGAGGAGCAGGAAACGAGGAGTAAATGGGCTCCTTCCGGTAGATCTTTATAATACTTCTGTCCTGAATGTCTCTGAGAAAATAAAAAAAAAATAAAAAAGAGAGAGTTAAGAACTTTGTGAGTAACATCAAACTGTTCACCCAGGAGAAGAGAGTCCTTGATGTTATTATGTATGACATTTACAAATAAATTGTTAAACTTAAGCTGTAAATTGATTAATTAGGGTGGCTATACACATTAGATCTAGATCGTCCGAACCCACTGATGGGACCGGACAATTATCTGATGTCTATGGCAGCCTCTTCGGTCACAATTTGCCTGAACCTTATCTCCTGACATCCTCCTTTGTATAGGAGGGTTGGTCAAGATGGCTATCTAGCCGATGGCCATTCCTAAATGTATGGGCAGGCTTAGCGGGGGTCTCACACAGACGGATTCCAATTGCAGAATCCACAATCGCCATTCGCGCAGAGGATACGCAAGGAAATGCAGGCATGAACTTTCTAATTATTCCCTTCACACTCATGGATACGAATTACGTATTTCATGAGTGGAAAAAAAAATGCAGCATGCTCTATTTTGCTGCAGACTCCATGCGGATGACATGCGGAATCCAACCTGTTCGTGTAAGCCCAGCCTTACTATAACTATAATCAGCAGATTCATCATGCTGTTCTTCAGTCTTCACAGTAGAACCTCCTGTGCAAGACGAAGTCCTCAATCTTCAATTTGCAGTGCAATATATGTGTTGAAGAAAAATGGGTCCATACATAAGTATCTCACTCATTAGCTATCAGATTCAGGGGTTTTATCTATATGCCCAAAACTCAACATCTTGTCTATTAAAGGGGTTTTCTGCTTTAGACCATCCCTTATTGTTCCCTGACGTAAATTGATCTCAAGGTTTCCAGCTGTTGAGACCTCACTCAGCGATCAGATGTAATCTGTGGGGAAATCAGATGTCATCTGTAGGGAATCGAATTGCATGCGCGCCATTTCCCTGCAACTCCACCACGGGAGAAATTAAATATTACCCAGTTCTCATAATCAATGGACTGCAACGTAAAGAGGGAAATTCATGGCTAATCCGCATGGAGATTTGCTACAGATTCTAAGTGGAAAAACTCAGCTATGTGTGAATGTACCCTTTAAGTGACCCTCTGGTTTGGGGAAAAAATTATGTCCCGAGACTGGAAAGAGGAGGGGGTATATTAGTTGCAATTCTTCTCTTCCGCACCTTCCATCCACTGGTTTCAGACCCTATGTTCGACCTACAGGCTGCAGCAATTTTCTAACTACCCAATGCACACTGAGCACTGCTGTCTGATTGACCGGTGCTGATCACATCACATAAGCAGATCTGGCCAAACACACAGCAGGTGTAGTGCATTGGTAGTCCGACAATACGAATGCGCTATGTGTGATTAGGTAGTCTGAAGATTATTTCGACCATCTTGGAATGCCGAAAACAGGACCCTGATCAGATGGATCAGATGGATGATAGAGAAAACTATCTGCAGGTAATATGCCTCCCTCCCCCTCTGGTCCCAGGAGAGAATTTTGACCTGGAACCAGAGGTCTTGGGCAAACAAAGATGGCAGCACTGCTTCTATGACCACCTTATGTACACTGCCCATTAGAATGCAGTGGTAGTCTAAGACACTACAATCTGTTCTGACTGGTCAGCGCTAGTCCCATGGGTAGCATAGGCCAATCAAAGCAGCGTGTAGTGCCATAGTGTGCATCAGGTCACTTTAAATTATACCTGTACTATCAGATGACTTTTCAAAATAACCTCCCATGACAGTAGATAAAGGTAAAGTCCCCTGGTACAAGCACCAAGTCATGACTGACTCCTCTGGTGACGTCACGTCGTGACGTTTTCTTGGCAGACTGTTTTTGCGTGGTGTTTGCCTTTGCCTTCCCCAGTCATCTTTTACCCCCCAGCAAGCTGGGTACTCATTTTACAGACCTTGGAATGGAAGGCTGAGTCAACCTTGAGCCAGCTACCTGAACCACGCGGGGATTGAAGCCACAACCTTCAGATCATGAGCGAGAGCTTAGGACTGCATTTCTGTTGCCCTAACACTGCACCACACGAGGGTCATTACCATGTGACTATATGAGGACCACCACTATATCTGATAATTATACAACACGTATACTGAATGTTTATAGCAGTTTTCTCCTCTGCAGACTCCACCTTTAATTCTCAGTGTTCTATGAGCTGGTGAATGGGAACTGCTACTATGATGTCTGCCATACACTGTACAGATAGGAAAACAGGATTTCTTCTCCATCTTTCTGTAGCATACCATAATAAGTAACACATTGGAGGACATTATACAGCAACACTAAGCAGCGTAGATGTGAATCCAGAACTAGGGTGAGAAAACAAATAGAACCTGCAGCCACAAAATTTAATGGGAAGCATGAGACAGCAGCAGGCAAAGCACCCCACCCCACACCACACTTCCTGTGATCCAGCTCTGTTATTAGAGATGGACTTCACATGACAACAGGCAGTGGACAGCAAGTTAGAAGGAAGCGAGACTCCCAATTATGTTATAGTTTAGGTAAAGTGATTTGCACTTTTGCTAGTTCTGACATAAGCACAAGTTTGTTAAAAGCGCAGTGCTTATTTAAGGTATATCCAGCGCTCATGCAAGAGACAAGCATGTATTCACCCACTTTTACTTTCCAGAGGACATTGCACTGTGGCATCAGTCAAGTTCTTTGATGGCCTCTTACCAAATGGTCACTTCTTGGTCTACAGCCACACCTGATCCATACCTGACATCTTCCAATTCATAGAAGACGTTCCGGGACTCGTCTTTGATTAGTATAGCTGTGTTATGAGATTTCAGCATTCCCATGGTGAGCTTCTGCTGGAACATGTGCACTATAAGAGCATGTAATGTGTCCATGCTGGTGATCTCATGAGTGATGTGCACCCGTCTTGTCTCATCGCCATACTGCAGGAACAAAACACCTGGAAGCAGAATGACATTCACTACATTATACATCTACATAGAGGCAGCAAGGAGAAAATGCTTCATTTAGGCACATAACCTCTGAAATAGGTTACTGAAAAATGAATACATGTAGAGCATAGATGTATCTGCCATAGTAGAACTCCTATAGAGCTGATGACCGACCTGGTGATCGTAGTTTGGTTTGGCTGGTGGATCGAGACAATGGCAGGCTTTGCCTAAAACGGTTCATTCTGTTAAAACCAAGTGGTAACTCAGCTTCAGACATGGTCTCCAGGGATTCAGCTGAAGCAAAGGACAATTTGGCTGCTTGATCTGCAAGGCCGGGCTGGGAGCTTTGGGAGTGACGTGAGCTCCTAGTCTGCAAACCAAAGAGATAGGGAATCATATAATTACCAGTGATACAAGCATAGAAGCCAACAACAATTTCCATATATCCTATATAACTAATACTTGTTAAAACCATGCACTTACGATACTTTAACTTAAAAAAAAGTTTTTTTCCACCCAAAATCCCAATACTGCGCTTACAAGGTGGTGTTTTAATGCGCAAGTTGGATAATAAAATAACTAGCAGTTTATTAGTAGCTGATTCCCCAACAGACAGGAAAAATATCAACTCCTATCAACCAAATTGTTCCGATACTCCAAATTAAGAACTTTACAGATGAGCTCCTGAAATATACTCCCAGTCCTTTATCATTCAATGCCTTTGAACACAGTCCAACCTACCTGTTTACGAACTCATGAGCTGTTGCATTGGTACTGGCTCCTGTAACTCACGTCATCTTGATCACCCCCCCCTCCCTCAACTTGTTTTCAGGACTGTGCCTCCACTGGTAATATGCTCTATAACTGGTGGAGTTGCCCAAAAGTTAGCAGGTTGTAAATAGCGCTCGCATATCATGTCATCTGCACTATCACTGGTTTCAATCGGACTCAAAACCCATGAGAGACACTTCTCCATAAATTTATTGAAGAGGTGCCTTTCTTAAAGGAAAAAAAAAATTCTTCTTTCTTGCTATTAAACAAACCATAGGGAAAGCTTGGAAGCAACAAAGCGTTGACTTCTCTGAGGTCGAGCAACAAATTAACTACTACATGGTCAATGGAAAATGAACTGCTTTGTCGCAAAACAACTTCCAATCTTTTGAGACGATGTAGAAATCTTGGAGAGCTTATACTTTCTCCAACTGCTTGAATGTCCTTTCCAAAAGTATACTGACTACTTTGCTGTTGTGGCCTTCATACCCCCTCCCCATTGCACCGTCATCTTCCCGGTTTTCTACACAGGTTTTGCGGCAGTTTTTCATGTCGTTTTTTGAGCCAAAGCCAGAAGTGGTTTCAAGAGATATGGAGACTGTAAAGGAAAGACGTATACATCTCCATCCAGATGGATCCACTTATGGTTTGGGCTCAAAAACTACAAGGAAAACTACCACAAAAACCTGTTTGTGAAGCCACCCTGAGGGCACTTTTACATGGGCTGAGAATGAGCTTTTTTTCAAGAAGCACTAAATGACATTAGTATGTCGATCGGCACTCATTCCTCCCACTCACATGTTTCAGCAGATCTCTGACATGGGGATGAACAATCACTAGCACAATGGTTCATCCCTAGACAGATTACATGCATCAGCATCTCATCACCCTCTTTATATGGGAAGATATTGCGTATGCTTGTTTATTGGTTGATCATGAGCATTTTAACATGGCTTGATGATCGGCCAAATGAACATTGGGCAAATTTCATTTGCCCAATCATCAGCCCACGTAAAAAGGCCTTTAGCCTGCATTTTACTCTTTAACCCTTACCAATCCACTGTCCCGCGTCTTCCTATAGTCTGATTGAACCTTGTACAGCTTCAATGTCAGAAGACGTCCGACAGGGTATTCTTACCGTCTATTGCCAGCCACTCCGCTGTCGGAGCCTCTCTGGCGCACACACACTGGCTTTAGCCAGCAGATGGCACTGTTGTATAGCAGCAAAAAGAGAAAACCTTTTTAGGAAACCCTGAATCCAAAATTGAATTGGAAAGGGTTAATAGTTGCTCCTTTTTCTGAACTGTATTTGCATAACAGTCCAGGGATTTACTAGGCTAGATCCATAGAGGTCATTGGTTTTACCTCATTATACTATATTCCCTTATTCTGGATTGGGATAATATTATATTTCCCTTGTGCAAAATCTAATAAAAACGCTTGTTTAAGAAGAAAAAATAAGCCCCGTTACTGCATATTCCATCTCTTGGCGGAAGCAATTTTGGATACAAGTCTGCGGAGGACGATTTTTATTTATTTTGTTAAAGAAACGCTACATGGCTGAGAATGACTGCCCACACTGTGTTGGTTTATTGAACGTTTGTTATACTGTATGCATCATTTACACTTGAATGTTCATCATCGGGTGCACTTCAATGGCAAATCCAGTTATTTTTGCCAGTAGACATTTCGGCACCGTTTGATTATTCTCACTGTGCAGTTCCTTTCATATTTATTTTCTTGCAAAGCCATTTACTTCCCCAGTGTTACGTGTGCCGATTCAAGAGGCGCAAATAAAAGAACAAGCAACAAATGGCTGCAGAGATATAATGTGTGTATGAAAGGCAGTGTACCCCACCATGACAGCGTACCCCACCAGGACGTGCAATTCAGAGACAGAAGGTGATAAATCCAATGATTACACCGGCGCCTGCTGCTCGGAGGATTGATAGTCACATCCTCGTCTCCCTTTGTAAAACATGATGCTACTTCAGTATTAATGTTCGGTTACAGCAAATGTCATTAGGCTGTGTTTGTCGCTGTATATACAAGCCCCAAGGTTCCCATCTTAAGAAGAACTTGCTAAAGCGTCTACTGCAGATACAGTGTAAATATTTCACTAGATTTCAGAGAGGAGCAGCAGTGCTGTAGGCGGCAATGAGCACTTCTGCATTTCTAAACTCCATCTGAAAACTGTGACAGGTGTTCTAATCTGCCTGTTACAATATCGCTACAGTGAATCAATCTATAGAATGGGAGTTGCAAGAACATATGGATACAACAGTGCAGATATGTGTGTGTGCTTTGGATTCTATATCCTCTCATGTTGCAAGAGCTGTTAGGATATTGACTGGGTTGCTAATTAATAGGTTGCACTAGACACACAACTTTCACCCTCCTTGACAAAACTTATTTGCATACCCTTTTTTCAAGGAATCACCGCCGAGCCTATATAACACCTTACGACAATTAGGCAATCTTCACAAGGAGAAATATTATACCCTACCTATCACCTGACACAAACATGTGCTTCTAATGTTTCAAAAAAATCAATTTCAACTGGATTTCTATCTCATTTGGATTAATGGTAAAGCGAACGTCCCTTAGATAAATGGGAGTGAAATTGAAGGCGTTTTCCGGATAGGCCATCAATAGTTGATCAGTGGGGGTCCTCTATTCCTGCTGATCAGCTGATCCAAACTGGCCATCCGCATTGTGGGTCAGAGCTGGAATAGAAAGGCTTTAGTACCATTGATTTCAGTGGGAGTGAAGCCTTTCTATTGCACTCCTGGTTGTGACCACTGATGCAGACATCCACTGCCAATCAACTATTGATGACCAATCCTGAAGGTGGTTTTTGCTGGACCAATTCTGCTATGTGTGAACATACACTTAGGTCAATGTCACACGGGCAGAATCATACTTACACGCACATTTTGGCCATGTATTTGTGCGATGGGCATTGCGTATTTGCACGCGTATGTGCGTATTTTACTGAACTTTTTGCCACTGCAATTTGTGCGCAGTTGTGTATGCGAAAAAAAAAATTCAGTGAAATGGGCAATTAAGTTAATGAGTTCAATACGCGCTATTTTTGAGTGCAAATGCTCCAAAAAATAGAGCAGGCTACGTATTTTTTTTGCGTAAACGAATACATTCTTATGTGAATAAACTCAATGAAGTCAAATAAATTCATGTGAATATGGACTTAGACTGAAGCCGGGCTGACACAACCGTATGCGTAAAACACTGCGCGAGTCATTCAGTGGTTTACCGTTGCGGAGCCGGCCTATCGCTGCGTATGGCAGCGATTTTGTACTGTGCATGACAGAGTATCTCACACACGCTGTCATGCACAGTCTAACCTGTTTCTTTCTTGTTTAAATATCTTGCTCTGATGCTTCGCAATGACGCATATACATGCCGCCTAGGAGTATGTCTAAAGGGGTATTCCCATCTCAGGAATCCTATTTCAATGTGTTTGAAATGAGTTCGCAAAATAATGCATTCACTTATAAGAGGTTTATTTCCAAAATGCTCCGTTCTCCAGATATTGCAGCTATTGATTCCTCTGCCCTCCGGTAGTTTACTGCTTGCTTCTGGGAAAACCAACCATCTTTCTATGGAAAGAAATAGCAGAGGAGCCAAGGAGACCAGCTCTTGTGCACTTCTTACTACTTTCATCTAAATCTGAAAACCGGGATCTGGTGAGCGTATGCGCTCTACCTTTCGGCCTGGCCACCAGGCGTAGTACTCTGCTATTTCTTTCTATAGAGGAGGTGGTCTGCTTACCTGGCAATGAGCAGTAAACAACCAGAGGGCAGCGGAATCAATATCTGGAGAACGGAGCATCTTAGAAATAAACATCTAACGGGTGAGAGCATTTTTCCGTGACTTTGAACACACTGAAATAGGATTCCTGAGATGGGATTACCCCTTCAAGCAGGAAATAGACAGGAGGCGAGCAGAGAGAGAGCAGGCCTAACTGAAAGGATCTGTGGATTCAGTGGATCTGTGGATCAGAGCCGTTTGGGAAGAAGTGGTAAGTGTAACCCGTGTGAGCAGTGATACCCAGTTAAATCAGACTTTATTGTATTTAGTGCAGTTAGTGAACCAGCTCCTCTGTTTCCATCCTTGCTGAAGCAAACCAAGCAAAGAAAAGTGATATAGATTTAGCTTTTTTTACCATTATTCTGAATAAATCCATTTCCACCATGTTAAAATGGCCGTGCATCTTGATTGAGTGACCTTCCCTCGGACGCTTCGCTGCACCCCAAGTAATTGGGTATATTTCCATACCCAGCCACCAACTGAACCAGAGCCTAGGCCGAATTGTATGTGGCCCCACTTTCACATAGAGGAGAAAGGAAAGCGTCTGGTGGATGCAGGTAAAAAAAAGGGAAGCGACTGTGTCTCTATGTTGTCCTCCAGAGACTGTGTCCATAATCCCCACTGCCCCAGCCCTCTGCAATGGCAATATGCTATACCATTACCAATAATACAAAGGATAACTAAACAATATCCATCCCAAGTTGAGTCATACAGGTCGTTCTTTATATGCTTGTTACCGATGATTCCGCGCAGATACAAAGACCCAATACATGACATTCTGATAAGGAATGACCGGTTTAGAAGAAGCGCATACTTCTTGTGTGATACTTCAAGGCCTGCTTTCCTTTGCGCTGTAAAGAATATGCCATAACTCCAGATCAGCGTGTGACAGTGGCAGTACACACGCTTCTCTTCCTTGGCACATGCCCTTTTTGCTCATCTCTATAAAGTTCAGAGAGCACATTTCTTGCAGGCGGGTAAAGGGTACTTACTGACAAGCTGAACGCTGCCTGACAAATGAAGCTATCGGGGTCTGATTGTCCGCGACCTCTTATGGAACATTAATCAGAGCGCTGCTAATGGCTTTATAAAAGAGCAGATGAGTTTGTCAGCACTTTTACAGTGATGTCATCAGAGGAAACAAAAAAGAACAAGCAACATACTATTTAATCCATTGTGGAGGAGTAATATATCCATGTCATGTCATGTATGACCATTTAGGGCCCATTCACACCTGCATTAGGGCCTTCCATCTCTTTGTTACATTTTGGGAACGGAGAATCGGAATTTAAATGGAAATAAACGCTTCTCTTTTGTACCCTGTGGATTTCAATACGTTTTAAAAAAAAGACGGAAAGGTCTCCATTCTGTTAGGTTTCCGTTTTTTGGACAGAAAAATAGCACAGTCTGCAGTTCCAGTCTTCCATCCCCCCCAAAATCCAGAAACCTAAAACCATTTGCCTATTCCAGTTTATATTCCTGCTTATCGTTACAAGACCGGACACGTAGGATGGATTCGGGGCTCTGTTGGCCCTGACCTGGCAAAGTCCCCCTACCTAGCCCTCAAAATATGCTCAAGCTGAGCTGGGAGCCAGGCAGAGCCATGGCTGGCCACTGCCTGTATGGGCCCCTATAGAGCCTCCATGACTACTTTTCTCTCCGCAGGGGAAAACAAAGTAGCAAACACAGACTCCAGAAAAAAGTTGGCTGCTGTAGGCTACACCCCTGCTTATAAAGGCAACTCCCTCTGGCCAAACACTTCTAAAATTAACCCCCTGCCCAGGCCCACCACCTCAGTTATGATTCCCTCCATCCACTGAGGAACTCTGCTCTCATTTTTTGAAAGCCAAGTTTTGAAAATTCAGGTAGTTATAGCACCACTTGAAATGGTATCTGTACCAAATGCGCCCAGAATTTTTGAAGCACTAGTCATGACAGATTCCACCACACAGGGCTGTTGACTTTTTAATGAGGCTCATGGCTACCCCTACAGGCCTAGTCATCCCTCTTGGGGAAATGCCGGTGGGTCATCTGCTACTGGATTGCCAACAGTATGAAAATGGGCTGATAGTATGGCATTGCGTCTACCTTGCATTTCCCGTTAAGGAATTTTGCCAAATATTACCCATTAAATTGCTTAAAGTGCTTATTTGACAATCTTAAAGGGCCTCCGTGGCCATAAAACCCTGTCACACAGCGTTGTGTTTTTATTTATAAGGTATCAACGTCCCCTTAGTCATGGTTCAGAATAGTTGACAAGGGCTACAACTTAGGATGTGTAGATAAATAACAGATATTGCGCCAGGCGGTGGCAAAACCATAAATTATTTCTATACAACAGTAGGAACAACTTTAAAATGTAAGAGAGTAAGGAAAAGGTTGCACGCTTACAGACAGCTACAGCATGAATTACATTGCACCGGCTCTTCCCGAACGGCACTGCCCATGGCTGTGTATCACCATCTGCCAGGCACGTGCTTGTTGAGGAGAGACTTGTATAGAACCAGGCCCTGTCTCTGGTATCACAGGATGCCAGTCTCTCACTTCTGTTACAGAGCTGGTTGTGTATTACTAGGTCTCATGTGGGTATTACCAGCTGCCTGTCTCACACTACTGATGGACTTGGCTGCGGGTAGAACTTGGCAGCGGTCAGGCTGCAGATGTTTTTTAGACTTAAGTCTTCAATTCTCTGTGGGGTCTACGGCCCCAATTTTCAAAGATGACGTTTAGACTATATGTCCGGTGCAGGAGTGAACATCTTCACTGTCCGATGCAATGATTTGGGTATGGGGTACGTAGGGGGAGCTCACTGTTTTGAGACCAGATAGAAAGCACTAATTTGATTTACAGGATTAGAATATATGAGAAACAGGGTTTTCTAAAGCTAGCCATTTGGCCTTACCGATCGGTGACTGTGCTCTTATATACAGCATGCAGTAAGTTCCTCTTCCACTAGCTGTGGCTGCAGGCAGCCATTAGTACCCCCTGAGAAAGCAAACTGGCAGGGTTTGTGGTGGTGGTCGCTTTGAGTGTAAACTATGGCAGAACTGAGTTGGTATTGTTCGACTACTGTTTGGGCTTCATATATAAAGGTGTGGTCAATTTTTTTGCTCATTACATATTATAGTTTGGGGAGCTTAATTCATCCATATTATTTTTTGGCATTATCTTTAAAGGCGATGTTTGAGACTTTGGCCGTTTTTTTTTCTATTGATCGTTGGGGGTCTGCCGCACGGAATTCCGTGATCAGCGGATTCTTGGTGCCGCTGTCAGCACAGGAAACGGACTGCTCTGCTCATAGTGCAGTGGTCCAGTATGGTATTTCAGGCACTGCAGTACCAAACTGGGCCAGAGCAATGTTGTCAGCACTACCTGCTTCTAGCGCTGACCACATTGACAGTGGCACTTGGAATCAGTTGATCGGCAGGGATCCCAAGCAGCAGACCCCCAGTGATCATTTATTGATGGATGAAAAATGCCCAAACTCCAGGACAACTTCTTTAAAGTTCCCCACTTGGGCTGACTATGGCGTTTAGTATATGAACGATTTCGTGTTTGCAGTACTTTAGTACAACATTTCATTTCTTCACCGCTGGCCACCATGTATTTTAAGTCTCACGACCAGATTTTTTTCATTTGTACCAATAAAGATTTTGAGATGATTTCTACTTGAGTGGATTGTATACGTGTTTCATTGTATGCTTCCAATAGGTGGTTAATGTTATACCAGCCCTCAGGTCCTGGGGACAAAAAGTGACCAAGGTTGGAGGGGGTGTTTATATTATTACCTGGTCCTTTCTTCCCGTTCCGCTGCGTATCCGCTTGTTCTTGGGTCCTCTCTATGGTTTTCCAAGATGGCCACGGTGCTTCTATCACTACTTAATGTATGAAGTGCATCAGTAGTCAGTACCTTGCTTATAGATTGGCCATTACTACTCACATGAGCAGTGGTGGTCAATCAGAGCAGCATGTTCTGCCTTGTATTACTGATGAACTACCAGTGTCTAGCCCACACTGGATAGTTTAAGAATCACCGTTGCCATTTTGGAACACCTAAAAGGGGCACTTGGAAAAAGGGGATACGCAGCAGAACAGAAGAAAGGATGGCACCATGTAATATAACTTCCCCACCTCCAATCCCACGACACATTTCATCTGAGGACCATTTAAGTTTAAATTCTATGTTTATTCAAGATATCCAGTGGTCTGTATCAGGAAAAACAAAGGTAACTGCACTTTTGTAAAAATTTTGATGTCAAAGATGTATGTCAACATTTTTAATTAGTAGGGTTCTGGGTGCTGTGACTTCCACTGATCGCTGAAATGAAGGGGAAGAACTGCTCCCACGTGCAATGCGCCTCTTGAACTGTTCAAGGTAGCGGAATACATCTATAGACTGTATGCTGTAGCGTTATTACCCTTCGCTGAAAATAATGGACCAAACCATGAAAAACAACCCCCTGTTACTATCTCCCTTCCTCAACTAAATATTACAGTAGGAACTATGAATTCCAGTAGGTAGACTTCTCCAGGCATCTGCCAAACCCCAATTCATCTATCGGACTGTCAGATAGTTAAACATGATTCATCACTTCCACATTTCCACTGCTCCAGGCGTGCTCTGCACTACTCCAACCGATGTCCGGCATTGCGTCTGGTGATCTTAGGCTTGTGTACAGCTCAGGGGCGTAACTAAAGGCTCAGGGGCCCTGATGCAAAACTTGAGCTGGCCCCCCCCCTCTATCTGTTTCTGTACCCGTACCCATACCTAAACCATGCTGCACAGAGACGTAACTTGAAGCTTCTGGGCCCCAATGCAAAACCTGTAACAGGGCCCCAAACTATAATGCTTTAGTCATAGTACTGGGCTCCCTATATGGGGAAGAGAGGCCTTATGGGCCCCCTAAGGCTCCTGGGCCCGGGTGCAACCGCATCCCCTGCACCCTCTATAGTTACGCCCCTGGTACAGCTGCTAGATTGTGGAAACTCATATTACGAAGCTCCAGATGTACAGTTCCTGTGCAGATATCACTTTCGGACATAGTATAGAACTTTAATATAGAGTAAGCGCTGTAACTGAATAGGACATTTTTATGCAACACATAATTTAACATTTGGTGGCCGACTCATGGTTTGCATGGTCTACCGCTTCATCTCGGAGATGTTCCTATTCCTAGATGCTTCCACTTCACATTAATAGCACTTACAGTTCATTATGAACTTGGCTGCAATGGTGTTAGCTGAAAAACCCTAACTCAATAACTAAGAGGGGCGTCCATATATATTTTTGGCCATGTAGTGTATGTGCTACGACTAGCTCCATACCCTTAGGTCAGTTGCAGATGAGCGTATTGTCACTTTCTGTAATACGGACATGTTGCAGTTGACAATGTAACCATATGTCATCAGTTTTTAATCACTGTTGGATCTGTATTTGCCTCCGTATTCGCAGTTCTTGTTTTTTTTCCTTCTGGGTAAATATGGATCCATATTTGACCAATAGAGAATGATCCCAATGAATTCAAATGCTGAGGCAAAAATTGACTAAATTAGCACATGTTGTGTTTTTAAAACTTGGCTGTGAAAAATATGTCCATCCACAGATGTACATTAGCTCTGTAAAACACAGACCAAATACGAAATAAAACTACGCTGCCTGAATGCAGCCTTAAAGTGTTCTGTCATCAAGCTATGCTGCCGTATGTAAGGTATGGGGTCCGCTCTCCTATTGGCCAAAACAGTATAAATATTTGTGCCATTTGGCTGTAACAAGCGAAAGAATACATTAGACACACAGTTTATGGTATTCATTAAGAGCGCTATTCCCGCCTCTCCCACCAACTTCACAATGATTGACAGACTGTTGTGTATGTAGATAAAGAGCAGCCAGCTATTCGGGGAAGCAGCCGCCGCCAGACTCAAACTATGTGTCTGATGATCGCTACTATTACCGAATTGTGGCAATATTTTTTGTGCCGTTTTGGCTAATAGAATTGACCAGTCGCCATTCTATGCTGCTCTTACATAGGACAGCATAGTCTAATGAGGCACTTTCAGGGTATGCTGGAGGGCTGAACGGAAACCAGACAGACCCCATTATAGTCAAGTGTTGCCTTTAGCTTCTGTTATGAGATCCGTTCAGCCATTGGTTGTCATCTTGCTGCTCCTATAACAGCGCAGGAAAATGGAAACCAAAATGCCTATGTGAATGAAGCCTTAAAGGAAATCTGTAACCATTTTTCCATCTATATCGTTAATAGGTGATAAAATGGGCAATTACATAGGTAGTATTTAGTGATGAGCGAGTATACTCGCTAAGGGCAATTGCTCGAGCGAGCATTGCCCTTAGCGAGTACCTGCCCGCTCAAGACAAAAGGTTCGGGTGCCGGCGGCGGGCAGGGAGCTGTGGGGGAGAGCGGGGAGGAACGGAGGGGAGATCTCTCTCTCCTTCTCTCCCCCCTGCTGACAGCCGCTACTCCCCCGCGCCGGCACCCGAACCTTTTGTCTCGAGCGGGCAGGTACCCGCTAAGGGCAATGCTCGCTCGAGCAATTGCCCTTAGCGAGTATGCTCGCTCATCTCTAGTAGTATTCCAACCATTTACTGTAAAATCAGTGGCTTAAATGTTGCCATGCAAATGATGGATGATCAGTCCAGTAGGTGTGCCGGACCATCAGTGGTTGGCTGTCCTGACTGTTTCGAGAGGCCTGAGTGCCACCCTAAACAACAACCCACTCTGTGCATGTCATTGCCGCCACGCTCCAAATCTCGTTCAACTGCCACAAGCAATGTGATCATTTGCGTACAGCGCAGAATATTTAAACCACTGAGTCTACAGGTATTCTCAGACCTGCATTGGTTACAAAACTACCCATATAAATGCCCATTTTATGGCCTATTACAGGGGGGCTTATTAGGTGTAAAAATGGCGACAGGCTCCTTTTAAAAGGATTGTTTGTAGAATGTGGTGATTTTAGATGAGACCAAAAAGGAACGGACCAGCATTGTACTTTTTTTAATCCTTGCCCACGTTCCTTTATTGAATCTTGTCCCTCTTGGATTCTTTTTCATTTCTAACAAGTCTTAAATTCTGATGTTTCCTTGTCACTTTCACTGATTGTACTTTAAATGCGGAGTCACATCGTCACATTAATTCAGCCTGCATCCCAACTTCACATGTGGGGTGAATCAAATATACGTTCCCATTTATTATTTGGGAAGCCAGTGACCCAGAAGGGAGGCCGGGAACCCGTTCTACGCAGATTTATGAAATAAATGAGCCTTTTAGCGGGCACATTTCTGCCGGTACTGATGTCTGGAGCGGAGACCATTAGACAACAAGATCAAATGCAAACATCAAGCCACTGGTCCAGCTCTTGTTTATCCACTTTCCTTTTATTTTGGCGCTGGTGACATTTCAGGATACAGTATGTGCCGACTTCCAGAGCTAGCGCCAACATTAAAGAGAAATTCACCCTCACTTCAATTCAGGCTAAGAAAAGTAAATAGACTCAATAAACCCTGCAGACTTTTCTTTAGGATGGATGTGGAGATTAGTTTCTCCCTTTGTCACAAGGATTAAAACCACAGCAACAAAACAAAAAGCAAATTACAAGGTTATGGAAGCCAATCAGGTAGACAAACAATGTGAAGAGCCTCTCTCAGTACTTCCTTATTGCAACACTTCAAGAGTACACAATACAAGACACTCCCCATCTAGAGTCATACACAAAGTATCAGCTACTTCTTCCCAAACACTGAGGCTATACACTAACATTTCATCAACCCCCTTCAGACCATTTTTGTTTTTTTAATTTTAATTTTTCTGTTCACAACTTATTTTTATTTTTCCCATTGACGTTGCTGTCTGAGGGCTTGTTTTTTTGCAGAACGAGTTGTATTATTTAAGGGTACTATTCAATGCACTATATAATGCACTGAAAACTAGAGATGAGCGAGCATACTCGGTAAGGCGATATACTCGAGAGAGCATTGCCTTTTTCGAGTACTTGCTGGCTCGTCCCTGAAGATTTGGCGGGGCCGCAGGGGTGAACGGGGGGTTGCAGAGGGGATCGGGAGGGAGAGAGAGGAATCTCTCTCACTCTCCTCCCCCTCGCTGCCCCGCGCCGCCCCCGACCCCAAAGGCCCTCCGAATCTTCAGGGACGAGCCAACAGGTACTCGAAAAAGGCGATGCTCTCACCTTACCGAGTATGCTCGCTCATCTCTACTGAAAACCTTTTAAAAAATGTTCTAAGCAATATACATATATACGTAGTATGCTGGGCTGAAAAAAGACACATGTCCATCCAGTTCAGCTTGTTTCCCCCTGTTGATCCAGAGCAAAGGAAAAAACAAGTGTAGTGCAATGCAGAAAAGGCAAATGCACCATTTTTGGAGGGGCTTGTTTTTACAGCACACACTACGGCAAAAGTTACATAACTTTATTCTATTGGTCAGAACGATTTATAGCAATTATTTGTTTTACAGGGGCACAGAGTGTTAACGCAGCAGAATGTAGCCCTAAACTCTGGCTCATGACCTGAAGGTTGTGCGGATTCAATCCCCATATGATTCAGGTAGCCGGCTCAACGTTGACTCAGCCTTCCATCCTTCCGAGGTCGGTAATAAAATGAGTACCCAGCAGTAAAGATGACTGCGGAAGGCAATGGCAAACCACCCCGCAAAAAGAGTCTGCCAAGAAAACGTCACCCTAGGAGTCCGTCACGATTCTGTGCTTGCACCAGGGGAGCTTACCTTTACCTTATTTGTTTTACATTTAAAAAATAAAATATGTTAAAAAAATTACTTTCCATCCCCATCTTCAGACCACTCTAACTTTATTTTTCTGTCAATGGGGTTGTGTGAATGCCTGTTTTTTTGTAAGATGACCTGTGCTTTCTATTGGTACCACTTTGGGGTGCATACAACGTTTTGATAGCTTTTTATTAGATTTTTTTGGGATGCATGAGATTACCGAAAAAAAAGCTCAATTTTGGCAACGTACTTTTTTTTCCGGCATCTGTGTGATGAATAGCCTGCTACCGGTATTTTAATAGATCTGACTTTTATGGATACAGCGATACCAAATATGTGAGGGGGGGGGGGGGGGATCTTGATTTTATTGATACAAATAGAAAAAAGTTTCTTTTAACTTTAATTTTTTTTTAAACTTTTGCAATAACTAAAAAAAAACCAAACCCTTTTTCACTTTTTTTCTTGTCTCCTAAGGGGACTTGAACTAGCGATCGTTTGATTGCTTTTACAGTTAGGCAACAATACTGTAACAATGTTGTATTTCTGTAGGCATTCTAATAGGAAGAAATTTATGGCAGCCCAGGGGGTTTCACAAGGCCCCAGGCTGCCATGTCACCCAAACAGCCACCCGGGATCTCATTGCAGAAGAACCATTCAGAACATTTGAATACCATTGTCAAAGTTGACAGCGGCATATAAAATGGTTAAGAGCTGAAATCTGAGTTATCGCCGATCAGGACTGATCGGGTATCAGGTATAGAAGATAGCCGATACCCGCTGCATAGGGAGTGGACTTGGCTCTCAAGCCCACTCCATACGATCCCCACGCACGCAGATATCGCCAAAGGGTTATTTTACGGTAACTTTTCAAGATCATGTAAAAGATTAAAATGCTAACATAATGCGCTGTGAACAGCTTTAATTTCCCAAAATCCCCTTTTCCGCAGAGCTCATATTATAAAACATTCAGCGGTTCTACTGCTCAGCATTGGCACCTGAGACCCGCTCATGTGTGTGATTCCTAACCAGCTCCGAGGACGCTTGAATAGACCCCTCTAAAGTCATGATCCAGACAAGTGATCCAGGTAATGTTACCGAGTACACGGCATATTTCATGCTGGCGGCAAATGGATAAAAAAAGGGAAATTTACTTATTTTTATTTGAGCTATAATATGAAGGTTTCTCAGCTGTATAACTTCTGGTAAAGGATAAAAACAGCTTGTATATATTGCATGCTCGAGAAGTCACTAATGTTTAACCCATACATGTCCAATACGAAGTATACTTGTATAAACCAGTGAATGGGGAAAAAAGAGAAGCAAATGGAGAAACAGAGAAATGGGAAATGGTCTACATAACAAAAACACTTTCGCTCTTCGGGGCTTCTCTCCTGACAAATAATCAATGGTTCAGGTATTTAAAGGGATTTCCCATCATTATAATAAAACCTCAAGGCTTGAGGCCTAGTACCCGAGAGCCAGAGGACATGGTAAAAAACAAGCCATGAAAATGATGGAAAGACTTGGGTTAAATAACTAAGTTATATAGCCTGGAGGAAAGACGGAAAAGTAAGTCCGTGATCAAAACCTTTAAATGGGTTACAAGTTTAGGTCAAGTTCAGAAGGGAAGTAAACACAAAAACAAGGAGGCACAATCTGAGATTAGTTGGGGGAAAGATCAGAAGTAATGTCAGAAAATACTGTTTTACTGAAAGAATAGTAGATGCTTAAAAAAAACCTGACAGTAGACGTGGTTGAAAAATCAACACTATGTGTTTGGTCATTTCCTCTCTACTAGTTTGTTGTTGGGGCAGTTGTATGCAATCATCTCACAGATGATCTATTGTAGTGGGTCAGCTGACCACATTACTGCAGCCCAGTCTCATCTGAAGAAGAGTTCCTGAATGACTAGCCTCTCTTTAAATACTCCTGGCTTCTGCATTATGTTGCTGGTTATAGCGTAAGCCATCCAGTATTCCCTGTATGCTTCCTAGTATTTTGCTCCTAATTTAGCTTTGTTACTTGTCAGTGTTTTTTTAGTTGTTATTTTAGTTTTTGCTTCTTGGCCTTGCAGTTTGAGTTTTTCCTGTTTGTATCTTTGTCTTGTTTCTAAGTTTATCTCTTCTCAGTTTTGTTTTCTTGCCTCTGGGTCTTAGTGCCATTACATTAGTTGTCCGAGTTAGTGTTTCAGATTGGGTTTCCATTAAGAATACTCAGGGACAGTGGTGTCTGGTGTTAGGGCCAGCATCAGGGATAGATTAGAGGAAGACTTAGGAAAAGCTACTGCTATGGTCAGTTATTGGTAGTCTGTTATTATTTATTCACCATCACCCATCTGCTCTATTATCTGACTACCATCACTCATCTGTTCCATTATTTATCATCATCGTTATCCATTTGTACCATCATCTGATCATCACCATTCTGTTCCTGTCAACTATTGGCGAGTTCCTATTCTTGCATTTGTTGTTACCCATTAGTGTTATATGTGCTACACATTATTGCTCATTCATCTGTCCAGTTGTTACAGAATTCGGCCCTACCTGGGAAAGTTGGCTATTATAAGTAAAGTCCAGTTTTGCTGTTTTCTGTCCTGCCAGCAAATGTCTAGAATAAACCTATATCTATCCCAAGAGAAAAATAAAAAGGAAATAATATAAAGGCAGACTAGATGGCCAACATGGCCTTTTATGCCATCAATCTTCTATGTTTCTATGGCTCCTGTTTCCACCCTATGAAAAGTGGCCAACACAAGTGCATTTATAAGTAGAGGTTCTACAACGAATTACTGAAAACACATCCAGATGTGTAAAAGGCCAACTGAATGTGCTGAGCAGTTTTTATATCTCCTATAGACATAAATCAAGACGGACTGCCTATGCATAGTCGGGCACCCCAGTTCTCATTATGGGTTGGGGTATCAGTGCTCAGAGTTCCAATTATTAGATCCCTATGGCATCTGCTACAGAAACCTTCAGCTTAATTATTAGATTTCTTTATAGAACATTTTGCTTTGTGACAAAAAGGCTTTAATCTTGTCCAAATATCCAAGTTAAAACACCATCCCTTTTATTCTGCAATTACATTGTCTACCACCAGTCTGACAGAATAACACCCGGCTAAGAGAGGTCAAATCCTAGTCTAGTTTAATCACAATGTTTGCCTGAAACTGTCTGGAGTTGATTATCGCCAGCTTGTACCTGATTATAAAATGCATTACGACTGTTCAGGGGGGTAAAGAGGCTGCAGAGGGTGAGCACGCTCCTGCTAACATTAACCGAATGTGAGAGCATCTAATGGTCCGTTACCCAGAGAAAGAAGAAGTGTTACCTACATAGAGAAAACCACTTAACGCCTATTGTGGGCCTACTGAAGTTTTTCACACGTCTTCAGGCATATTTTACAAACATACAGGCCTTCTAAAAGCTTTTTAATTATAAAAAATACTCTATTAACCTATTGATGGACTTCACGGCAGAGGCAGCCATCTTTGGGCTAGTTTTATATTCTACCTCTAATGAGTGATTTTCGGACATTTCACACGGAATGGAATAGTTTCGCAACACATAGTGGAAATTGCCCTTGCGGATTTTGATGTGGAATTGCCTGCAGAATTAAAGGAGTCCTGTCATTTAAAAAAAAAATTCAATACTTACCTTTTCTTTCCCAGGCAGCCCTCTTACCGCATATTCTCCTCCCCGATCCTCTCCTGGGTCCTCCAGTCCCCCAGGCCACCTCACTGCAAGCTGGCCAAATCCTCTATGTACATTGCCAGCAGTCTCCTTCCTGCAGAGCAATTTACGCTACATCACTAGTGATGTACTGTTCACAGCCAAGCAGGGAATGCCAGGCTATTGCAGAGACTGCACATGCACGCTGTCTCTCTGCAATAGTATATGAACTCTCACGACGAGGCAGCGCGTATAAGCAGTCTCAGCAATGGTTCGGCATTCCCTGCTACTAGTGACTGGGTACGCTGACCTGCAGGAGAGAGAATGCCGAAAATGGACGTCCATAAAAGAAAGAAGAGGATGCGGCTGGCTGGAGGTGAGGTGACTCGGGAAATTGGAGGGCCCAGAAGATCAGCGAGGAGAAGATGCAGTAAGAAGGTGCCTGGGAAGGAATAGGTAAGTATTGTTTTTTTTTTGTTTTTTTTTTAAAGGACAGAAACCCTTTAAAATATTTTTAGTTTTGAATCACAAGCCGCATGTTAGACATATGGATTTTGGTGTAGAAATCACTGCGGAACAATTCGACCTGTGTGAAAGGTCCTCTAGCCAAAACATTTATTTACAATGGATAGATGATAAAGGATAGATTGGTTGGAGTCCCACAGGTGAGACCCTCACCAAACACTAGAATGGGGTCTCCATCCCTCCCAGATGCAATGCAGCAGTGAGGCGGAGTGTGAATGGGGTGGTGGATGACCATGCATGCTGTTGCTTCTAGAAGTGATAGAAACAGATGAGCATAGCAGGATCTTCTGTACTGAAAAGTGTGGTCATCTATGCTCTTCAATACAGTTAGACAAAACCAAAAGTATACTGATGCACAGCATCTTAATGATTGTTATTTCAGCATATGTTGGACCCATTATGGGCTCTGGATACGTTTGGTGTGTACTCCTTGATTGGTATGAGGATGGTTTTATTACAGACTATCTCATGAAGAGAATGCAGCCAATAGCGTTGGCATTGGCTATCCATCCACTCACTCCGCCGCTTGTGGTTATGTATTGGAGTGAGTGGATGGATAGCCAACGCCTTTTCTGCGGTCAATGGCATCAGTGACGTTTGTTACAAGTGGCCAAAAATGCAGCCACAAGCGATGAAGTGATACACCTTAACTCGGACGCTGTCAGCTGCATTCTCTTAGTGGGACCGACTACAGTATTTTTAATCTCAAAAAATCAAAGTCATCTATAATTTTAGCGGTTGACACAAGTGGAAAATTGGTTCAGCCCAGAACATGCCTATCTCCTGCGCAGGAGAGTGGTTCGCCAAGCTTATTTATCCCATTAACACGAAAGATCAGGCCAGTGAATTTCACCTATGGCTCTGTTTACATGTTGAGGTCTTGCTGTAATTTTTGCAAAACCACAATAATACCGTAACATGTGACCACAGCTCGTTCATGGTGGCGACACCACTACTCCTCTTCACTTTCTCTCAATTTAGGCAAAACGGTGGAACAGCGACCAAGCTGTCCAGATGGAATAAAATTTTGTCAGTTATTGTCATCAGTAACATTGAGCTCTTCCTTGTGTACTATGTGGTCCAGAGTTTCCAGCCACATGACGTTTGTGGAGGGCAAGGGAGATTTCCAGAGCCTAGGTATAACTTGTCTTATGGCTACTAAGAAAAACTTAAGGGGATCTTTTATGATTCTTGATATGGGTCCAGGAATCATGAATAGTAGGGCAATTTTCGGAGAAAGAGTGATTGGGTCTCTATAGACTGAATTATATAGGTTGGTAATCTCCTGCCAGAGTGGGTAGAGCCGTGGACAGGACCACCAAATGTGTAGAAAGTTGCCTCTGCGGACAGCATCTCCAACAGGTGTCTGGGGATACATCTTAGCCAGTCTTGACGGGGTTTTATACCACTGGGTTAGGAGCTTATAATTAGTTTCCTGCTATTTAGAGGAGGACGATAAAGAGTGAGTTAATATAAAGGATTTGGCTCATAATTCTTCTGGGAAGGATTTCCCCAACTCCCTCTCCCAACTCTCTATGTACTTTAATGTGTCATTCTGTGTCTCTGCCGCCAAGAGGAGGCGATATAAGATTGAAATCCCAGCTGATAGGGGGGTGGATGGCATGCATACTTGAGTTTGGTTCACTTTTATATCAGTTTTGCTATTGTTTTCATTTTTTTAAAAAACATTGCGCTGATGTGAATGAGCCCAGAGGTTACGTCCATGCAGGGCAGATTTGCTACGCAGCGCCCACGGCGGACATTCCGTGGAAAATCTGCAGTTCAAACTTTGCTTTAAAAAATGAACAATTTAGTGTGGACTTTGATGCAGTTTTTGATTCGGAATTTGGCAAGGAATTCCTCCACTCAATTGAAGAGGTGGAATCTACACTGAAGGCCACTGCTATATTTGACATTCTGGGGATTTAAATTGTGTTCCATGTCAATTTCTGCAGGGAATATTTAGCAGCATGTGGACAAAATGTTGAACATTCAATTCACTTTCCTGCTACTGTAAATGCCACAGATTGTCTGTGTGGAGGGGCCACATGGAAAATCCTCAGTAAATTTGCCCCGTGTAGACATACCCTAATAGCTAGCAAGGGGTGTGTGCCTACAAAGTCTGGAATGCTATTCTTTTCCCGTTAGGGAAAGCACCTAGAAGGTGAGTGAGTGAGGGGACTTATAGGGCCATCCATGCTCCTCAGGGTAATATGCAGCTTCACAGAAACGTGTGCCAGGTCCTAACCAGGCGCAGGAGTTATGGCATAATTTACCCAAGTGATCAGCTGTAATGTGTGAGGGAATAATCTAACAGTGTCAAATTTCCCCACAGCACCCCTACAGGGAAAATAAAGCATTACACAAATGAGATCAATTAGCTGTCCGTGTAAAGCACGAATGTGCTAGGTCTTCAAGAGCAAGACATGCTCTTTGTAGCCCTTCTCCTCTTCGGCTAATATATGGAGGCCTAAAATAGGGAATAACACTCTATTAATTCTGGGTATGCGATTTGGGTGTCTTGGCAGCCAGGGGCCCTCTGAAGACCCCTGGGACTACCATGATTGGTCACCCAGTTAGGATGCCTATAACATGCATTGCCTAATAATAGGATGCCTGTTAAAATAAAGTATAAAGCAATACCATTGTATTGCATTATACTGTAAAAGTGAGGTACCCAAAAGTTAACACCTATCTCTGATTTTTACAAAACTTTGCTCATTTTTTCTTTATTAGAATGTATATAAAAATCTCAATTTTCAGACCCATTGGGCCATAGGGGCAAGAAATACAGAAGAGGGAGGATCAATTTTCTGAAGGTCATCCATATCCATATATTTTGATAGTTCATAAATTGGAAACTATTCGGTATAGGAAGATGTGCAAGGTGTCATTCTCTTTGTAATATTATGTAGGTCTATAACATATTTTTCCTGACACTGTAATCGCAAAATATAAGTTAAAGGGTAATTGGAACAAAAATTTCTACATTTTTTTGGAACTGAGCCATTCTAAAGAGAAAGCAAAAATATTTTTATATATACCCCATGCATATATACCACAACATTTCAGAAAGTTGTTCTTTCTAGTTGAGAAAAAATAATTAATATAAAATTTTAATCAAATGAATGTATTAATTTAAGTAAATAATTAATGACTGTGTAGATGAACAAATTGTATGTCAAAAAGTGGATTTCTCACCCAATTTGTGATATGACGCATACTAAGGTGTATTTGGGTCACCACTAAAATGGTAGTCAGTATTGAGTTGGCCACTAGAGATGAGCGAGTATACTCGCTAAGGCACATTACTCGATCGAGTAGTGCCTTAGCCAAGTATCTCCCTGCTCGTCTCTAAAGATTCGGGGGCCGGTGGGGGACGGGGAGCGGCGGGGAAGAGCGGGGAGGAATGGAGGGGAGATCTCCCTCTCTCCCGCCCGCTCCCCCCCCCCCGCTCCCCGACGTAACTCACCTGTCACCCGCGCCGGCCCCCGAATCTTTAGAGACGAGCGGGGAGATACTCGGCTAAGGCACTGCTCTCTCGAGTAATGTGCCTTAGCAAGTATACTCGCTCATCTCTATTAGTCACCATTAAGAACTTTTCCCTCTGCCGATGTGCAGAACAAATCCTTGAAATCTAAACACATTTCCCAAATTCACCCTAAACTGCCCAAAACAACTTAGCAAAGCACCAGAGAAAAACTTTATATAACTCAACAAATATAAAGTTATATTAACTTGCATTTGGATTTGCTGAAGACAATACAATGCAGGCCTGTCATAAAAAAGCATTAGGTAATCAATGCAAGAACTCTTGCACCCCAAGATATTATAGCGGGATCTACAGGACAGACAGGAAGGATAAAGTGTATCGCACATTTACTGTAAATTATTATAAGCAATGCCATGTGTACTGAGCACTGTAATTAGGGTTTTGCTCCTATAATATTAATGTTCCATTTTTCCAAACGTCTTGATAGGAATACATATGAAAGTGTATGTAATTACTGTGCCATGCGGTTGTCAAGGAGGACAGAAGGACAGTTTTATTGCTAGTTACCAGCCAGAGATTATACACTGCATTCAGAGATACTACAGATATTCTGACCCATCTCAGGTGTCTGATGATACAGGTAACTCAATGCTTTTAAAGGGGTTTTCTGCCGTCCTTTTTAATGATAACCTATCCTTTAGTCAGGTCATCAGAAGCTGATGGTAGGGGGGGCCACCCAGGGCAGGGGCCAGATATTGTCGTAAGCGGACAGGAAAGAAAGTGTGTGTGCCGGCTTCGCTCCCATTGAAATCAATGGGAAAGCCGTGCTGCTATGGCATTTACTTCTCCTCTCCTGGTCAGGAATGAATGTGCCATTCTGATGAGCAAAAAAGTGCCAGAGCAGTGAGACTTGTATTGATTTCAATGGGTGTGAAAAAGGCGCACGCATTTCCGGTGCAGATGGCTAATGACAATGTCCAGCCCACTGCACTGACAGCAGGCAGCTCGAGCAGCTGATGGACAGGGGTCCCGAGCAGTGTGCTTTAAACATGTTGGCGTGTCACTTGGACTGAATCTGTGATATTCTTAATGAAGCCTATATGGCTTGAATAAAGGTCTTTTGATATTTTAACCTCACTCCTTGGAGCTGGATGTTTGTTCTAAAATATCAATGGGTCTGACGTGAGACTATCCGTGCTCCAGAGTGGAGGAGAGAGTAGTCATAGAATCACAGAGTTGGAAGGGACCTCCAGGGTCATCAGGTCCAAACCCCTGCTCAGTGTAGGATTCACTAAATCATCCCAGACAGATGTCTGTCCAGCTTTTGTTTGAAGACTTCCACTGAATGAGAACTCACCACCTTGGTAACCTGTTCCACTCATTGATCTCACAGTCTGTGTCTCCTCCCTTTCACTTTCATCCCATTGCTTCTAGTCTTACCCTGTACAAAATAGAATAGGGCTGATCCCTCTGCACTGTGACAGCCCTTCAGATATTTGTAGACAGCTATTAAGTCTCCTCTCAGCCTTCTTTTTTGCAAGCTAAATATTCCCAGATCCTGTAACCGTTCCTCATAGGACATGATTTGCAGACCGCTCACCATCTTGGTAACTCTTCTCTGAACTTGCTGCAGTTTGTCTATGTCTTTTTTAAAATTGGGGTACTCAGAACTAGAAATAGTATTCCAGATGAGGTCTGACTAAGGAAGAGTAGAATTACCTCACGTGATCGAGACTCTATGCTTCTCTTAATACATCCCAGAATTGTGTTTGCCTTTTTGTCTGCTGCATCACACTGTTGACTCATGTTCAGTCTATGATCTATTACTATACCTGTCTTTTTCCCATGTGCTGCTGCTTAGCCCAATTCCTCCCATTCTATATGTGCTTTTTTCATTTTTCTTACCCAGATGTAGGAGTTTGCATTTCTCCCTGTTAAATACAATTGTATTAGTCGCCCCCCACTGTGCAAGCTTTTCTTGATCTTTTTGAATCCTCTCTCTCTCGCTCTTCCCTAGTGCTATTCCTCTTAGCTTTCTCAGTAAATATGATCAGTGTCCTTTCAATTCCCTCATCTAGATCATTTCTAAAAATGTTGAACAACACTGGGCCTAGGACAGAACCTTGTGGTACCCCACTTGATACATTCTTCCACTTGGATGTGCAGCCATTTATGACCACTCTGAGTACGATCACTCAGCCAGTTGTGAATCCACCTAACAGTTGCCTTGTCAATCCCATATTTGGTCACTTTTTCAATAAGTATGGTATGAAGCACTTTGCTAAATGCTTTACTAAAGTCAAGATATACTATATCTACTGCATTTCCTTGATCAACTGAGTCTGTTATTCTGTCATGGAAGGAAATTAGATTAGTCTGGCATAACTTTTTTGTTACAAACCCATGCTAGTTCTGGTTAATTACTCCATTCTCATTCAAGTACTTGCATACATGCTGTTTAACAATTTGTTCAAAGATTTTCCTGATAGAGAAGTCAGGCTCACAGGCCAGTAGTTTTCTGGATTGCGTATTGCCTTTGACACCAACCCGCTGTCACGTGTTTTTGCAGTGGTGTTGTACAGTGGTATTCAGGCGAGCTGGTTTTTTCATATTTGGTCCCTGCAGTTTGACAGCGTATGCATTGATTGCGCAGTGACAGACTGCATAGGGACTTGTTGCACTGATAAGGGGGATGGTAACACTCAGTTATCAATTTATTTATACATTTCCAGCAGGAATAACAGAGGAATGGCACAATGCTGAGTTCTAAGAGAAGGTGCTCCAAAATTGTAATTTCATGAAGTCAGAAGCAGTGTTAGGTCCTCTTTAACATTTTTTTTTATAGTTATAATGATACAGTAAGCGTGAACAAAAGTAGTTGGACTCCCCTATCAGTAGAATGGAGCATGTCTTATTAGCATGTCCTAAACCATGCTACAGAAGATGTAGACCCTTGGAGGTGTCAGCCATTGTTGTGACCGGAACTGCACACTACTGGATATATGGGTTATGCCGCTACACAAGCTGTCCATTACGAAATGCAATTCATCGGCTTGTCTACAATGGTACAAGGAGCATCATCGGACAGTTGAGCAATGGACGAATGTTCTATGGAGTGATGAATCACACTACTCCTTCAAATCAGATGGACATACCTGGGTGTAAAGCAGGCATGTCACTACAATTAGGCATTTGTGGCTTAAGCCCTGAGTTTCCAACTAGGCATCCCGGATCATCTGGGTGACCCTCACTTTCAACTGCATCAGCATCCTTAGGATGCTGATAGAGTTGAATACTATGGTAGCGCAGGCAGCTCCCTGCACCGCTATTCTTTTTCAGTGTAGCTATGAAAATAAATATACTACTCGTCTAGCTGTGTTCCCATGTCGAAAGGCATTCAGCCGCTTTAGCGCTGCAGCCAATCAGATTGCCAGGATGAGTCTCCTGCACGAGCCAGCGAGATGACGCTAGGTGAGTAGTATAGTTATTTCTTTTCATAGTGGCAGTGTTACTGAATTGGGGGAACTGACTGGGCATCCTAACTAAGTAGGGGGGCACTTACTAAGGGAGCATTTCTGCCGCTACACTACGTTACTAAGGCGGAATTTATACTGACTTGGCGAGCACTTATTAAGAGGGCATTTCTACCGAGTGTGTTGCGGGTGGCAATCAATAAGGGCACATATACTAGGTGGGGGTAGTATTAATAAAGGTGCATATACACTGGGTGAAGGCACTATTAATAAGGGCATGTATGCACTGTTTGGGAACACTTAGGCCGGCTTCACACGAGCGTGACGGGCTCCGCTGCGGAATATTCCGCAGTGAAGCCCGTCACGGCGCCCCCCAGAGACCCCATACTTACCAGCGGAAGATAGCGTGAAGACGCTTCCCCGCCCACCGCCGTCGCGTCATGTGACACGCCCACCGCGTCACATGACGAGGCCGGCCGCGTCATGTGACGCGGCGGCGGTAGGCGGGGAAGCGTTTTCACGCTATCTTCCGCTCGTTACAGCGGAAGATAGCGTGAACGGACGGCTTCCATTGACTGCAATGGAAGCCGTCAGCGCGTACACCCGCAGCAAATAGAGCATGCTGCGGGTGAGAACGGGAGATTTCACGGTGCGAAATTCCGCATCGTGAGCATTGTGCTATTAGGTTCAATAGAACCTAATAGCAGGGGGCAACGCAGCGGATTTTTGCCGCGAATTTACGCGGCGTAAATCCGTTCGTGGGAAGGAGGCCTTAAGGGCACATATAAACTGAGCAGGGACACTATTACTAAGAAGGCACCTAGACGAAGTGGAAGGCACTGTTAATAGAGCCATCTACACTGAGTTGGGTGGCACTATTAGCAAGGGAACTAAGGGGGCACCTATATTATGTGGGGGCACTAGTACGAAGTAACAGTACTAATGTGCATCAGTATTGAGTGGTAGGGAACTATTATTGAGCAAGGACACTTAGGAGGCTCAGACACTGAATTTTGGGGTCCTGTTAATGACTGTGGGGTCACCATAACTAACTGAAGGCACTAATTGATAGCAATACAGAGTCAATGTAACTCAGGAAGCACCAATATATGCGTTGAAACTCGTACCCCATATCTTTTAAGACCCTAGCAATGCCCCTGGTGTGGAGAATGCTTGGGGGAACGCCTTTTGCGTGAGTGTGTTGTTCCAACAGTTAAGTACACTAGAGGTTCAGTTATGGCCTGGGGATGTTTTAGGTCACATGGTCTCGGTCCATTGGTTGTAGTGACAAGAACCATGAACAAGGAGGTATACCTTCCAGTCAATAATGTGCTGCTGACAATGTGGTAATACTCTGGGAAAGGTCAGGAATACTTCCAACCAGAAAAAGCGCCTTGTCACAAATCCAGTATTGTTTTATGTTGGTCTGAGGATATGGATGTTCCATGATTGGACCGGCTGCACAGAGTCCCGACCCGAGCCCTACTGAACATCTCAGGGGTGAACTGGAACATCAGGTCAGGAAAGATGTACAGGTCCATCTTCTTTAAGAGATCTCGCCAGGCATTTGCAGGATGAATGGAGGGAAATCACAGCTGAAGTATATCACGCTTTAGTACAAAGTATGTCATGGAGAATAACCAATATCATTATGGCCACAGGAGTCCCACTACATTTTAACATATGGAAATAAACCCTGCATTTGATTCTTGCTCAGGTGTCCAAGTACTTTTGATAGGATAGGGTACCATTGGTTTATCACTATACCAACTGTAGAAGTTCTTTGACTTATCACAACAATGTAACTCTTTAGAATAAATGTGACATCAGCTTGCCTGTTCTGACTTTGCATGAATGCAGCTGGTAGCATGCCACTTGGGCACTTATCAATGGCAGTAATTTACGTCTACTCTTTGGCACCATGTAGGGAATTGGAGGCCCTGCGCTCATCTGCTCAAGCCGACGAACAGACCAGAAATTCAGAATCAACCCCAAATTTACCATATGTTGCTGCTCAATAAATTACACTCACACTCTACAGCGGAGGAGAAAAAAAAGGGAGTCTGTTAAATTGATGTTATCCATTGCCACAGAAAACAGATATTAACTGCACGGGAGGAGCTCAGCAACCTTTATAAAAATGCAGATATATCATTAGAAGCCTGACAATCAATCAGATGTGTTCAGCAAGGCAGATGCAAGAGCTGGGCTATGGGAAACGTAATGTAAGCATGATTAATTGTGCAACAGCCAACCAATGTGCAGAATAATGATTTCGTGGATACGATGGGAGTTTATTTACAGCTGAGCTGATTTATGGAAGATTTATGAAGCCATGAAGGCACAATGATGAACGATATGTACCTGTCTACACCGTCAGAGAACATGTTGGGGGGAACGGATAAGTCTACTGCGGAGAAAAGGTTTCTCCTCATGAGATCATTTTGTATTTCGTAAGGGGGCGTCCAAGATTAGCAATACATGGCTGTTTTCTACTAAAAACAGCCCTCTTCCTGCCCATAATTTGTCTATTATTGTCACTTCCCTCCTTTGAAGTGAAGGGGGCTGAGCTGCAATACCTCACGCAACCTGTGGAGATATACACTGATTAACCATTTTATTAAAGACCCCCATCTAGTAGCCAATTGGACCTACTTGGCCTTAAAACTGCAGTAGTTTTGTGTTGCATAGATTACACTTGGTGTTGAAATGGTTTTGCTGAAATATTGGCCCCTGTGGACAGGAAGCTTCTTGTAGTTGCTGCAAATTTAATGGTGCTACAGACATACACTGAACAGTTGACAGGAAGGGTTCATCAATTCACACTTCTTGTGCCAAATCCTGACCGTCCCATCAGCATGGTACAACAGAAAATTAGATTAATCTAACTAGGTGATGTTTTTCCACTGCTCAGTGATACAGTATTTGCTGCTCTTTTCCCTACTGGAGTCTCATCTTTTTGTTTCTCTTAGACAGCAATGGCGCTAAAACTGTTCGTCAGCTGTTATAACCCATCCAGGTATTGTTGTATCTTGTCTCCACCACAAATATAGGTGGAGACTTGTAGAGTGACAGGTCATGCCTTGTACCACCCCCCAAAGCTGCGGATTGGCTGACGTCCTGCTGGAGAGAACAGGGAGCCCAGAGCTTCCCTGCGCTGCTAGCCTTGGAGGACAGGGTCAGCAGCTACATCCATCCAGACATGGTGCTACCGGGCCCATGTAACGCGGCACTCGCGGAGGACAAAAGCACAGCGGCAGCGAGCCTGCCCGCACAGGAGCTGTGATGGATCCAGGCAGAGCCATCCAGCCATGCTGCTACCAGGGCCCTGTAAAGCGGCGCTGTACTGGCGCAGCAGGAGGACTCACAGCACAGCACTGGTGACAGTGGCAGCACAGGAGCGACAATGGGAGCAGCCAGAGCGCCAGGGTGAGTGATAGCTGTCGGCCGGCCGGGGTAAATTATGGCTGACAGGAGGAGGCACAGCGCTGGGGTCAGTGACAGCTGTCGGCCTCTCAGGGAAATTACGGAAGGGGGGGGGGTCTCAGGAGCAGCACCTCCACATCTCCCAGTTGTCCCAGCGCTTAGCAGTGGGAAGAAACAACTGGGGCACAACGGGGAGCAGGTTAGCAGAAATTACACTGCACAGCGGGGGCCGAAGAAACAGTTGCCGGAGAGCGTGGGGAAAAAGCGCTTGGGATGGTAGAATAGTGGAGCAAGTGAGGCCAGGAGGAGAACGAGGAACATACTTGCCTGAGGTTGGCAGAGCAGGAGCCAGCAAAGCGACTTGTGAAACTGTCATCAGCTCAGTCCAGGTGTGTGTCTCCAGCAGCCAATCCAGAGCTGTGTGCGTTCCTTCCAGCTCTGGCAGCCCAGCCCTTGTCTCCACCCATAACGGTGGTGGAGACAAGATACAACAATACTGCCCATCCGTGCTAAGAAATGATGAGTTGAGCTTTCAAATACAGTAGTTGTAGCACCAGTTTTGCATTTGACTGCGCACTGCCTGCTCATTAGAGCAATTCTTGACATCCTCCTCAGACCCCTTTCTTTGATGAGTTGTTTACATCATTTAAATTAAAAATAAATAAATCTTGTTATTTGTATAGCGCCAACGTATTCCGCAGCGCTTTCAGGTAATTTATCTATTACCCCCCACCAAGCTGGGTACTCATTTTACCAACCTCAGAAGTATGGAAGGCTGAGTCAACCTTGAGCTGGCTACCTCAACCATCAGGGATTGAACTTGCAACCTTCAGGTCGTGAGCGAGAGCTTAGGACTGTATTTGTTTACCTATTTCATTACTTTACAGTGTTTTTTTTCCCGTTAGGATAAGAGAACAGTAGCTTTTTAATGGCTTATGATACCATAACTTGTCACAGAAAGTTATTACGCACAAGTTAAACTTTTCTATATCATAGTCTACAGTGTCCTTTCCACAACATCACATATCATAGCTCTGCGGCAGCCAACATTGCGCAACCCTGGGACGAACAGTTGACCATCGTAGATCTGGTTCTTGGTATCTCGACAAACAGTGGATTTTGTCAGGTGAAGTTGGGCTAGCCACTTATTTCCCTGCAACTACCACTGCAGGAGAAATATAGTATTGCAGGATGGCCATTCAGATAAATGTCCGGCCTGTAATACAAGGGTGGCACAAGGTTGGGAATATATGACAGCTGACAGATCCTCTAACTCAGAAACTGCAATGTATTTCTATCAACTACTCCAAGACAACTGATGGATCAGTCAGAGAAGAGTGAAGTATGGTGCGTATTGAGCCCCGAGTCGCGTAATCTTACTAGGAGTTGCAAGGAAAAGCAATTAGATGATTAGCAACAAAAACAACACAACAGATACTGTAGCACGGTTAAACCAAAGAATTACATGGCGCTTAGACAGCAGCTGAAAACCAGGCAATGCAGGCGACAGGAAAATAGGATAATGCGTTTATCTTGTTACACTGTATAGGGGGCTCTTTAATCCCTGAAAGGAACCATGACTGTAAAGCAATCTAATATGGATGTATTTCTATGGCTCTTCTTCCTCTGCAGCAAATGATAATATAGGTGGGAATGCAGAAGGAAAGAAAGGGGGAGATGTTAAAATGACTAGAAGACCCCAAGATGAATAGCAGATCTGTCAGAATACAAAGACTCAGCTGAGTGAAGAATGAGAACTCAGCCCCACAGAGTCAGCCTAATGAAATTGTTCTGACGGAGATTAGTGACAGTACATTGAGCATTATAAGGTCATTGGCACTGGAGACGAGAGAAAGACTGCTGATAGATTAGAGACTGCTAGCTTCCTCACAGTCACAATCTATGGAGTTGACAGCACACAGGATGAGAGACAGCCTTTCAGTTGTAAAGTAACTTTTAAATTGGGCAACTCATGGAAGTGTCCACACGTAGACGGTCATGGGGATGACCAGAAGACACAAAATAATCAGGTGAAGGGTTGTAATGAGATAGAAATTTGGGGTATTTCCAATAAATTTAAAGGGGTTGTCCAGTTATACACTACTGATGGCCGATCCTTAGGATAGACCATCAATAGTACAACCTCATCTCCAAAAAAGTGGAGTTTGTACTATTGATGGCCTGTGTGAAATGTCAAGAAAACAAGGCGGCTCCATAGGGAATCATGAGCTACAAAATAAATAAATAATCAAATTGCAAAATGCGGCTGCAAGGCCTCGTTCACACAGGCAACACGGCATCGCTGCCAGAAAATCACAGCAATATCGCATCGCTGGTACGTGCAATATCGCTGCGGTTCCTTGCGATGATATTGCTATTTTGTAGCGCTACAAAAGTCGCAAGTGGTGCTGCAAAGCCACATGTGAGGATTTTTGAGGAGGAAGGGGGCTTGAAATATAAGCCCTAGCTCAAAAATAAGCCCTAGCTGCAGAAAAAAAAAAGTCTACATCACCTTAGAAGCTCTGTCCAGGGCTCTGCTGCAGCTTCTTCACATCCTCAACAGTATTTTTTCCTGCAGCTAGTGCTAAGGTTATGGCTTTGACAGTTGGATTTTCTACTGTCATAGCTGCATCGCACCGCACGAAAATTGCGTTTTTGTGCGATGCAACAGAGAGGAAGGCTCCATAGGGAAACAGGAGCTCCAAAACCTCACAAGTCATGTGCATATCGTGGGACCCACAAGGTTTTTGTGTCGCATGTTACAAAACATTGCACATGTGAATTAACCTATAGGAAAGCATGGGCTTTACATACATGCGATTTGTAGCATAGTAGCAACGCGATAAAATTGGGCAAGAAAAATTGCCCTTGTGAAAGTGGCTTAAAAAAAATAAACTAATTTAGAAATTGTTGCCAGCATCACATCTCACAAAAGTTGGGACAGAGGTAACAAAAGGCTGGAAAAGTAAATGGTACTAATGAAAAACAGCTGGAGGGTCAATCTTCTATTATTAACATGACTGTAAATAAAAAGCAGGTTAGAGAGGCAGAGTCTCTCAGAAGCAAAGATGGTCAGAGGGTCACCAATCTGTGAAAAACTGCATCTAGAAACTGTGGAACAATTTTAGAAAAAGATCATCAAAAGATTCAGAGACTCTGGAGGGATTCATGTGCACAACGGACAGGGCAGTCATTACTGGATGCTGGAGACCTATGGGCCCTCAGGCGTCACTGCATTAAAAACAGGCATGATTCTGTAATGCAAACCCCTGCCTGGGCTCAGGAATACTTCCAGATATCACTGTCTGTAAATACCGTTCACCATGTAATCCATAGATGGAAGGTAAAGCTGCATCATGCAAAGACGAAGCCAGATATTAACACAATCCAGAAATGCTGTCATATGCTCTGCGGCAAAACTCATTTAAAATGGACCGAGGCAAAATAGTAAAACTGTTCTGTGGTCAGAGGAATCAAAATGTGAAATGCTTTTTAGAAGCCACGGCTGCCGTGTCCTGCAGACTGAAGAGGAGAGGGACCATCAGCTCGTTACCAGCACACAGTTCATAGGCCGGCAGCTCTGATGGTATGGGGTTACATTAGTGCCTATGGCATGGGCAGCTTACACATCTAGAAGGGCGCTATCAGTGCTGAGCCGTATATAGAGGTTGTAGAACAACACATGCTCCATGCAGACAACGGCTCTGGCAGGGAAGACCTTGTATACTGCAGCAAGACAATGCCAAACCGCATACTGCATCCGTCACAGCGGCATGGCTTCACAGAAGAAGAGTCCGGGTGCTAAACCGGCCGCCGGCAGTCCGGACCCTCACCTGTAGAAAACATTTGGCGCATCATGAAACAAAAAATCCGGCAAAGACGACCCGGGACTGCTGAGCCGCTAGAAGCCTACATCAGACAAGAATGGGACAACATCCATTTCCAAAACTCCAGCAATTGTCTCCTCAAATTGTAGACATTTTTTGCAAAGAAGGGGGGATTCTACAAAATGTCCCTGTCCCAACTTTTGTGAGTTGTGTTGCTGCCAGCAATTTATAAAGGAGGTTTTTTTTTTTTTAAAGAAATGGAAAAATGTCTCCATTTCAACTTCTAGAATATGTATGTGTGGCAGCATATATGAGTGCAATCAGTTATTCAAAAAAAAGAAAGAATTTTATTGATCCATGTAGCCAATTCAGGCAACGTTTCGGACACACATCGGCCTTTATCAAGCCATCTGACCAGGCAAAGAGTCCATGCTGAAAACTTCTGATATTTGTTCCATTGTGATTAAAATATAGTTATATGACATTTCCAAATCATTGCATTCTTTTTTTCTTTACATTTCAGTGTCCCACCTTTTTTTGGAATTGGGGTTGTAGATCAGTGGGGGCCCATCACCTAGTAGCCCATCCAATCAGCTGTTTGTTGCCTCAGTGCTCCTGTACACTGATCTGATTTCTACAGGAAGCAGACAGCTCTGTTCTTACTGTAGTGGCCATGCTTAGTATTGCAGGTGAAGTTTTCATTCATGTCAATAGGACCTTGGCCTGCAATACCAAGAATGGAGCTATCTGCTTCCTGCAGAAATCAACTTGGTGCGCAGGTACAGCAGACTGATAAAAAGGTGATTGGTTGGGGTCCCAAGTGATGGACCGCCGCTGATCTACAGTTGATGATCTGTCCTGAGAATAGGCCACCAATAGTTTACAACTGGTCAACTTCTTTAACATGAAGATATTATAAATGACTTGTAGAAGTATACAGAAAATTCACATTCAAGTCTAATCAACTACTATGAAAGCCCAATATGCATAGATAGCAACATTTATCATAGCAAGATTACCTCGTTATGTTAAAGGAGTCTTCCAGAACTAACAATGTTGTGGGCAAGTAATGATATACTCACCTCCTTAAGTGATCCCTTGGTAGAATGCAGGAGTTCTGCTCACCGGAAGAAGATGCAGCAGTCACATGCCGTTCATTGCGCACATTGACCACTCAGCTAATCACTGGTTTCTGCAATCACGTGCCATTCATGGTAATGGTGGCATATATAGAAAAGATGGGACCTTGTAGCAAAAAAATTACATGGGCCCTTCATTATAAGTGTCTGGTCTTGCAACGCAGGGCAGGAGGGCCTGCTGTTTGTTTCCTTTTCCATGCCCTTTATAATGACCCTTGTGCCAACTCTCAGCATCCTGTGTGCTAACAATGCCTTTCTTCCATAGATAGGGGTTCCACACATGTTCTCGCTATCCAGTAACAAAATGTATGGTGTAATCAGAGCTGGGACCCCCTCTCTCCAAGGGCCCTATAGCAGTCGCATGATCTGCCTCTATGGCATGTACACCCTTGCATGGTAGAATCACCGCTGAATCCAGTAGTTGGCTGAGTAGTAGCATAGTGGCTGATTGGCAATGAAATTAAAAAAATGAACTAATACTTTTACAGACCCCCACCGTGGTCCCCACCAGGGCTGGCCTTTGGGGGGGGGGGGGGGGTACAACCGCATAGGACTTATCACTCTAGTAAGATGAAGAGAATGCCACGGTGCCCCACTACCAAATCTAGAAGGGGTTAACTTCAACAAGCCAGTCTGGTTACCTCTCCCCTCCGACAAGCAAGTCGAAGGGGAGAGGTAAGGGGGACAAAGGCAGTGGAGGAGGGAAGAGTAGGGGTCAAAGTACTGCTGCCATGGAGGAAAGGTGGTGGTGGTGGGGGGGGGTTAAAGTGCTGATGTCCTTGGAGGAGAGGTGGGGAAAAAAAGGGGTGAAAATGCTATTTCGGTGCAGGACCGATGGGAAGAAAGGGGTTGAACTGTTGCCACCAGTGGGTAAGATGTGGTGTAAAATGTTGCTGCCATTTGAGCTACACTGTGATGTTTGGCGCAGCTGGCACGGTAATTCGTGCTGTACCATGGTACTCATCTGGCGTTTCCCAAGCAATACTTTAATGGGGTATTCCCAACTCGGCTTTTCGTAGTCAAGATGGGAAACAGTTGCAATAGCTACTGGCCACCTAGCCAGAGGCTATGAAGACAGCTGAGAGCTTCAGCCCAGTGCACTCTGCGTAGCGCTCATTGAATTGAATGGGAGCTACAGAAACCACGTAGTACAGCACGCCACGCTGTTTCCATAACTCAGGTAGTTGGGGCTGAAGCGCTTGGCTGTTTCCGACAGGCAGTCAGAAATCGAGGGCCCATCACTTGTGTGAGACTAGCCTGAAGCACAATTTGTTGCAGTGAGCACCGCTATTATTCTGCAATATGGAGGGGGCAAAATTGTAAGTGGGCTGGTGGGGCTTGTACGCCAGGGCTGCTTTATAATCCCAGTCCGGTCCTGGTCCTATTAATAAGGGAGGTCACCCAGGGCATCTGATTACTATGTGGGGGCACCCAGGGAGTCCCACTAATAAGTGGGGCCAGAGAGGGTCTTACTATTAAAGGGGTTGTCACACAACAGACCTTCATCACCTATCTATAGGATAGATGATAAAAGTCCTATTGGTGGGGGCCTCACCACCTAGGCCCTCAACCGAGAAAAGAGAAATGGGGTCCCTTGTCATCCTTTTCTTATCACTGCAGAATGGCTGAATAACCGGAAGTGATGTCACATTGAGTGGAGCTATGGCCGTGCAGCTATGAGCTTGGTTCTGGTGCTGTATTCATGTTATGAGCTTGGTTCTGGTGCTGTATTCATGTCATGAGCTTGGTTCTGGTGCTGTATTCATGTCATGAGCTTGGTTCTGATACTGTATTTATGTTATAAGCTTGGTTGTGGTGCTGTATTTATATACTGAGGTTACTCCTGGTGCAATATTTATAGATGGTTTAAGGATGGAAGGACATGCTGGGGATGGCTACACATTTCTTAAAAGAGGTTCTAAAAACAACCCTGAACTAGTGGCAGTGACTGGTATTGCAGCTCAGTCCCATTCACTTGACATTTCCTTGTCTTTTGTATAGCAATAGCACGGTGGCTCAGTGGTTAGCACTTTTGGCTTGTACCACTGCATTCTTAGGTTGGAATATAACCAAGAACATCTGCATAGAAGGGCGCACTGAGTGACATGGAGTGCTTGTGTGTGTGTGGCGGTATGCTAGCGAGCCACTTTGCCCTGGGTCATATTATGGAGACACAGGACTAGGCCAGAAAACTAAACTTTTCCCCCAGACGAAAAAAGCCTAGTTACAGCTCTGTCTGCGTGGGATTTCTCCGAGTGCTATTGTTATCTCCAACATAGTAAGACAGAGGCGTAACTTGAAGCTCCTGGGCTCCAGTGCAAAACCTGGAACGGGGTCCCCAACTATAATGCTTTACTTATAGTACTGGGCTCCCTATATGGAGAAGAGAGGCCTTATGGGCCCCCTAAGGCTCCTGGGCCTGGGTGCAACCGCATCCCCTGCACCCTCTATAGTTATGCCCCTGTAGCAAAAACAAACTGGTTAATTGGCTTCCTATAAAAATGGCGTGTGTCTACGATATGGAAATTTTGTTGTAAAAGTGGACACCATCTGTATAATTTTTACAACACAGTTCTTGCTCCCTGTAATGGCACAGCTAGTTGCTATACTAAAGCCAGGTCTCTATGCCCCGAGGTACAGCAGCCTCATGCCACAGGAGAGAACAGCAGCACTCCAAGTGCGGGACATCAAAGGCATATCAGGATAATGACAATTGTGTTTTCACAAGCTACTTTCTTATAAAATCACTGGGGACTCTGTTATTCAAATGTTTGCAGACGTTGTTGAGTTAGACACTTGCTTACGCCTGCAGTAACCAAGTTACCAGCAGCTCCCCACAGACCAGGACTCCGACTCTCCCCCACGCCTCCTCAGGCAAACATCTCCTGACCTTTACCGGCTTCTCAGCAACCAGGAAGACTTCAGGAAAAAACTGTTCTATTGCTGATCAGCTGGATGTACACCAACGAATGCTCCTTCTACCTGCCAGGTTACCGAGGTCTCCTATAAAATGGATGTGCTCAGACGAAACCGACACGAACGTCCCTCGCTAGCTATTAAGATGCTACATTTTTTGAGTCCTGCAGGAAATGTATTTCATTCTGAAAGATTCTGAAGGTTGCAAAGTATCAGCTCATCCTTACAATGCCCATAACATATATTCAACACCCCTGTTCTATGTCGTTCATGGTTTATAGTGTAGCAGCGTAGAATCGCCATGGCTTAATTAGCCTTTTTTTCCCCAATGCTAAACAGTAAAGCTTCTTAAAGGGAACCTGTCATTTCTTATAAACTATCCCCAGTGTACTTTAAACCACCTTTCAGAACTGGTAGCCATCAATGCCAATTACACCCTCCAATTATTACCTTAGGAGGTGTGTTTTATAAATATCCTGGGCTGTATGCTAATGAGGCCTTGAAAATTCAGTGGGCGTGCCCGGACCATGCTAGCCACTCAAATAATTCATTGTAACTCCTGCTGTCTTTGATTGATGTGGATTGATGACATCACCTATGTTATCCACATGGCTGTCCAAATTTCATGAATGCACCCCGCATCCTGGGACTGGTAATGGTGGATCCACATAGGGAAGTAGGAGAGGTCTGAGGTCCCCAGAGCCACACCGACCTCCCACCGGCACCTACTCATAATACTGCAGCAGGCAGAGCTTCCAATACATAGGCGCACAGAGTGCAGACTCCGTCCGGTGTGACGCTGTACACCTGCTCTCTCGTAGTGTGACCTCACTTTCTCCCCCTTGCTTTGGCACTAATTGTACTTTGAGTGCTAAAATTGGGGATGAGGTTATGCCATGAGAGCACATGTGCAACGTCACAATGCACGGCAGTCTGTATATATTGACAGTTCTAGCTGCTGCTACATTAGGAAGCAAGTGATAGGCACTATGCTGGGTCAAAGAGGGGGTCATCAATACTTAGTGGGGCCACAGAGGGGTCACCATTACTTTGTGGTGCTACAAAGGGGTCACCATTACTTCATGTGGTTACTATTACTTAGCCGGGCTACAAAAAGGGTCACCATTACTTAATGGGGCTACAGACAGTGAACTATTACTTAGGGGGAACAGAGTACACATTATTACTATGGGAAGTACACTGAAAAGTTAATTAGAAGTTGTGGCAACAGGATTTAATGTGTAGAGATGACTCGTGGCTGAAAGTCGCCTCAGTGGCACACATGACCCAGAGAGAAGAAAAACATCACCTGTGATCACTGGAGGTAGCTGCACTGTAATGACTATCACTCCGTAGAACTGTTAATTGAGTACATTATATGGTATCTGTAATACTTACAGTTATAATAAAGCTGAGCTGCTGTACAATATTCCATTTTTGCAGGTTATGTCTTATTTGAATATATAATTAATATTTTTTTTTGGAGGGGGGGGGTGAGCAAGTCTTGTAACCCCAACCGAGGACCCATGGTCTAGTTAATCCGCCAGTGGGTCTGATACTGCTCAGCTGTGGGCAGACTTCCCAGCTTCTTCTCCACATGCTCCCATTGTTACTCCCGGGACACGGTGGTGCTGCCGCAGCATCTCAGTGGGCACTTTTTCCGTTTAGGCAGCTGATGTCGGTCCCGGGATGCCAAGCGCACGTGTGAGATATGGACAGCCAAGTGATGGTGTAGGGGACATTCTGCACATCAATCAGAGAGGCAGCATTACAATGACTTCTTCGTGCAGCTAGCAGGGTCCGGGCGCACCCACCAGACTGTCAAGATGTCATTATGATATAACACGAGGTTTTGTAAAGTACACTTCCCAAGGTATGTGGGTGTAACTGGCAATTATAGCTACAAGTTCAGAAAGCTGATGTGGTGGATAAAAGCACATTGGGGATGGTTTAATAGGGTGAAAACAAGTGACAGATTCGCTTTAAAACAAATCTCTACAAAGCGTTCTCCATTCATTACGGTTAGTAATTGCATATGGAATTGTTCACCTCTGTTACTATGACAAACCCAAATTACCAGTGAACAACTGCAGATCAACTGTGCAAATCTCACACATCTCAGCTGCTTTCCTAGAGAAATGGTAACACAAAACACTAAAAACATCTCCGTGATGAGATTATTAATAAGTACCAGTCAGAAGGAAGAAGCACAAAGCATTCCGAGTCACTGAATAATACACCTCGCCTTCCAGCTTCTATGGAATCACAGCTTAATCATCTCCAGCTCATAGACCTTCCATACATGTAAATTATAATGCTGCACTTGGGCTTTAGTGCTTTTTTAAGCTGTTGATTAAAACACTACGATGCAGAAAAGACTGTTGATCCTCACGCTCGGCCTTCGTACATCTAGCTGGTGGAAGGTGCCAAATGCATTACGCACATCCTAACAAGCTACATGGCACCAGGAAAGAGTATCTACGTCAGCTATGAGCTGAAAGAGATTTGCGCTACAAATGACGCCAGTATCTGTCATAAATTACAGTAATTATGTCAGTCCGCAGAAGTCACACGCCTCCCACCAAGCCATATCCATTATGAAAAGTGCAAAGATGCCATAAAAGTTACAAATTATTGCACAACTGCGGCAACAATATTATCTGTAACTTTTTTAGGTCTCAAGCCCCTGTGTGTTCTAGTCTTAATAGATTACATTGCAGGGCACATTTATATAGGAAGCTCAGACCTACAGTATACTACTCTACCACAAGTATTTGGACACCCCTATCAGACTGTTAGCATGTCACGTGTCCTAAACCAAGCTGCATATGATGAAGCCGCTTGGAAGGGTCAGACAGTTTGTGATAGGGACTGCATGCTATTGGATATATGGGTTATGGCGCTGCACACAAGCCGTCCATCTTGAAGAGCAATGCATTGGCCAGTCTACAGTGGTGCAAGCAGCGTCGTCGTTGGAGTTGAGCAATGGAAGAACATTCTATAGAGTGATGAATCACGATACTCCATCTTCAAATCAGATGGATGTACCTGGGTGTGGAGGAGGCCTGGGGAACGCATTTTACCTGAATGTGTTGTGCCAACAGTTAAGTACAGCGGAGGTTGTAGTGGCAAGAACCATGAACACAAAGGTATGCCATGATATTCTAGACAATAATGTGCTGCTAGCAATGTGGCAATACTCTGGGAATGGTCGGCCATACTGACAAGAAGTCAATGTGCCTTGTCACAAATCCAATACTGTTTTACATTGGTTTGAGGATATGGATGTCCCACAATTGGACTGACTGCACAAAGTCCTGATCTGAACCCTACTGGACACCTTGATACGAACTGGAGCATTGGGTCAGGAAATATGAACAGGATCCATATTCTTTAAAAGAACTCACCAAACGTTTGCAGGATGAATGGAGGGAAATCCTAGCTGAAGTGTATCAGACGTTAGTAGAAAGTATGCCATGGAGAGTATCCAATGTCATTAGGGCCAAAAGAGCCCCACAAAGTGGTAATATATGTCGATAGATACTACTTCTGATTTTTGCTCAGGTTTATGATCTTGAGGGTCCAACTTCCAGAATCCCCATTGGTTCTGAGAATCAAGCAGTTGCCATGTTGGTTTAGCACTGTATCCCCTTTGCTGCGTTTCCTTGTACAGCGTTACTCCTGACCGTCCTCTGTGCAAGTAACCATTGCATAGCCCCATTCATGTGAATGTATCTACAGTTCCCAGCACAGCCCTCTAGCCAGGAATGGCACTTGTGCAGGAATACTTAAACTATATGTACATGTGCGATATTCCCACAGGAGCTCCATGTGATTGTGAGACGCACAAAACTCGTGCGAGAAAAGAGACTATTATTTTCAAGGGGTTCATTTCCATGAGCAATTTTTCACTTGCACATTTTTAACGTGGAAACGCATCGCAGAAGCCTGAAAACCAATCACAGCTATTCAATGCGATGGCTGTGATTGGTTCATCGAGCGCTGGCTGTGATTGGTTGACCCGTGGCACTCGGGAACCAATCACAGCCAGCACTTCCTGGAGGCTGGGATTTTGAACCTCCAAGCCAGGAAGTGCTTGCTGAAAACTACAAGCAAGTCTGCCGGAGATGTGTGGCGGTCCTGAGAGCGCCTGTTAGGTGATGGATTTTTTTTTCTTTAACTGCAAATATAGCTTATTTTAGGAACAAACAGCAGGACTTCTTGCTGTAAAAGTTGCATCACACCGCACAAAAAACATGTTGCGATGCAACAGAAAGGAAGGCTCCATAGGGAAACATGGGCTACAAAACCTTCTAAATTGCGGCAATATTCAGCAACCCGTGATTCTTTTTTTCTCACAATGTAGCAGCCTACAAAACATCGCTAATGTGAAGGAACCCATTGGGAAGTATCAGCTTCACATACATGTGATTTGTAGCACTGTCGCATTGCGAGAAAATAGCGCGATTGTGTCGCCCATGTGAAACCGGCCAAAAGGATGGGAATACCCTTTCCAATACTAGTTAGAGTATCCATTAAAAAAATAACAGCAACAATGTTATTCCAGTTATAACACTAGTTCACAGAATACAGTTAAACCACTAATGACATTCCTAATGTACCAGTAGGGATGGGGTGAGAATTACAAGTTCGTTTTCTAGCCAAAAAAAGCACAATTTCCTCTTCTCTAGTGCAAATAACCTCAAGAAATGCGTTTGTTTCTTTGTAGAATCCTCTGTACCTAATATAATATAAAGGTTTGTTGATCCTCACTGCACAGCGGGTCACAAACCTGAAACACTGCGGAAGGGCAAACCAGGAAGATAAAAAGTGGGCTGCGTATCCGGCCACGTCCACCCAGGAACAGGACAAACACAACACACAGTACACGGCACATGCAACACCCGGGGTGTAAGAGGGGTATATACTGACCTTAAAGCTCCAGTAGTTTGGTTGCTAATAAGAATAGCAAGAAAAGAAACTTTGTTAACTTTTTCTGTTTATTACACCGCTTTGTTACAGTTGCAGCTAATACATCAGAAATACTGCAGCAGCACCATGCTCCATCATTGACACCGGTCGACAAGATTAGGTTTGGACTTTTCGGCATCCTATTTTCAGGAATATTCAACTATTTCCATACCATATTTTACTGTGTAGGGGGAGATTTATCAAGTGTCAAAGGATGCATTAGTTTAGGATCTACAAAAATTGCTGCAAATTCTGTCAAATTTATGAAAATGGCGCATCTGACATTAAATAGTGTATATTATCTTGGAATAGTATGACTAGTTCCCACTTTAAAGGGGTTTTCTGACACTTAGATATCGATTATCTACTCCTAGGATAGGCCATCAGTATCAGATTGGTGGCAGTCCAACTCTTGGCACCTAGCCCGTCAGCTGTTTGAAGGCAATGCAGTGCTCTGGTAAGGGTGCCTTCACACCTTGCTGATTTGCTTCAGATTTGGTTGCTGGTTTTGAAGAGGATCTGCAGCAGATTTCACCTTTTCAATGAATTCAAATTGAAGTGGGGGAATATGCTGCAGATTTGCACCAAAGTCAAAAGCTAATCGGTGACGTGTGAACGCACCCTTAGCACTGCAACTTCTTCCTTAGCCGGTGACATCTTATTTATCAGTCACATGACCTCTCTGCAGCTCAGTCCTCTTTAAGTGAATTGAACTGAGCTGCAATACCAGACAGTGCTACAGCCAATCCACTCCGGCTCTAATCCACTTGTCCGAGTGGTGTGGTCTCTTCAACCAACTGATTGGTGGAGGTGCCAGGAGTAGAACCCCCACTGAATATAACGCGTCGAGCTATGAACCAATAGGAACACTCATTACATCAAATTGAATTATGTCGGTAATATGTAGTATTACCCTTTAGTTACAGTGACTTGTAGGCACACAATAACTCCAATGTTCAGAGCAGACAAAGGCGCTCACTATTAGACAAGCATATTTTACTTTGTATTTAGTCCATTGGGACCGTAATATGGAGCTAATGGAGCTGAATCAAGCTATTAACAGGGCTGTATTTTTCACACAATATTTGTAAAAATACAGCATGTCCTATTTTTGGCAGATTTTGCCTCAGTATTGCTATTCTTCTCTATTGGGCCAATACGGATCAGTATTTACTCAGTAGAAAATAGAATATGCAAAGGCAAAACAGATCAAATACTGCTAACATACAGATGACACATGGTTGTAATGTCATCTGTAATACAGATCCATATTATAGATGTGTTAGTATACGCTTATCTGAAAGCGTGCCTTCAACACGGGCGGCATGATATGGATGCGAGAAAATCACGGCGATATCGCAATTTTGTGTCACTACAGAGTCATGTGACTTTGTAGCACCACAAGCGAGGATTTTCAGGGGTGGGGAAGGGGGTTAAAATATAAGCCCTACCCCCAAAATAAGCCCTAGCTGCAGTAAAAAATAATTAAATCAACTAAGAGGCACTGTCATCTCTGGCGCGTTTTCTCCCCTGACGTTCCCCAGCAGGCGTCTTCAGTCTTCTTCCAGCTCTTCCTAGATTGGAGGATCAAAATACCTGCCTCCAGAAAGGGCTGGCTGTGAGTGGTTCATGAGCGCCGTGACTCAGGCAATCAGAGCCGGTGCTTGATGAACCAATCACAGCCATTTATTGATTGATTGAATGGCTGTAATTGGTTTCTCGAGCACTAGCTCTGACTGGTTCCTGAGCACGCGGCTCAGCCAATCAGAGGCGGAGATTTTCAAAGTCCCAAGCAGGAAGCTTTGCAGGAGAACTTCAAGCAACTGCCAATGAGCTTCAGGGAGGATACACGGGGAGAGAACAGCGCCTGTTAGGTGATGTATTACCTTTTTTATGCAGCTAGGCCTAGTTTAGGGCTTTTACTGTAGGATTTCCTGCTGTAAAGGTTGCATCACACTACATGAAAACTGCATTTTTGTGCGATGCAATGCAACACATAGCAAGGCTCCATAGGGAAACACGGGCTATACCCCCCTATACCCCCTGCAAATTGCCGCTGTATAGAGCATGCCACGACTTTGTATTCTCGCAATGTTGCAGGCTACAAAACATCACTCGTATGGAAGAAACCATTGAAAAGCATGGGCTTTACATACTAAATTGCGCGAGAATATCGCCTGTGTGGAAACGGCCCTGAACAGTTAACTAAACTGTTCTACAGTCGGTCCAGAAAGGTGCTTGTGAGTTTTCCTATGATAGATCCCATTTATAGGTAGTAAACCTGATTCTATAAATCAGAAATCCTACGCAGGATAATCAGAACCAAGAGCAAGGAAGCAGCGGGGAGGCTATATTCCTTATGATTACTATGCAACCCTATTTCACTGCAGGCTCTGTAATTTTCTACACAACAAAACCTTGCTGGACAGATATCACAAAGTAAAGCTTCTTCAAGAACTACTGGAAATGTCAACCTGGAGATCTAGCTGACATTTGGTTTCAGAGAAGAAACACATACCTGAACAAGGGTAGAAATAAATGAACTTTTCAAAAGTTCTGTCAGTTTGTTGAATTTGGACAAAAAGTTTGGTTTGGTCCGAATTAGTCTGAACCAAACCCAAATTTCACGAATACCCACAAAATTTTGAGAAGAAGCAGAAGGGGGCGAAAGAGAAAAAGAACGGGGCGAAAGAGAAAAAGAACGGGGCGAAAGAGAAAAAGAACGGGGCGAAAGAGAAAAAGAACGGGCCGAAAGAGAAAAAGAACGGGCCGAAAGAGAAAAAGAACGGGCCGAAAGAAAAAAATAGAGAGAAAGAGAAGAAGAATGGGGAGAAAGAGAAGGCGAATTCAGAGATGGAGAATGCAGAAATGGAGAAGAAGATTAAGGGGAAAAAGAAGAAGAATGATGGGAATAAGTTTAAGGAGAAGAGAAACGAGGGCAAGGAAAGGAGAAACGAGGGCAAGGAAAGGAGAAACGAGGGCAAGGAAAGGAGAAACGAGGGCAAGGAAAGGAGAAACGAGGGCAAGGAAAGGAGAAACGAGGGCAAGGAAAGGAGAAACGAGGGCAAGGAAAGGAGAAACGAGGGCAAGGAGCAGAGGAACGAGGGCAAGGAGCAGAGGAACGAGGGCAAGGAGAAGAGGAACGAGGGCAAGGAGAAGAGGAACGAGGGCAAGGAGAAGAGGAACGAGGGCAAGGAAGAAAAGAACGAGGGGAAGAAAAAGAGGAACAAAGGGAAGAAAAAGAGGAACAAAGGGAAGAAAAAGAGGAACAAAGGGAAGAAAAAGAGGAACAAAGGGGGAGAAGTAGAAAAAGAATGGGGACAAATGAAAGAAGAAGAAGAATGGGGACAAATGAAAGAAGAAGAAGAATGGGGACAAATGAAAGAAGAAGAAGAATGGGGACAAATGAAAGAAGAAGAAGAATGGGGACAAATGAAAGAAGAAGAAGAATGGGGACAAATGAAAGAAGAAGAAGAATGGGGAAAAATGAAAGAAGAAGAAGAATGGGGAAAAATGAAAGAAGAAGAAGAATGGGGAAAAATGAAAGAAGACGAAGAATTGGGAAAAATGAAAGAAGACGAAGAATGGGGAAAAATGAAAGAAGAAGAAGAATGGGGAAAAATGAAAGAAGACGAAGAATGGGGAAAAATGAAAGAAGAAGAAGAATGGGGAAAAATGAAAGAAGACGAATGGGGAGAAGTAGAAGACGAATGGGGAGAAGTAGAAGACGAATGGGGAGAAGTAGAAGACGAATGGGGAGAAGTAGAAGACGAATGGGGAGAAGTAGAAGACGAATGGGGAGAAGTAGAAGACGAATGGGGAGAAGTAGAAGACGAATGGGGAGAAGTAGAAGAAGAATGGGGAGAAGTAGAAGAAGAATGGGGAAAAGTAGAAGAAAAATGGGGAGAAGTAGAAGAAAAATGCAGAGAAGGAGAATAAGAATGCAGAAAAGAAGAAGAGGAATGCAGAGAAAGAGAAGAGGAGTGGGGAGACGTAGAAGAAGAATGGTGAGAAGTAGAAGAAGAATGTGGAAAAGAAGAAGAATGCAGAGAAGGAGAAGAAGAATGGGAAGAAGTAGAAGAATGTGGAAAAGAAGAAGAATGCAGAGAGGGAGGAGAAGAATCCAGAGAAGGAGAAGAGTGGGAAAGTAGAAGAATGTGGAAAAGAAGAATAATGCAGAGAAGGAGAAGAATGCAGAAAAGAAGAAGAGTGGGAAGAAGAAGAGTGGGGAGAAGAAGAGTGGGGACAAGTAGAAGAAGAGTGGGGACAAGTAGAAGAAGAATGGGGACAAGTAGAAGAAGAATGGGGACAAGTAGAAGAAGAATGGGGACAAGTAGAAGAAGAATGGGGACAAGTAGAAGAAGAATGGGGACAAGTAGAAGAAGAATGGGGACAATTAGAAGAAGAATGGGGACAAGTAGAAGAAGAATGGGGACAAGTAGAAGAAGAATGCAGAGAAGGAGAATAAGAGTGGGCAGAAGTAGAAGAATGTGGAAAAAGAGAAGCATGCAGAGAAGGAGAAGAAGAATGCAGAGAAGGAGAAGAAGAACAATGAGAAGACAAATGAGGGGAAAGGAGAACAATATGTTAGGCCAAGATGAACTGTATATGGTTCAGGCTCATGCCAAACCAGACTTTTAGCAAAGTTTGATCCAAAACTGGGTTTTGGTTGACTCAACACTAAACAGGGGTCATAGAAAACAAATAACACTATTAAAACTTTAGACATTCTTTACTTTGTAATTAAAAACCATATTGTCATGTATCAAAATTGTGATGTGCGCGACATCAGGCCTATAAATTTTGTACATTCAACGGTCTACATATAATACAGCAAATAACTCCAGATAACACCAATCGACTACAGTATATAGAATTGGTATACTCTAAAAACCATAGCTGGGTCCATTGATCCTCCACCACAGGAATTGCTCCAGTTAGTCACCATATAAGTATATATCCTGATATTAGGTTGTAGTAACCATGTAGAGACATGTCCTAGCACCATGCTCAGATCACGGTCATCTGACCCTTTTAAAATCTCTCACTTATCCTCAATGTACTGTCCAAGAGAATAGAGGATCCACACACAAGTCACATTGATTTTTTTGATCCGCTGATGAATCTTATACTACAGAAGGGAAATGCATCGGGACTACTAAATAGTAGATTTAAGGAGAATCAGAGATTGGACAACAGCAGTGAGGTCCCTTTCTCTCTAAGGGCCTTTTACACAGCTCGATAATGGGGTAGGACTCATTGGGCCAAAAAGCTAACAAAAACCATAATCAGGCAGCACATCTCCCTGTGTGAAAGAGGAAAGTGCTACTAACAATAATGAAACCATACGGACATGAAATGATTGTATGTATGATCATTCATCTCCATACATTCTTAATTGGCCTGTGTGAACGCCAGGTGAAGGAGTGCTAATATTATCGATTGATGCTCATCATTGGATCATATGCTGAAATGTAATAGGACTATTAATCTCCTCCTGCAGAATCTAGACTGCTAATGGTAATCTGTACCTGATACTAGGACATATCTATACATGGTTATTATAACCTGGTATGAGGATATATGCCTAAATAGTGACTAACTGGAGCAATTTATGTGGTGGAGAATCAATGGAACCACCTACAGATATGCAAGTATATCACTTCTACATGGTTAATTGGTGCTATCTGACGACACTCATATCATCCATCTATTGTTCTTTTTTTTGCTGTACCCTTGTGTCATACACATCAGATTTTAGACTCTTGACAATATAACAATGACATATTTTAAATTGCAAAGTACATAAAGGTTGAAGTTTTAATAAAAGTCTTACTTTTGAAATAAAAAAAACTGGTACCATGGTGCAATCTTCCAAAAGTAACTTGAAGACAAGAAGGAGTAGTATACAACGTCTCTATTATTTAATAAGCAGCAGGAAAAACGCATTTTGGGACATAAAACCTCAGTTTCAGTTTTTTCTGAGAAAGGTATAGTTTAGGTCGAAGATGGGGCTTGACTGACCTGCAGGGGTGCCATCCAGCCATATGGAGAAGCGTCTCTCAATATGGATGGGCAGCATACGTTCCCTTCAGGTGGTGCTCCCTCCGTTGATCCCTGCAGGTACAGTCAAAGCCCATCTTGAACCTCTACGGTACCAATTCCAGCTAGACTGAAGGTGTTTTACACCTGAAACATGTTTTTACTGCTAGTTATTAAATAAAACAGAAGTTGTGTACTACTCCACGTCTTCAGGTCCCTTTTATATAAAATGAGACAGCTCGGATTGGGTGAAAACGTGTGTATCTGGGTAAAGAATTGGCTCAGAGATAGAAAGCAGAGGGTGGTAATAAATGGATCGTACTCGGACTGGGCCACCGTTACTAGTGGGGTGCCACAGGGCTCAGTATTAGGCCCCATTCTGTTCAATATATTTGTCAATGACCTGATAGAGGGGCTGCACAGCAAAATATCAATATTTGCAGATGACACAAAATTATACAATATAATCAATGCAACGGAGGACAATGTGCGGCTACAAACGGACCTGGATAAGCTGGGGGCTTGGGCAGAAAAATGGCAAATGAAGTTCAATGTGGATAAATGTAAGGTTATGCACATGGGCAGGAGAAACGGATGTCACCAATATACACTAAATGGGGTACTGCTAGGGAAAAGTGATATGGAAAAGGATCTGGGGGTATTAGTGGATAATAGACTAAACTGGAGTAACCAATGCCAGTCAGCTGCTGCAAAGGCAAATAAAGTCTTGGGGTGCATTAAAAGAGGTATAGGGGCGAAGGACGAGAACATTATCCTCCCACTATACAAGGCACTTGTCAGCCCCCACATGGAATACTGTGTACAGTTCTGGACACCGGTGCTCAGGAAAGATGTTACAGTGCTTGAGGTGGTTCAAAGACGGGCAACTAAACTAATACATGGAATGACGGGACTTGAATACCCAGAGAGGCTATCAAAATTGGGATTATTTACTCTGGAAAAAAGACGGCTAAGGGGTGATCAAATAACCATGTATAAGTACATGAGGGGACAATACAAGATCTCTCCCATGATCTGTTTATACCCAGGACTGCGACGGTAACAAGAGGGCATCCGCTACGTGTAGAAGAAAGCAGGTTTCATCACCAACATAGAAAGGGGTTCTTTACTGTTGAGCAGTTAGACTGTGGAACTCTCTGCCTGAGGACGTGGTGATGGCAAAATCCATAGAGGAGTTTAAAAGGGGACTTGATGTCTTTCTGGAGAGCAAGGACATTATAGGATATAAATCTTAGGTTAAGTGTTAATCCGGGTAAACAGGCAGGTAGGAACTATTAGGGGTTGATCCAGGGAACAGTCTGATTGCCATTAGGGATTCGGGAAGGAATTTTTTCCCCAAAAGGGCTAATTGGCTTTTGCTCTTGTTTTTTTTTTTGCCTTCCTCTGGATCAACAACACAGGAGGATAAATAGGCTGGACTAGATGGACATTGTCTTCATTCGGCCTTACAACCTATGTTACTTTTGGAACTTCCACTGTAGTACCAGTTTCTATTGTCTAATGAACCTAAAGCTTCTCACGTCCACGTAGTGGAGCATCCATCTGGTTGACAGCATCTCCATCCCACCCCCTACTCATGGTTGGCAGCACCTCCATACCACCCCCTACTCACTGCTTTCACATAACATTTATAGGCCCTACCTCCTTTATAGGTTTGTTCCATCCATCTCGTTTCTGCACCTAAATCAGTCATGTATGTGACAACTAAAACCAGCAATTCTTCCAAGTCACATATAAATGTGTTCTTTTGGAAGCTGCTGGACATTCAATTTCCAACTGATTATGGAGGAACCGGCACGTAATGTTATAGGCCAACATCCATGGTCACTGGATGAAAAACGTCGATGTCTATGAAAATCATAACAGAATGGATGTAGTAGGCAAAAAAAGGGCATTTGGCTACTTGCAAGCCTACAAGTGTCTTGAGATTGTAGAGGGTCGAGTAATTCAATGAGAGCAAAGCAAGGAACAGGAGCCTAGCCAAGATTAAACCCCAAAGCTATCATGTTGAGTGTCCACTGACCATAAATACACATAAATACATTTTCTTACAAACTCTAATCTGCTCTCCTTTATTATAGTGTTTGCTTAGATCTTTATTATTTCGGAGTACTGCATAAATGTCTATGTGCTTTAGTTGATTTGTGCTTCTACGTACGGTTGTTATTGTCTGAAATAATTACATGAGGAGCTGCTTACAGAGTATATTACCTGCTTGTTCATTCAGCCCCAGCTGCACCTGGCAGCAGCAGGAATACACCCAGGATACAGAACACCAGGTTAGCTAAATTGGCGTGAAATTAAATGGTGCTTAGGATGCACGGATGATGCACACCGCTTTGTTATACGGAACCCAAATGATGCTCTAGGGTGTACCCGTCATATTAGGCAAACCCTTCACACCAAATGATTACCCATAAAGGTGTGTGTGCGTTACACTGGGCTAAAATATATCATAAACCCTCCAACTAGGACCCTCTGCATACAAATAAACCACCAGGTAAATGGAAGAGGCATTGGGCTTACCGATGATGGGTTATCTAGGCACACAGGTACTGCATTCTCCTGTGTCTCTCTATACATCAGAGCATCAGGGTTGCATGAAGTCCCTGCAAGCAGGATAGATGAAGAGCCTTGAAGCAGCTAGAGAGAAAAGAGAAACCAGGTAAAGGTGTCAAAATGTGCAATCTCTTCATCTTGCTCTGTTACTTTTTATTTCAACATATTTTTGCTGAACTCCCCGAAATTTGAAGAATTCGCACCTTTTAACCTAAATCATTATCCTAAAATTGCAAACCTCCTCCTCACATATCTCAGGTCAAGTGTATCACAGTTATACTTGGAGCGACAACAAGGCAGATATCTTCCCCACAAGACAATATACAGCACACAAGACACAGTATCCAATAGTCGGTTCTGGTAAAAATTCATGCAAGTTAAAGAAATTGTACTAAGATAGACTTTTAACACCTATCCACAGGGTAAACGATTAAAGTCTAATTGGTGGCGGTTTTACCACTGGACCCCACCAGAGATATATAGTTGGAATACCATGATATATATATATATATATATATATATATATATATATATATATACAGACACATATACACACACACACATAAATTATTTATGATTAAAAAAAGAACATTCTACACACTTTGAAAAGAAAAATGGCTTTGGAGGAAAACCTGTTTGTTTCCCAACTTTTCCAGGCCTTCCCATCTCTAGACCCCACCATTCCTGAGAATGGGGTTTCTCTGTCCCCTCTTCTGTCACTGCAGGGATGCTTCTCCCATCTGCAGGGACCTCAGATTAAATGCGGCGATTGCAGTGCATGCGCCACCACCACTCCTCTATTTATTTGAATGGGGCTGATGAAAATAGCCAAGCGCATTTACTCCGCTATCTCCGGCAGTCGCATTGAAAATGAATGCACCACCTCACTGCAAGGGAAAGGGTGCACCGAGCCTGCACTGAGGAATAGATGGGGATACAAGACCCCTGTTCCTGGTATCGGTGGGGGTCTCAGCGGTGAGACACCACTGATCAGATTTTTATCATGTATCCCATGGATAGGTGATAACAGTCTACCTTGGTACGGCCCCTTTAAAGTGGTTTTTGGGACTGCACTCATGTCCTTCAATGACGAAAGTCTCCATATAGTCCCAGAGTGCGTCACAGCTTAGAGAACAAAGAAGGCTTTACAATAAATCAGGCCTAAATCATTTTTTTATTCCATAATCTGGTATTTCACATCTACTTTTCTATACAAAAGTTTGCTATTTTGGAGCAACATTTCATGTTCTTACCCTAAACAAGAAGCATTTTCAGTAAACAAACAACTGAATGACACATAATAGCAGCTGCTCCATCAAGTTTCATAGTTGTTACGTTCAGCCATCAAATTCAACATTTCATTCTCAAAACTGCAATTCAGGAAAAACAAAACACCATAATAATCGAGCTGAAAACTAAAGTCTTGTTTGATCTCCAGACCCCCCTTCTTTTCTTCTAAGGCTATGCTTCCACATTGCAGTAACTGCAGGTACTGTTGTATCTTGTCTCCACCACAAGTATAGGTGGAGACCTAGTGATGGGCAGTATCCGCCCAGTTTGTGCCCACAAGCTGGCTGGCTGGTGCAAGGTCCAAGCAGCATGGAATGAATGAGTTTTGGCTGGGATGAAGAGTTAGGGCAAGGATTTGTTTCAGTGTTAGGCTTACATTATTAGCTGTACATGCTTCCATTTGCAAGTGGGGCCGCATGCAAAAGTCCACTCAACCCACAGCAGCCAGTGGTCACATGGTCTTGCCAATAATGTCAGCAAGATTATGCGGCCATTGGCTGCCACAGGTGGGTGGGGTTTCAGCCGCAATCAGTTTTCACTGTGTGGAAACACTGCCTAGTGTACCAAAATGAGGAGTAATCAAGTCACACAAATTGGCTCCTATGGGAGCCTATGAGAGCTGCTGCAAAAAGGGATTTGAGGGAGTTTAGTAGTGGCTCTGCTAAACTCCCTCCCCCTTCCAGCTCCCTCTCCACCCCTTGTTGGCTGTTGGCAAAGAGGGGAAGGGGGGGGGGGAGCTAGTGTGCTAATCTCCCACCCCCTTCCTTTGCCAACTGCCGGCAAGAGGTGGAGAGGGGACGGAAAGGGGAAGGGAGTTTAGCAGAGCCACTGCTAACCTCCCTTTTTCGGCAGCTCCCATAGGAGTCTATGGGACCAGATGCTGTATTCCGGACGGAAGATAGTTCCATAACTATCTTTTCCAGCCGACTGTTTTTATGCACCCGAAAATCGTCCATCTGAACTGATGCATTGGAATCCAATGCATCAGATGGTCGCATATATTGTCTGGCTCTGAAAGCGCGGCTGATATACGCTCGTGTGAATAAGCCCTCAAGGTGTGCTAACAAATGAGTGTGAAATCTGCACTAAAATCCGCACCAATTGGTATATATTTCGTGCTGCCGATTTTCCAATGCAGAAATTTCGCAGCCTTTTCAAGCAGTGGGATTCTACCCTGAAGGGGCATTACCATCTGAGACATGTATGCCATATTAAAAGTACCTGCCCTAAATATCTGATAGGAGCAAGATTCACTCACAGGACTCAATCTATCGGGAAAATGGAGGTCTCCTTCTGCCCCAATCAGCACTGCAGAGGGGAGTACGCGATATATGAATGTAGATGATGGGTGTTGTGGTAACAACCTAGCATTGCACAGCTGCCATGAACTGCAATGGAAACAGCTGCATGCACAGACAGCCACCTCTTAGGGCTCATTCACACAGACAGCGTTGATGCTCTATTTTACCCTTAAGGGCTCACATGGGTGTATACACTTTCGAAAAACAGATGAATGTTTGTTTTTTAACAATGTGTGCCATTTCTCCCCCCCCCCCCAAAAAAAATGCAAGAAGGCCAACTGATGTAAAGTTTTTTTTGTTTTCACCGTCTTCTGGCAACATGCGTAAAGAACGCAGAGCACACACATGTAACAGCTGTGTTTGATAGTTTTGTTTAACTCCCATAAACTTTTATGAGCAATTTTGGTCCGTGAATACGGACTGAAATGGGACATGCTGCAATTTATTTTATGACCCTGCGTACAGCGCATAATTGTATAACATATGACTGCAGAAGCATGCAAATGGTCATGCGCAGTACAGCTTTTCTTTTTTCTTTTGCATTTCCCACGCCATCGCTTACCCTCAGCCTATACACATTCTAATTGCATATGAACTGTGGGTATATCCGCAACCATAGAACACAATGGGCTGTATGGTAGCGGATTCCGCAGTAACATAGAGCACGCTGCCTTTTATTTTCCGTGAACGGATTACGCAATTCTGACCCGTTAATGTCTATTTCATCGAACTGCGTATTACTGCGGATCATACGATTGCGGAATTCACAATACAAATCCGGTCGTGTGAGACCGGCCTCAAAAATCATGTATTCTAGTATTAGAATATATACAATTGTATACTTAAGCGTGATATCTAAAAGGTTCATTAGGATACCATGTAAACAAGACAGCTAGTATAAATGACACATACTACAATAGATGGGAATTAGTAAGGATGCCTCTAGCCCAGCATAGTAGGGGTTAATGAAGTAAAAGTTGTAAATCAACCAAAATCCGTATTTGATATCTCCAGACTGCACCGGCACATCCTAACAAAGTGCTGCTGCGTACATAACACCTCACTATGGCAGCACAGAAGGCGTCTCGCACATACGCTCAATCAATGCTGATTAATTGTGGATAGCAGACAGTGGTGTAATGCTTGCTCCAGACATGAACTGACTGCACGGTGTCATTACAGCAACTGTGATCTTCACACTGCGAAGACAGCCATCTAGGAGGAGATCAGTGGCAAATCTTGGCTTAGGGAAGACCAAAAGTCTAATCAGGGAAAGACTGCGGGTTTACAAGTTCCTATATACAAGGAGCCTTGTGTGGAGCCGAGTGTTAGGGCAGCAGAAATGCAGTCCTAAGCTCTCGCTCATGACCTGAAGGTTGTGGGCTCAATCCCTAAGTGGCCAGCTCAAGGTTGACCCATCTGTCCAAGGTCGGTAAAATGAGTACCTGGCTTTTGCTGGGGGGAAAAAAAGATGACTGAGGAAGGCAATGGCAAAGACAGTCTGCCATGATAAGGTAACAATGTGACGTCACCCTGGGAGTCAGTCATGACTCAGTGCTTGCACCAGGGGACTTTACCTTACCTCCTATATACAACTAATTTATAGCTCCAACTTGGACATTGTGCAAAGGCATCTTTAGCGGGACATCAGCTTTTGTCAATCCCTTTTTGTTAAAATGGTTCCTTAAAAAACATGATGATCCCTGGGTTTCCTATTGCCGGGACTCCCTGCGATAAGCTGTAGTATGGCAGGGAGCTACACATTCCACTGCAGCACCACAAATGGACAAACAAGGTGTTGCACACATTTTACTGTATTTCTTGCACGTGCAAGTCATGCGCAATTGTGCGTGCAAAAGAAAAAAAATTGTACATATTATTTATATATATATATATATATATATATATATATATATATATATATATATATTGTGAGGGATTAGCGTTTAGGATCGGTAGCAACCTGGGCATAAGCAGTCAGAGACAGTGACACTTGCGATAAAGTCTTTAGTCCAGGCTTTGCCTGGGTTTATTTCAAAGCAAACAAAAGCAAAATACAGGCCTTAACATCAGGCAAACATAAAGGAAATGCTGCTCGTCTGAGCACTTACTATACATGTAGCGTCCCTGTCTACACACTGGTAACCAAACAGCTCCTGCACACAGCCAGCCAGGACTCTCAGACCTGCAAAGGTCTCAGCTCTCCCTTAGGCCCTGTAGGCCCAGGCTTTATATGGCCTGGTACCAGCCCCACCTGGTACGTGGGAGTGACCATCCCACCCTTCACTTTGGTCACTCCAGAAAAGCCGGCCCGGATTATGTGGCTTGGAGCCACTTACACACTACAATGTGTTAGTGGCTTAATGCCACTAACACTATACTGCCGGCTTCCTCCACCGAGCCCAGGCTGCTCGGTGGCACGTATCCGCCCAAGCGCTGCCCAACGCCTCATAGGAGAGCATCCTAGGTGACACATACCTGCCCTCCAGCACCTTGCCGGTCACCGTCTCACAATATATATATATATATATATATATATATATATACACACACACACACACACACACGTTCCCAGCCACAATTAGTTTAATGAGTTTAAAATGTGTTCTTTTTCCAGCACAACTACACAGTGTTTCACGCATCTGCTAGCGGATTGCAAACACATTTGTGCATCCCCATTGACTTCCATGGTGACTTTTCGTGCCCAAATGTGCAGGAAAATATAGCTTGCTGCTTTTTTTTTTTTGGTACAACCGAAATACGCAGGAAATATACACACCTGTGAACGATTGTATTGAAATCAATGAATTCTATACAGTGCACATTGTGCGCGCAAATACGGTTGTATGAATTTGGCCTAAGGCTCCTTTCACACACAGCGATAAATCATTCGCTTGAACGAACAATGACGGAGTTCACACACACAGCCCGTGTATACAGGCAAAAAATATATACAATCCAGAACCTAAATAACTCCATATTAGAGCACAAGGTAATTTTCAGAAAGCCAAGTGTATTCTTATATCCAGAAATCCATAGCCTGCTGTGTACATGAGGAATAACTATATATGGCCATTATATGACTTGCTTCTGGTATTTATCACCAGTTTTCCGCTTTGCAGGCTATCTCTGTAATTTTCAGTTTTACATGAATTGGTTTGTGGAGACCAGCTGCTATAACATCTCCAATGTACTGCACACAGAAAGTAGAGGTAATCCTACTCCCCTATTTCTATCTCTACTATATTAAGAAGCAGCAGCATGGAGAACATTATGCAGTAGTACTGAGCAGTGTAGATGTGAATCCAGTAGCTGTAAAACAGTAATACACTATTTTTGCATGTCTCTGCTTCTCTCACTTGGCTCCTCTATACACCTACCTGCACTTCTGTGATTGCATTATGGAAACATGGCCAATCAACTAATCAGAGAACACGACCTTTTAGCCAAGCCAGAAGTCTGTCTGATTGGCGGACCAAGCAGGAGGGTTCAGAGTTGGACAGGGTTTTTCAGGGCCCACCAATAAAGTTCATTCTTGGCTTCCCCTGTACATACAAATAATATCTGATTCCTAGTCATAAATTCCTCAAAGCTGCATTCTCCCTATATTTCAATAGAAAGTGGCTGCGTTTGCATGCAGCCCTGTCTCCATTGAAGTCTATGGAGAACGCAGCAAGCAGGAATGTTAGACTCCCTTTTACTCAATATGTGTAGATCCTGTGTGCAGCTCATGTGGGGAATAGGGGGCTGGGGGCCCACCCTGGCTCAGGACTCCCCAAGGAATTCACCTGTGGGCTAGTCATAGCCTGGGAGGACTAGTGTGACCAATGAAAGAACAGGGCTTGCTATATGAACCTGTCATTGTGGAGTCTTCTGGTGGCTGTGTTCTACACTCTGGTCTCCCGATAGTCTGACCAGATTCCTATTCTGACTCTATATACCTGTATAGCTTCCCTGCCTGTTCTGCTTACCCTGTACCTAGCCTGATTCCCTTCCTGTATTCTCCTCCATGCGGATACCTGGACTCTTACCTTGACATGTCTAAACTACCCACTTCCCTGCAGTCTTAGTTCCTGTAGTCCTCCTGGTTTTGGCCCTGCCCTGTACCTGACTCTGATCCCCATACCCTTTGGCTCCCTCTAGCCTCGCTATACTGATCCTTAGACTGTGTGGACTCTTCTGCATGGAACGACTATGGTTTAAACAATCACCGAATCATACAAAATAATTGCTCTGTGTAATTGAATTGAATGATAACTGGGATTGAATGAGAAGTTCTTTGCTTATGTAGACATAAAAATCATATTTCATCATTTGCCAGTTGTTTCATGTAAAAGCTGATCATTCAGTCGTTCACACAGCATCCCCAGGCATTTCCAGACTCCCCTGGACTAAATAAGCTATGATCAAAAAATGATAGAAAATGTAAACTTTTATCTGCACGTGTAAACGGACAATGATTGAAAGCAAACTACTTGGTTATCATTCGCTCATTCCAATGATTAACTGCTCTGTGTGAACGAACTCTTTTACTTTGTGGTCCGTTTGCTCCACCAATCAGCGGCTTCTCTGGTGCTGCACCCTAGTGAGTCTCAGCAGCAGTAGGCCATACCCTCTAAAAGGGGTTTTCAGGGTAAAACCCTGCGGCCCATAAGAGGTTGCTAGTCAGAGTAGCTTGTGCCTGGTTATGGATGCACAGTTGCTGGACAGGTATTTGCTCCCTTGGCAGAAACATCCTTTCCTCCTCCCTCCCTAGATGTCTATGAGTAGCATATCATTGAGAGATGGAGAAAGAAAGGAGACAGAGAAGTACAGAAAGTAGCATTTTCTCTGATCAGATTACACAGTTTCTTATATTTGCCTGTACTATTGATTCATGCAGAGCTTGTTGAAAGCTCAATGATCATTAACCCTTTCCAATCCACTGTCTGACGTCTAAAGACATTATGATTTAATGCTGTACAGCTCCGATGCTGGAAGACATCCTTCGGGGTTCTCTTATTGTATGTTGCCAGCCTCTCTGCTGTCAGAGCCTATCCAATGTGTCACCTCATGCAGTACTGGCTTTAGCCAGCATATAGCGCTGTTGTATAATGGTAGAAAAAGAGTAAGCCCCCCTAGGAAAACCAGGATACAAATTGGATTGGAAAGGGTTAAAACAAGGAAAAAGACGGATAAATGCTACAGCTAAGGAAAGCTCTTCTCCAGCAAGGATCATGGATGTATTTTTTGGTCATGTCTTTTCAAGCTAACATTTTATTTCCAACTGCAGTCACCACTCCATCAATGGGAGTCGGTCTGCCAATCATGTTCAATATGCCCATTCATTCCTCAGCGTAGTAGAGAGGAACAAGCTTACTGCTTGCTATTGCTTTCTATATACTGGCATTACTGAATAGAAGAACATCAATCTTCACAGGCGCCTCTTCGGTGACTGGCTCAAAGACATTTATGGTGATTCGCCCTCATAAACTGGCTTATCCTCCCTGAATTGGATGCAGGCTTGTCACATGCACATGAATGTATAAAGGGCATTACTGCATCTACAATTTCGTACAGACATTTTTTAAATGGAACGAGATGTTCAACTGAATTCTGTATTACACAGCTAATAATAATGCCAATAATATGGAGCCACACAGAACACAATATGGCACCACGCAAAGTGCCTATGACTGTAGTATGGGGCCACAGGGAGTCCGTAGTATAAAGTCATCTGCATAAAGCATATGTGGGCGCAGAGGTACCGCCAATCATGGGTGTAAGTATAAGGGGTGCAGAGGGTGCGGTCAACCCTGGGCCCAGGAGCCCTAGGGGGCCCATAAAGTCTCTCTTCCCCATATTGTAAACCAATACTATCAATGAAGCTTCATAGTTGGGGGCCCAGTTCCAGATTTTGCACTGGGGACCAGCAGCTTCAAGTTACGCCTCTGCATCCAGTACATATTTCTAGATGGCTGATGACTTCAGCAGCCCAGGACCTCAAAGCATCTGTGGTGGAGAAGGCATATGAAGACTCTCAAGGACCTCACCAAGGAAAAAGCTGCACTTGTAACTTTACCTAGATGGTCAATCTAAGGCAATGTTTCCCAAACTCCTACCCTCACGGACCCCGCTCACCCAACCTGACTTGTTGATGGGTTGTGAAGACCAGAATTTGGAAAACACTGCTTTAAAGGGGTTGTCCATTTGTAAATTATTGTTGGCCGAATCTCAGGATAGGTCAACATTAGCATATCGTGAGGGTCCATTGCAGGGGACCACTGCTGATTATCTTTTCTCTGCACAGGGGTGGTCATGCACTGAGCACATTTCTGCTGGAAGCAGACAGCTCCATTCTCAGTGCAGTGGCTCGATTTGGTATGGTCGGTCAAGTTCTCTTGTAAATGGATGGGAATTGGGCCTGCAATACTGAGCTTGACCACTGCAGTGCGAAAGGAGCTGTCTGCTTCCTGCAGAAATCAGATCAGAGCATACTTCCATACTCGGGTGAAAAGATTTGGGGGGCGCCGCGGGGCGGGAGGCGTGGCTGAGCGGGGGGGGGGGGGGCAGCAGTGGGGAACAGGGGGGAGCCCTCTCTCCCTCTCCCCCCACTTCCCGCTGCAACCCCCCACTCACCCACGGCACCCCCCGAATCTTTTCACCCGAGTACGGAAGTACTCGAAAATCGCGACGCTCGGGCGAAAAAGGGGCGTGGCCGAGTAGGTTCGCTCATCTCTATTCGTGACCTATCCTGATAATGGGTCATCAATAGTTTACAACTGAACAACCCTTACAAAAGGTATGCTTAAAGGTCACCTGTCACATTTAACATGCAGTCTGATTTGCTAACAACTTTAAAGAGGAGAAGGAACTGAACAGATTATATATAGTTCTGTGAAATCCCTGCTCTTTCTGTGCTCAGGAGTCCAGTGGGCGGTCCTACCAGGGAATGACAGCTATCACTCTATGCTCACTCATACAGGGAAGACTGTCACTAAATAGGACCGCCCACTGGACTCCTAAGCAAAAAGGGGAGGTTTCACTCAATGCATCACAAGTAAACGGAATATTTTCCCACAAAACGATATATTGATCTGCTTGGTTCTTCCTGTTCTATAACATGAGGCTGGAAAATTGGATAGAATGTTTACAGCAACAGATTCTCCTTAAAGGAGATGTCCCGAGGCAGCAAGTGGGGTTATACACTTCTGTATGGCCATAATAATGCACTTTGTAATGTACATTGTGCATTAATTATGAGCCATACAGAAGTTATAAAAAGTTTTTTACTTACCTGCTCCGTTGCTAGCGTCCTGGTCTCCATGGTGCCGACTAATTTTTGGCCTCCGATGGCCAAATTAGCCGCGCTTGCGCAGTCCGGGTCTTCTGCTGTTCTCTATGGGGCTCCGTGTAGCTCCGTGTAGCTCCGCCCCGTCACGTGCCGATTCCAGCCAATCAGGAGGCTGGAATCGGCAGTGGACCGCACAGAAGAGCTGCGGTCCACGGAGGAAGAGGCCATCTTCAGCGGTGAGTAGAGAAGTCACCGGAGCGCCGGGATTCAGGTAAGCGCTGTGCGGGTGGTTTTTTTAACCCCTGCATCGGGGTTGTCTCGCGCCGAACGGGGGGGGGGTTTAAAAAAAAAAAAACCCGTTTCGGCGCGGGACATCTCCTTTAAGCAGAGTAAGAAATGTTAGGGGGTGTGGCCTAAACTATTCTAGTATTATAATTAAGCATGTGCTTATTAAGTCCCTCAGCAGAGCCTCAAGGTGCAAGTAGGTGGGGATTCTTCAACACTACAAACAATTCATAAATCAAACATAATATCCCCTTGAGACAAAAATGAATACAAATCCAATTATTATGCCCATACATTACACGCAGAAATGTATTTTTTACAACATAACACTTTCCAAGCAAAATGAGAGTGTTAATTGTAAACGTCTAAGGCTTTTTTCACACCCTCGTTAGGGCTCAGTTCACGGAGAGAAACTAAAAAAATGGATCTGTTTTTTTCCCCCCATTGATCTCAGAAGAATTAGAAAAAAAAAAAACGTAAAGGCTTCCATTTGCTTCCATTCTGTCAGGTTTCCGGTTTTTGTTTTTTTTAAATGGAAAAATAGCGCAGTCCGCCTTTTTCTTTGCTTTCTGCTTTTTTGAAACCCCATTGAAATCAGTGGGGGAATAAACTGATCATTTTTGGAGGAGAGAAACTGAACAAAAATGGGAGTAGAAAGATGGAAACCCTGAACTGATCCTAACGCAGATGTGAAGGCACCGTTGAACTGCCAGCTTGTAAATGATCAGAGGGTTTATGGCATCCACCATCCTCACATTCTCACTGGGAGGCTGGAGAGCAATTGGACACATAACGTCCCTTTAAAACATAACAATCATGTGTTGATTCCGAATGCTGCCCATTATTAATAAAAGGGGATCATTTTGTGCAGTAATTGCCAGGGTATTAATTATCATCAGACTGTGGGTTATGCCAGCCGTCTCTTCTACGCAGCTTCCTCCTCCTCTCAGCTGGAGGACGTGCTGCAATTTTCAGTCTCCTGTGTCCAACCGTCACCTCCACTTTGTCAAAATCTTGTCAGTCCGCCAGCACTTCTCACTACATTATATTCTTTCAAATTTGCTATTGTCTTGTAATACATAAGAAACTTGAACTTTTATCACTTCTGAAGTGTTTAATGTAAGATGATAACTGTTTCAGGAGAGGATTATATGCAAGTTTCCGGGTACTGGGAAACAGAGGAAGGTGGCACATGGCAAGTCTTGGTTGGCATGAATGCATCAAACTTCAGACTGGCACACATGTGGGAGGTAACGGGCAATAGATTTAAGGAAATAATGTTTTGTTCCCCTCAGAGCAAAAACAAGAAATGGGCATCAAGCGAATATTTGAGTTTACTGTCATTTTAAAAGGGTTGCCTGATTTTGACAATCTCTCAGCTCTGCAGAACTAACTATAACTTGAAGCTGCTGGGTCCTAATGCAAAGTCTGCATCACGGCCTAGTATTATAATGCTTTATTTATACTAATGGTCTCATATATCCGGAAGACCAGTAGTATCCGGGCCCTAAGGTTTAAGGGCCCGGATACAGCTGCATCCTCTGCACCCACTATTGTTACGCCCCTACGTCTTAGAAGAGTCCTGCAAAAAAATCAGCAGGACGTTCTGCTGCTAGGAACCACAGTGATCAACTGTGATTTGGGAAGGAACATAGCAGTAAGTATTGAATTTTCCTGCAGCGCCACCACAGGAGAAAAAAAGTATGACATGGTGATATTGAAATCAATGGGCTGTCTGGGCAATGACAGAGTCCCCCAGATAAAGAAGTGCTCTTCGTAGCCAATCTACTCTAGCTAAACGTAACAATGTTTCATATACTACAACCTAAATTTTGTTATGTGGCATCAAGATGTTGGATACAATCATCGAACCTGATTAGAAAGATATAGTGGATCGGTTTTAAAGGAGTTGAAGTGGCTCCAATGATGACGTCACCACGGCACGTGGCAGTGGCAGTCAATCACTGGCTGCGATGGTGATGTGGCGACACTATGAGGTTGTAGCCAGTGATAACTGCAGTGGTTACATGTTGTTGGATATATCAATTCTGGAGTGATCAGCGACAAGCGGAGAACCCAGGAAGCAGTGGGGAATTGTAAGCAGTTTATGAAGAATGTTATCGCCGGGCAACCCCTTTAACATTTCCATAGATCATCATTATGTTAATGGGCACAACTATCTGGTTATCTGACAGCTTGTGAACCGTAATTTACTGCAAAGATAACCAGAGATGTGAAAAAAAATCCCCAACATGACAAACATTCTGATTTCCTACAACATGGTTTTTCATGAAAACCATTAGTTTAGTAGGAAATATTATGCATGTATATAACCCCAAATAGACTTTCCTTACATGTAGCGTTCACCCCCATCAACTTAGACTAATCATATAGCAATGGAGCAGCTTTCCATCAGTTGAACACGATTTTTCCTAATACTGTATGTAATGCCCAAAAGAAAAAAAACATATATCCATCCTGTTCAGCCTATTAACCCCCAATGTTGATCCAGAGGAAGGCAAAAAAACACCAATGAGGTAAAAGCCAATTTTCCCCATTTAATGGAAAAATAATTGCATCCTGTAGAGTTCTAATACCGTTAACAACAATTGTCATTGATCAGAATATCATCTGTCTATGACCACGATGCTACTACTACTTGATTCCTGTTATGTGTGGCACAGAGCCGTAATATGGCGGTCATGCCATACTATGAAGGCCTCATTACCTCTGTATTGTGATGTATGTTTGCACAGAGATGTTTTCTGGATGCGTATAAGACGCCATATAGGTGCCAATGTTTCCCCATAAGAATCAATGAAGTACATATTGGATGCGTGCGGAGGCCAGTGCTTAGTCTTCACGTCTATGGTGCACTGCTGGATTATGGAATTTTATCAATAAACAATACGTACAAAATGCATTTTAACCCTTAACTCACTGCGCGATTTTTGCAACCACAACTCACTTTGCGGGGTCAAGAAAGACCCCAATAATGAATGGTACTAACCTTAAATTAAGTACATTGGTGGTTTTTGAATTAAACAGGCTGTAATCTTGATATAGTCATAAATTTTTCTAATATTTTAAAAGACACCATCATCAATAAGTGTCTCAAAAATAGAACACATCATATTTAGAAAAGTTTTTTCAGCATTGCATATAGGGTTAAATATCTTAAAACAAAGCATTCAAACAGCTTATACATTGGCCATAGCAAATCATCAATTCTTGTATCTTACCCGAAATACGAAAATAACATTTACAAACATACAAAAACCCCCAGAAACGGATAGTCTTCTTTTTAAGCGCATTTGGGGGTACATACTATCCATGTTAATGCATAGACCGCACACGGCCCCATTATAAGCCTATAAGGTTATGCACATGGTCGCTGTATAAGTTCCAGTTATTTGTTCGGCTAGGTGCACACAGACTGTTGCTCGTTTGCTGTCCAATGCAAGTTGCACCCGAGCCTCCAGACACAACTCGCGCTCACGCTTAGTGCGCACCTAGTCGAAAAAATAACTGGAACTTATAAGAATCAGCCTTATCATCTGGTAGTGTGAGGAACTAATTATTATATTGGCTGTTCATCTTCACTTTGGTCCCTAATATGGGCCTTAAAGTGACCCTACGGTTTCGGGACACAATTCTGTCCCAAAAACGGAGGGTGGAGGGGGTATCTTACAGGTACTTTATCTTCTCCTCCTGGCCTTTCGTTCCCCCAGTTCCGGTTTCATTTTTTAGGCAGTCAAGATGTCTGCCACCATCTTTAGATCACCAGAGCGTCTACAGTGCATTGGTAATGTTAGGACTAGCAATGGACTATAGGTGCTCTGTGATATAGGTGCTCTCACATGATCAGCACTGGCCGATCACAGAGCACTTCACAGTGTCTATTAGAGCATTGAAAAAAGGTGGTGGCTATGATGGCCACTCGAACCAACGGAACTGAGGAGCTAGGATAAAGTATAGATAGGGTTCCCTCTGCCCTCCAATCACAGGACAGAATTTTGTCCTGAAACTGAAGGGGCGCTGTATTTGCTCTTCAGTTAGGAAATATGTAGCGTTTCCTATCTAAAACAAATAGAACACATTATGAGAATGCAAACTAAAAACTTAATGAACATAATTCACTTAGTCGGGTCAGATGCGAACCCAACATGGTCTTCACTGTGTGTAGTTCAGGCGCAGCCATATGAGTGTGTGTCACCGGGCACTAACCGCTGTGAACTGAGATTAGGCAGAAGTCACACCCAGAATCAGATGTGGTGGGGTCTTTTTTGACCTTGCCAAGTGAGCGGTAGGTTAAAATACACAATTTGTCAAGAAAAAAAAAAAGTAAAACATCAAGCACCTAGAAGGAGTTGTCGTTTTGCTGCAAAACTTCACATGCAGTTACATCACAGGCAGATATGCCAATGATGAGAGAGGTGGTGGCATTAAATGAACGGTCCTGTCACCTGAAGCCCAAAATGTGGTTCCACCCTTGGCCTATAAAAAGGCTCTTAGAGGCTCCTTGTGTGTAGTGACCTCTTCTTCCGCTTGTGTAGAGCTTGTTGACCGCTAGACGCCTCTACAACGCAATCTCCCAGTTAATAGAGTTTGAGAAGGGGCATTAATGTAATGTGAGAAGCTGGATGGTCGAATCGATGCCCGACACCTGGGCAAGTCTAACCAGACCATTAGGAGGTGTAGGGACCAGTGGATGCACAAGGGCACACACACACACACACAAGACGACTGGACTTAGGACGCCCTCGACAGACCACCAGTAGAGAGGATCGTCTGATCATCCAACAAGCATGAGCAGTTCCAACTGTTTCGTTGCCCAACATCCAAAGACAGGTGGTGTCATCGTTACAGGCCCTTGTGTATGTCACAACCATTTGAGGCACTTGGCTGAAGGATATTTGGTCTCATGGTGTCCATTACGTGTACTGACTTTGACAGCCACTGGCACCTCCATTTGTAGTTGGTATCATAAATGACGAAACTAGACTGCTAAGGAGTTGAACCGGGTTGTTTCAGCAATTAATCCAGCTTTTGTTTGGGCACTAACGATGGTCAATCCTGCCTTTTCTGTAGAGTGGCACACTGCCCCCACTGCTGGTGTGATGGTCTGGGGATCCTTCACATACGACAGTCGGTCACTCCTAGTAGTGGTTCAAGGGACAATGACAGCTCAGCGATATGTTCAGGACATCCTGCAGCCACATGTGTTCCTCTCATGGCGGCTTCCAAGAGGCAGCAGGATAATGCTCGGCCGCACACAGAAGGGAGTCACAAGAATACCTCCGCAACATTGTCACACTTCCGTGGCCGCCCTTTTGGTAGATTTATCACCGATAGAATATGTATGGGTCAAGCTCAAATGCAAACTTCAACAACCTATGAGTTTGCACGATCTAGAGGCTCAGTTGAAGCAAATATGGAATGATATGCCGCAGGATAATAGACGCCCATATTACATCTTGTATCAAAGCTAGAGTCAGCACAACAGGGTACTAGAGCCTCCATGCTCCCCTGTATGACATCTTGTATCCAAGCTAGAGGCGGTACAGCAGGGTACTACAGCCTCCATGCTCACCTTTATGACATCTTGTATCCAAGCTAGATGCTGTACAACAGGGTACTAGAGCCTTCATGTTCCCCCATATCACATCTTGTATCCAAGCTAGAGGCGACCCAACAGGGTACTAGAGCCTCCATGCTTACCTGTATGACATCTTGTATCCACGCAGAGGCGATACAACAGGGTACTAGAGCCTCCATGCCTGCCCATATCACATCCTGTATCCAAGCTAGAGGTGGTAAAACAGGGTACTACAGCCTCCATGCTCACCTGTATGACATCTTGTATCCAAGCTAGATGCTGTACAATTGGGTACCAGAGCCTTCATGCCCACCCATATCATATCTTGCATCCAAGCTAGAGGCAGCACAACAGGGTACTAGAGCCTCCATGCCCACCCTTATCACATTTTGTATCCAAGCTAGAGGCAGCACAACAAGGTACTAGAGTCTCCATGCCCACCCTTATCACATCTTGTATCCAAGTTAAGGCGGTACAACAGGGTACTAGAGTCTCCATGCCCGCCTGTATCACATCTTGTATCTAAGCTAGAGGTGGTACAACAGGGTACTAGAGCCTCCATGCCCGCCCTTATCACATCTTGTATCCAAGTTGAGGCGGTACAACAAGATACTAGAGCCTCCCTATAAGGGGGCAGTTTTCAGCAATAAATTATCAATTTGCTCTGATATTGCAATCAGCGTTACAATCACACAGAGAAAGTTTCATTCGATTCCGACAACTCCTTCTAGATACTTGATCTTATTTGACAATGAGTGTATATTTTTGTTTGTCCTTCCATTGCGTCATTTTTGAGAATAAGCAAACAATTTTTTTCTGCTCTGTCTACAATGACGGCATTTAAAAGATGTTCAGATGACAGTATAGGTAGGGCAGTGATATACAGCAAAAGGATCAAACACATTGGCTTTTATGTTCCTGATGGAAATGTAGTAAAACTCACTGTTATTTGTGATGGAAGAATATCAGGAAAGGGAAAATGGGTAAATGTGCGTGTAGCACTAAGGGGCTGGAGATGCAACAGTTACATTATGATATTGTATCCCCGGAATACAATGTAACACATAAAATGATACATAATAATACATTAATAAAACACTGTGCAAAAGATCAATATTTTATTTCCTAGCTTGCAATGGATTTGTAGCACAGCTGTTAAAATAAAAAACAAGATTACTGTCGGAGGAAATATACATGGAGCGCCGAGAAAAATGCTAATTTATTTAATCCAAAATTCATTTTCCAGCAGCAAAAGAGCAGGAGAGGCAGGCAAATGTGCCACAGTCTAGACTAGTGCACTGTGATGTTATCCAACCACTAAGGTGAAGGACGCAAAACGGTGTGTGGCACTACAGAGCAGGTACCCAGATGGCAGCATATAGTGTTAACTGGAGGCTATACAAGCACGAATGTCAATCACGATGCAGCGTAATGTGCTGGCTTTCCAATCTCTTTCGAATGACATCACATTCTAAGTTACTAAGCTTTAATACGGACGACGTTCTGAATTTACGACACGACTAAAAACGATTCCGAATGCAGAATATTGACTATTTCTTGCATTTAAAGGGTCATAGAAGGGCAGAGTGAACATAGAAGAAGTCATTGATTGATGCAGTAATGCAGACAACAATGTGTTCTTCTCAATCCCAGGCCAAGAAGACATGAGATATGGAAGAAATGTGGGGCACTGACTTGGCAAGGGTACTGTGAAATGAAATATACTGTAAACAAGGCTCTCAGGTAACTGCTCCGGGCAGACAATGCTGGCTCTGTTCCTATTCACACCTGTCTGGAGGATTTCTCTATTTGCAGCACAAATCTGGAAGCCAAAGGGTAAAAAAAAAAATGGAACAGGTTGCTGCAGACAGAGGAAAGCACAGCAACCTGACTCCGGCATGAAGATGTAATAAGGAGAGGAGGATATGAGAAGGAGATCTTGAAGGAGCCTCAGTCTTACCTACTCTATGGATGTGAATCCTGCACTGACTGCTAATCCATCAGAAGAGGCAGCTCCGAGCTGTGCAGACGAAGAGGAGATCAGCACCATTCCTCCTGGTTACATGATGTTGGCAGGCAAGGAGGATGTGAAGGGGCACGTACTGCACCCCCCTGCCAGTCTCATACAGGAGCCACTCTCTGCCTGGCTTCAGCATTCCGCCTGGCACAAGCCTGACCTTTGCAATGTGTGTGGTGGGCTCCTTATGGGAAGGGTCTGCTGGATGTGGACCCCGGACTCCACCTGTCTCCTTGCACTTTGCAGCAAGAGTCTCCTTCTTAATGCAATAAGGAGCGCTGCTGGCAGATCAGCCCATACTACAAGACAGAGGAGGAGGAGGGAGCAGCCAAGGAATGCAGATCCAGATCCATCAAGGAGGGGAGGGAGGAGGAGATGGAGGTGGTCTCAGCTGGGCAAGCCACCTCCTTCCTGGGAAGGTGGGGGCAGGATTTCCTTACACCTGCACAGAGGAGATAAAGCACCCCCCCAGCAATCATAGAGGGGGCTTTATTCTTCTCCTCAGTGCAGGCTGCTTTATCTGACAAGTACACAGGGTCCTGCTGCTGCAACCACTGATAGTAGACATGGGGGCTGGCAGGAGAAAATAGAGCTTTTCCCTTCTTCTGGGGTGATTTCTAAACAGCTGAAGAGCAGAGGATGCAGTATTGGCCAATGTTCACACACACTCATCAGCAAGAACGTTAAAACCACTGACAAGTGAAGTGAATGGCACTGATTACCTTAGGACTATTGCACCTGTCACTGGGATACAGTCTTGGGGCTAAAGGTTCCAATTATTGCCGGCCTTGGCTAGATGTGACCAGTGCAGTCACACAGGGTGCTGGCTGCCAGCTTGTAGGGGAAGGGGGCAATAGCGGGTAGGGTAGCGGTATTGGAGCAGAGCATGCCATCAGATTAAGTTCTGTATCAGCTTGGTTCTGGTGCTGTATTTATGTACTAAACATAGTTCTGGTACTGTATGTATACACTAATCTTAGTTCTGGTGCTGCATTTATGCACAGAGCCTGGTTCTGGTGCTGTTTATATGCACTCAGCTTCGTTCTGGCACTGTGTATATACATTGATCTTAGTGCTGGTGCTGCATTATGAACTTGGTTCTAGTACTATATTTTATGAGCTTTGTTCTGGTGCTGTATATATGTACTGAGCTTGGTTCTTGCATTGTATTTATGTACTGAGCTTGGTTCTTGCATTGCATTTGTGTACTGAGCTTGGTTCTTGCGTTGCATTTGTGTACTGAGCTTGGTTCTGGTGCTGTATTTATGCATTAATCTTTGTTCTGTTGCGGCATTAATTTACTGAGCTTGGTTCTGGTACTATATTTATGTTAAAAGCTTGGTTCTGGTGCTGGATCCAGGCGCAAAAATTCAGCATCACCCCACTCCACCCCTGATGAAACCAAATCCGATGGCCACCAGTTCTACTCATAGGTGCAGATCACAGAGGTGGGACACATATCTATCAGGCATTTGGGATGCTTTCACACAGGTTGTCTTGGATGCAGTAAAAAATGCACAAAAACTGCATCAGACAAAACCTTGGGTGTTTGTTGTGCAGTAGTGATGTGTCGTACCGGCATGTAACCATTACAGCCAATCACTGTCTGCAAAAACAATGCCAGTAAGTATGACCTGTGATTGCTATGGGTATTGCTGGGGCAATGTTAATGGGAACCAGCAGGGGACTTAACGGCAGTATATTATCTGTTTTGTCTTTTTAATGTATTCAGCAACTAGAAAATTTTGCAGGGAGCCAGCGAGGATGACTTTACCCAGAACTTTGCATATAACACATGCACCATGTAAGCCCTTTGTGTATTTTTAATCACTAATATTTACAGATTTTATTCTTTTTATGGGGACTAACAATTTTTAAATAAAACCTCTACCTGAATCCAGGTGATAGGCCCTGTTCAACAACCACATTCCACGTGTGCAGCTATAGTCTTGATCTTGGGCTCCAGATCTTCTAGCCCAATGCACTCACAATTAAAACAGAGTTGACTTTTTGTTTCTCTGGCCCTTGAAAGTCCTTGTCTGGACCCTCCTCTTCTAGACACTTGCCAATCTGCGCTGGCAGCACAGACATCTATGCAACACATCAGCATTGGGCTCTAACACCGCTTGGCCATTGGGAGTCGCGATCTGTCTCGGTGGGAACCAGAGGATGCTGGGCAGCGCTGTTAAGAGTGGAGTGCTGTCGCTCAGAGCCACATGGCTACACACAAGCCCAGACTGTACTTTGGTGGCAAGGAAGGGGGCTGCGGGTACCTGATCTCAACTGCGTTCCGTATAGCTATACCACTGGTGGGATATTTTAGGCAGCGAGTGGTTAGTTCGGGAATTTAATTTGTTGGAAGCAGCAAAAAGGAACATGTAAGAATCTGAGCGACTGTGACAAGGATGTACCATGGGAAGAAGACAAGCTGGCAGAGGCAGTATGATGTTCTGGGCAATGTGCTACTGGGCACTTGGGTCCTGATGTTCATGTGGGTGCAACAGTGACATGTACTACCTGCCCTAATATTGAACAGTAAAATGAGCCCAACTGTTCAGGAGTGGATTGAGGAACATGACATCGAGATGAAGGGGATGACTTGTCCTCCAAACAGCTACTTCACCCACAAAGTCACGCGGATGATTGTAATGGCTGCCGTGTAATCCATCAAAATCATACAACCACTTAATCAATTTAAAAACCGCAGCACCGCCCCGCTATTGGTGACTCTACCCTAAACACAGACAAAGATTTTTAAAAGTATGTATTCACATGCTGTCATTTGGTAAACCACATTTTTTTGCCACAATCTGCAAAAATGTGTGGGTTTGACTTTATGGTTTTTCATGAAGTTTTTACTGCACCCAAACCGTCCAATGTGAATACATTCATAGAGTGCTGTGACAGTGGGTGAAATATTCCAGCAGGATGCATCGCGAGACGCAGCTTCAGCTGATGCTAAATTCCACACCGAAATCTGCAGGGCTACCTCCATATTTTGATGCAGGATTGCAGGCAGATCTGAGCTATTTTCAGGTAACCCTGTAGATTGTGATGCACAATTAACTGCATGTTCTGGGCGTGTCTTGTGGGCTAATTACACTTGTATGAAAGCAACCTAAGGAAGTCAAAACTGCACCAAAAACCACACTGGAATAACTGCGCATTTTTGCAATCATTCAGCATCGTGCCTTATGCAATCATAGTAAATGGCACAACTGCATAGAAAAGCACTGGAATGTGCTTCGCTTTGCCGTTGCTGTTTGTTGTGTGATTTTGACCACCTCTCATCTGCACTGTGTGAACACAGCCTAAATGTGAAGACCTTTCCATATACAGAAGGCATTGCTGCCTAGTGCAGGGCTCTTGCATCACCCAACACTCTTATGCCTAATTTAGACACAACGATTATCACTCAAAAGTTGCTCAAAGGACCGCTATCTTCTGCATACAGCTGTTGTCTTCTCGGAGCGCTCAGCTCTCGTACAGCTGAGCGCTCCAAGCGGGGTATGCGGAACACAGGCAACCCCGCAGTGATTTTTGGAGCTGGGGCTCAGCCGCGTGTAGCCAGGTCTTCTCCCTGCACTGCTCTGAAGTTCTTTCATCAGGCGGGGATTTAAAATCCCTGCCTGCCGAAAGAGCTGTATCTGATTGGCCGAGCGCTGTGACCAATCACAGGCAGTGCTCAGCCATTCAATGAATTCAGACACGGCTACATGCGGCTGCGCATTGGCAGTGGCAGAGAGGTGAGTATATATTTTTTTACTCATGCTATGGATGATTTTCAGGGAAAGACATATTTAAAGCCCTTCCCCGAAAATCACTGCGTAGATGTCGGCATCCTATACTCCTGCTGTGTTCACGGAGCATTCAGCTGGTATACAGCTGTGCGCTCTGTGCGGGGTATGCAGAAGACAGCTGGAGCGCTGTGTTCTTCATACTCCAGCTGTGTTTACGGAGCGGGATACTAGCTGAAACAACCGTATCAGCGGTGTCCCGCTGAGAACTCAGAGCGCGGCACTAATGAGGCTCATCGTTAACGAAAACTGCACAATGTCAGTGCAGTTAGACCCAACAATTCTTGCTCACGAGACGGCTTTGAATAATTTTTGAGCGAGAATCGTTGGGTCTAAATGGGCCTTTATTTAGTGGCTCCCAATCCAATGTTACATGGGAGTGGGGTGGGGGAGCTGAACAGGGAATCCCTTTCCATGAAGTCCATATGTATTACTAATCGTTTTTATGAGACAATCCCTTTAATATTCCATTAGAAGAACAGATGTAAATAAATGCATTTAAGCATCACTTGATCTACAGGGTGCAACCTATTGCCTTTGCTTGCAGTCAGGCCAGGCTCACACGAGCGTAATTCCATTGCGTACAATACGCGGTGAATGGAGTCAATAAAAGTACATTGATTTCCATTGATCCATTCCGAATACATGTATTTATTGCGTACGCTACGTGCGTAAAAAAGAACGCAGTATATTCTATTTTACCTAGTATTACACGGGACAGAGCCCTATTTTTCTTTATGGGTGCGTATGAAAACGCTGTACATATGCCATTACATTGTATATATGTGACATTTTATACACATGTTGCTAGGAAACAATACAAGGAAAGTAAAAAAAGAAACCATGAAGCCAGTGCGTGAGATACGCTGTCATGCACAGGCATTCGCCATCACAATGTCAGTGATGCGCAGCTCCACACGCCGGTAAAATGCTGCATTTTACATGCATCATTTTACTATACGCTTGTATGAGCCCTGCCTTAGGTGCAAAGACATGACCAAATGCTTTGCCGTCTTTTCTGAATCCAGTCAGCAGGTGGCGCTATGTTATATAACTGAAAAGCAGGTTCACAGTCTATATATGCTGTGGGTTAGTATTCTACGTGGACTCTGCAAAATGAGCAATCCAGTGGTGAGATCTCTTGAAGTTGGAGTGCTTCTAGTGGAACAGGTGTTTTGAAGTACGTATGAATATACCGGATTAGGCTTTATTTACAGATTTGATCAGTACTTGGCACCCACTTTTCAAGCTAAAATCAGAAGTAGATGCAAAAGAGAAGAGGTAGAAATGTTTCTATTAGACTTTTTTTTTTTACTTTTTTTGTGCTTAAAAGGAAGCTGTCACCACTTATGAGCATCAACTACTAAGATATAATGCTCATAGGGCTGGTGCTGAGGAGTCAGGGATGTAGTAGTTATACTTACCTGTTGAAGTCAGCGCAGTGGACTCATCTCTACATTGCGCTCTATGTGAGTGAGGACTCCAATGCACTCTTTCTGCCCTGACTTTCAGGGGTGACAGTGCAAGAACAGGGAAACTGGTGAGTATACAAAATACTGGACTCCTTGGGAACTGCCCTCGGAGCAACATAACTGAGTTTATGGTCTTCATAGGTCGTGACAAGCTCCCTTTAAATCTTGTTATTTGTATAGCGCCAACTTATTCCGCAGCGCTTTCAGGTGATTTTTTTTGACCCCCCCAGCAAGCTGGGTACTCATTTTACCAACCTCAGAAGGATGGAAGGCTGAGTGAACCTTGAGCTGGCTAGCTGAACCAAGCGGAGATTGAACCCACAACCTTGAGGTTGTGAGCGAGAGCTTAGGATGGCATTTTTGCTGCCTTAACACTCTGCACCAGAGGCTCTATTCATATGTGTGCTGCTACTTCTAATTATGAAGTCAGGCACAATACTTAGATGGATCCATCATATAACATCTACCATCAGCACCCAAGAAGAATTGACTTATAAAGAGGTCTCAAGGGGTCCAGCTTGTCATTTGAAGAGAAAAATAGCACTATCCCGCAGGATGGAGGATAAGTGGTTGATCACAAAAACGGAGGTCCTGATATTCCCCAAATGGAGCGGTGATCACACATGTGCACTATCGCTCCATTTTAGTGGGACTGCCAGAGACAGTGAAGTGCTTGCACAAGACTATCTGCAACTGTCTCATTGGAAGGAATGAAGGAATGGAGTGGCATTGCACATGTGTGACCTCTACTACATATAGGGATGTTGGGAACGCTTGTGAATAGGGGATATATTTATTTTGCGGGTTAACCCCTTTAACTGTGAGGTAAGTTCAGGAAAACAATACAACTAGTTATAAGGAACCCATTCCTAGGATGGTCCCCTTTAATTTACAGCATCAACTACATTTTTTACGCTAAACCTCTCAGCAGCAGCTCTATCCATCTGTTCTAGATTGCCACTTTATTGAAAGTAAGGCAACCCAAGATGGTCCTACTGCTTCTCTGACTACATGATGCACAGTGTTATCTGGTATATCGGTAGTCTAAGACACTACTGGCGGCTCTGATTGGCCAGCGATGCTCAACTGAGCAACACTTGTCAGAGAAGCGTGTCAAGCATTGGTGTTCAATTCTTACTTGAAACCTAATTGTACTATTTTTTAAAAGACATAACCCCTTCATTTAAGCTTATTCACCCCCCTCCCCCCACCTGCACTTGGTGTGCGCATATCTGTAGACGGTGATGTTACAAAATAGAGCTAAACTGTTGTGTTCTTCTATACCTGTGAAACCACAAGTTCTAGGAATCTGGACATATAGTAACAGTTTGTAAGGGCTCTTTCACAGAAGCGTATATCAGTTGCCATTTTCACAGCCAGCCGGTATACGCTACCATCTGATGCATTGGATTCCAATGCATCAGATCAAACTGGTGATTTTCCGCCGCGTAAAAGCGCCGCCAAGATACTGCATTTTAGCCAGGCGCTTTTATGCCGGGCAGGAAAGATAGTCCTGGAACTATCTTTCTTGCCAGAATACGTCGGCTGCTACATAGACTCCTATGGGAGCCAATGACAGCGGCCAGAGAAGGGAGGTGGGAGGGAGTTTAACAGCATGTTTGCTAAATTCCCTTCCCCTTCTCTCCTCCTCTCTGCCCCTTGCTGGCTGTTTGCAATGGGAGTAGGCGGGAGCTAGTTGCTAAGCTCCCGTCCCATCCTTCCCCTTCCCATTGCTGGCTGCCAACAAGGGGCGGAGAGGGGGCGTGAGCTTAGCACACTAACTCCCACCCCGTCTCGCCTCCTCCCCTTTCCGAGAGCCGAAGAGGGGGCAGACAGCGTGAAGGCAGTTTAGCAGAGCTAAACTGTCTTCCACCATCTGACCGCAATCCAAGCTCTGCATATATGCGCCAGGCCGTCTGAACGGGCGAACAAACAACAAATTTGTACGCTCATTCGTGCGTTTTTACGGCACCGGCGGGCACAAATAAAAACACCTACGTCCAGTTCAGCCTATTATCCTGCAGTGTTGATCTGGAAAAAATCAAAACCTCCCATGAGCTAGAAACCAATTTTTCTCATTTTAGGGAAAACATTTCTTCCCAACTCCAAATCTTGCTATCAGAATAATCCCTGGATCAATTACCCACCTCTGGTAATCTGGCAACTGTAATATGTTATATTGTTATATTGTTGCACTCCAGAAAGTAGTGATGAGCGATTAGTGGAATAATCTGCTCGAAAATCATTGTGAATCAGGATGGTCAATTCCGACTCCCATTAAAGCCAATGGGAGTAAGAATTGGGTTCACTAATTTGTCCTCAAGAATGTCCCCAATGCAACCAATGCCCCCCAAATTGCATGGGAATACCACCACACATTTGGAGAATACTCTGCTTCTCTCAAAAAGTTGGTCAAAATAGTGTATAGTGGTGTAGGGGTCAACTGTAGCACAGAGGTGTCACTGAAAACAAAAGAAGGCCCACAGAGGGTCTCCTAGATCAATAATTGCGACAGGTAAGACAGCAGGTGTGCTGCTCATTTTTAAAGCAATTTCATCAATATTGCAAGAAGAAATTTTGCATGATTAGCACAACACTAAAGCACGGGCCTGCTCCAAGGAACAGCTGTAGAACTACCAACAATTTTGCAACACAAGACAGCAGGTGGGCTGCTTGCTTTAAAAGCAATGTCATAAATTTTACAAGGACAAATTCTGACAGGTGAACTCAACACTCAAGCACAGACCTCTTCCTCTTCCAAGGCAAAGCAGTAGAGAGTTACAGAAAATTATGCCAAGTGAGCTGGTGGGTGTGATGCTTGTTTTAAAAGCAATGTGATAAAGTTTGCAAAGGACAAATTCTACCAGATGCACAGAACAGCCAATCACGGACCTCCTCCAAGGAAAAGCTGTAGAGCTAAAGATGTTTCTTGTGCTTTAAAATTTTTTAGAAACATGACAGAAGCAGGAGAGCAGCAGCAGTTTCACCACTATCAACAGCAGCAACAGCACCTTGAGAGCAGAGTGTGCTCCTTGTGGTAACATGAGAGCCCTAGTTCTGTATTTCCATAGTGTGATTGTTCTCAGTGAGAGAAAGCAAGTAATCTTATAGATATGATATATTTTAATGGCTAACCAAAATACATGATGTTACAGCGAGCTTTTGGGTGGTTCTCTTATCAACCCTTCGTCAGGCTAATTAAACTGGTTTGGATGGGGCACAATTATAACACACATGCAGAGATGACACCCCTCTTGATCTAAATAAGTTTCATACACAGAATTTTAAGACTGTCTCACACTTAAGACTTAGAATAATACTAAACAACCTTGGAAAAGAGATAGATACTTAATCAGTCCACTGAGCTAAGGAATGCGACAGTTTTATGATGTCTGTTATCTCTCCTTTAAAGTCCAAACATAGAAATGGAAACACTAGCCCTGCAGCACCACCTATTGGATGGCAACATTCTTACAAATCAATTTCTAGATTTTTATGAAGTTTAAAAAACAAAAAAAACCCCCAATGATTGGGAAGAGGATACCCTTCTTGACCTTCTTCAGAACTTTTATATTCTACACTTATGCAAGAATCCCGGGCTGAGGATCATTCCCTTCTTTAGGGTATTAAACATGGCAATAAATTTATACTCACAAAGTCTTCTGTGACGCTGTGACTTAAAGTTGCCCTTCAGTATGATAATTCTCATCTACTCTATGCTATGTCCGCGCACCTTGAGGCCAATGGGGTTGCCTCTGAGTCCGTGTTACAACTCACAAGGTTCATTCTCACACACAATTATTTCTCCTTTGGTAAAGAGAGATTCCTCCAACTCACTGGAACCGCCATGGGCAGTAAAATGGTATCGCGATATGCCAACCTTTTCATGGCAAAACTGGAGAGTGACTTTCTGGCCTCCTGCCCCAACAAACCATTGGCCTACTTCCGCTACATTGATGACATTATAATCATTTGGAGCAGCACTGAACAAGAACTAATAAAATTCCATAAGAGATTCAATGCATTCCAACCCACCATAAATCTGACTTTAAGCTACTCGCATACAGAAGTCAACTTTTTGGACACCACCATAAAGATGTTAAACAACTCAATACAGACATCCCTATACCGAAAACCGATTGATCGGCCTACATACCTGAGATAGGACAGTTTCCATCCTAAACACATCAAAAAGTCCATTGTCTACAGCCAGGCCATCAGGTATAACCAGATCTGCTCCAACCCAACAGACAGAGAGGAACATTTGTACCATCTTAAAAGGACATTTATAAATCAGGGCTACCATCCCACCTCAATTGATGACCAAATCACCAGAGCCACCAGGATATCCAGGAATCAACTACTCCAATACAAGGAGAAAGAAAAAAACCGATGTGTATCTTTAGTAGTGACCTACAATTCACAGCTAGAGTTTCTAAGGAAGACTGCAAAGAAACTCCATCATACCCTACACAAGGATGACCATCTGAAAACTATTATCCCGGACCCTCCCCTCCTGTGTTACAGGCAACCTCCTAATTTGAGAAACTTTATAATGAGGAGTGCATTGCCCCCAGACACACAAAAAAGTAATTATCCCTCTAATGTAAGGGGCTGCAAGACCTGCTCACATATACTGACCACGGACAGAATACGGATCTCTAACACACAGCAGGACTGTAAGATCCCAGGGATATTCACATGTTCCACGTCCAATATTGTGTACCTGATCATGTGCAGTAAATGTCCTGTTGGGGGGCTTTATATCAGGGAAACAGCACAAAAACTGAGAGCCAGGATGAGATCTCTTCACCACTCAACTGGAGAAGAAAAAACTGAATTGTCTTTTGCAAAACATTTTTGTGGCCACGGACACAACATAGAGCAGATGAGAGTTATCATACTAAAGGGCAACTTCAAGTCACAGCGTCACAGAAGAATTTAGGAGTATAAATATATGGTCATGTTTGGTATCATCAAGAATGGAATGAACCTCAGTCTGGGATTCTTGCATAAGTGGAGAATATAAAAGGTCTGAAGGAGAACAAGAAGGGTGTTGTCTTCCCAATCATTTTTTTTTTTTTTTAAACTTCATAAAAATTCAGAAATTGATTTGTAAGAATGTTGCCATCCAATAGGTGGTGCTGCAGGGCTAGTGTTTCCATTTCTATGTTTGGACTTTAAAGTAGAGGTAACAGACATCATAAAACTGTCACGTTCCTTAGCTCAGTGGACTGATTAAGTATCTATCTCTTTTATTATTTATCTCCTTTTATTTGAAAGGTCTATTTAGACAGGACGAATGTTGGGCAAACGATGCCCGACACTCGTCCCTTTGTGTCCTCGCTCCTGTGGTATTGCATGGGAGCTAGTAGTGCTGGCTCGCTCACAGAGTGGCCAGCAGGGGAGCGGGGAGGCTGCAGAAGATTTCTCTCCTCGTGCTCCCCCAGCCCTCTCCATTGACTTAAAGGGGTTGTCCCGCGCCGAAACGGGTTTTGTTTTTTTTTTCAATAGCCCCCCCGTTTGGCGCGAGACAAACCCGATGCAGGGGTTAAAAAAGAAAACGGGATAGTGCTTACCTGAATCCCCGCGCTCCGGTGACTTCTTACTTACCTGGTGAAGATGGCCGCCGGGATTTTCTCCCTCGGTGGACCGCAGGGCTTCTGTGCGGTCCATTGCCGATTCCAGCCTCCTGATTGGCTGGAATCGGCATGTGACGGGGCAGAGCTACAAGGAGCCGCTCTCCGGCACGAGCGGCCCCAATCAGAAAAGAAGAAGACCGGACTGCGCAAGCGTGTCTAATCGGGCGATTAGATGCTGAAAATTAGACGGCACCATGGAGACGGGGACGCTAGCAACGGAACAGGTAAGTGAATAACTTCTGATAACTTCTGTATGGCTCATAATTAATGCACAATGTACATTACAAAGTGCATTAATATGGCCATACAGAAGTGTATAGACCCACTTGCTTTCGCGGGACAACCCCTTTAACCCCTTCCCGCTCCAGGACGTACCGGTACGTCTTGGGAGCCTGGTACTTCCCGCAAAAGGACGTACCGGTACGTCCTGGAGATAGCACGGGATCACATAAGATCCCGCGCTATCCCGCAGCGGGAGCCGGCTGTCAGTCACAGCCGGCATCCCGCTCCAACAGCGGGGGGACATCGGAGATGCGCCCGCCGCTGTTAACCCCTTCCCTGCCGCGATCTAAGTAGATCGCGGCAGGGAAAGAGTTCACAGAGGGATCGCAATACCTGTGTGTCTCCGGCCGGCTCTCGCGCTGTGATCGCGAGAGCCCGGCCTGTCACCATGGCAACAGGACACTGGCGTCCTGTATTGCCTGTGCCTATACTCGCTGTACAAGCGATAAGGCATGGCAGAGCAGTAGCTCTGCCATGCCTTATGACAGCGATCATAGGCACAGTGATGTAAGTCCCTCAGAGGGACTCAAATAGTATAAAAAAAAGAAAAGAAAAGTGTAAAAAAAAGAAAAATGTAAAAAAAAAATGTAAAAAAAAACCTTTATGCTTTTTCTAATATTAGCATTAAAAAAGGGAAAAAAAAAATAAAACCCCACATATTTGATATTGACGCGTCCGTAACGACGTGTACAAAAAGTTGAACATGCTTTTTATTTTGTACGACAAAAAGCGTAAAAAAAAACGCTAAAAAACAGAGGCAAAATGCTAATTTTTAGCATTTTGCCTCACAAAAAATGCAATAAAAGTGATCAAAAAAGCCGCACATTTCCCAAAATGGTACCAATAAAAACTACAGCTCGTCTCGCAAAAAATAAGCCCTTAAAGAGCTCCGTACATAGAAAAATAAAAAAGTTACAGGACTTTGAATGCAGCTATAGAGAAAAAAAAAAGATTTCCAAAAAAAGGGGGTTTTATTGCAAAAAAGTGTAAAAACCTAAAAAAAATATAACAATTTTGGTATCGTTGTTACCGTACCGACCCGCAGAAAAAATTTTGTGTGTCATTTATGCTGCATGATTAACGCTGTAAAAAAAAAAAAAAAATCTATGGCAGAATTGATGCGTTTTCTCTCCCTGTTATCCTTAAAAAAAAATAAAAAAAATTTTACGATATTGTCTATATACCCAAAAGTGGCACCGATAAAAACTACAGATCACCACGCAAAAAACAAGCCCTTATACGGCCGCGTCCACGGAAAAATAAAAAAGTTATGGCTTTTGAAAAATGGAGATGGAAAAATACCAAAAAATCGCTTGGTCCTCAACGCCAAAATAGGCCGTGTCATTAAGGGGTTAACATAGCGGTCATTCAGTACTGAACGGCTGCTATTTACACTGAGCGATCAGCGATCAGCTCATCGTCCATCGTTTATGCAGCATAACCGATGGACGATGAGCTGATCGTTCAGTGTAACTAGCAGCCGTTCAGTACTGAACAGCTGCTATTTTAAGTCAATGAAGAGGGGCGGGAGAGCGCAAGGAGAGAAATCTCCTCCAGCCCCCCCACTGTGAGACAGTGATACTAGCTCCTGTGCCGCAGCACGGGAGCTAGTATGTGTGAGGACGAGTGTCGGGCATCGTTTGCCCGGCATTTGTCCAGCCTAAATGGGCCTTAAGTCTTGAGTGTGAGACAGTCTCACATTTCTGTGTGTGAACATTTATTTAGATCAAGAGGGGTATCATATCTGCATTTGTTATAATTGTGACCGATCCAAACCAGTTTAATTAGCCTGACGAAGGGTCAATAAGAGAACCACTCGAAAGCTTGCTGTAACATCATGTATTTTTGTTAGCCATTAAAGGGTATCATATCTACAAGGTTATTTGGTTCTCTCACTGAAAACAATCACACTTTGCTCTACTGGCTAACACGGTACCAAATTTTTTTTTTTCGTATTTCCATATTGACATATTTTTCATTTGACGGGAATTAGGACGAGGAAACATGGCAGAAGCAGAAGAACGAGAGCAGCAACAACACCTTGAGGGCACAGTGTGTTCTTTGATATAAATCTATGCTCAGTCATATGTGAGTAAAGATTGCCAGAGAACTAACTAATCAGTGGATTCTGCAATGGAGGTGCGGAAGTCAGGTAAAATCCATGCTTGGTTCATTTTTATAAATGTCAGGGGATTCACATTGTCTGTGGACAGGCGGATGAGTCTGTTAATTATCACACCCGCCAGCTGTGCTGAACACTCTGATGACACACTGACAGAGGGGCAGGCAAGCACCTCTAAAGCATGTTGGGCAAACTCTGGCCACTCATCCAGCTTAGACACCCAAAAGTCAAAGGGGCGAGTGGCATGCCTGAGTACATTCATTCGGGAATTGTCATACATTTGGACCAGCATGGATAAGTGCTGCCTGGGACTGTCAGTTCTATCCTGGACTTTTGCTGCAGGCTGTGACAGGCTGAAAAAACGATGCCACACCTCTGTTAAACTTCTCCTGCCAGCAGTGGTGGTGCTGCTGCAGCAGCTTCTTGTTCATCCACCATGAACTGTAGAGCCGAGATCCATTGCAGACGCATCCCTCAGGGTTCATACGGGTTTTCAAAAATTTTTTCCATGGCTTTTCCATGAAATTTCCATGACAAAATCTTGATTTCCAATGACACTCGCGGAACTCAAAATACACGCAATTAAAGGTTAAGGGGTCCTTCATATTGGCGATCGCGATTTCGCTGCGTGAAAATTACAGTAAAATTGCAACCTTTTTCCCAGCGATTTTTGAGTGTCAGAACTGCTTTTTCTCGCAAAAACATGGCTGCCGCTTGCGATTTTCTCGAGTGATTTTGCTGCATTTCTTTAGCACGAAAGTCAATGGGACTTTCTAATGAAAAAAGCACATCACATGAAAATCGCAAGTTCCTGTGATACGATAAAAAGGAAGAAAGATAGGGCATGCCGTTATTTTTTTCTCTCGCAAACTTTGCATGAGTGAAAACATTGCAAATGTGAAGGAAACCATTGAACATCATTAGTTTCATAATTTAGCGCTTTCACTCACTCTCACATTGTTAAAAAAATGCACGAATTTCTCGCAAGTGTCAAGTTTTTTCACACCCTTATTGTTTCTTTGGGGTTTTTTTATATACAAAAATAATAAAAAAGACACACCCTGCTAGTCAATCTATTTCTAGTTAAAGGGGTTGTCTCGCGGCAAACATCAAAATTTTACATTAGCCCATTCCCCCTGTCACCCCCCTGGCATAAAATAGCAATTTAAAGCGGTTTTTAAACCGCTTGCTACTCACCGATCTGACGAAATATGAAGTTTTAAAAATCTTCTCCCCAAGATGGCCGCCGGTCCTTTCCCAGGGATGCACTGCGGTTTTCTCCCATGGTGCACCGCGAGTCTTCTCCCATGGTGCACCATGGGCTCTGTGCGTTCCACTGCCGATTCCAGCCTCCTGATTGGCTGGAATCGGCACACGTGACGGGGCGGAGCTACGATGACGACGCGGTGACCAGCTCTCCGGCACGAGCCGCCCCATTCACCAGGCAGAAGCACGGACTGCGCAAGTGCATCTAAATACGCCAGAAGACATCAGGATTAGACGGAGCCATGGAGACGGGGACGCCAGCAACGGAGCAGGTAAGTGAATAACTTCTGTATGGCTCATATTTAATGCACGATGTATATTACAAAGCGCATTAATATGGCCATACAGAAGTGTATAACCCCACTTGCTGCCGCGAGACAACCCCTTTAAGTATATATATTTTTTATTAAAAAATCCCCAACCATGAGAGGCCGGTGGAGAACAAAAACTTCAAAATCTGAAATATTTTTTGTATTTTTAAGACTAAGTATTGAGATTCTTGCGTTTTTAGTTCTGTTTATCCAGAACACTTTCTTTATTCCTTTGGCCTCTAGTGGAACATTCCATGACAAAAAACAAAAATCTATGACAAATCAGAAAATTCGTTGACATTTCCAAGCATTCCCTGACTTTTATCAGATTCCAGGTTTTCCATGGCGCGTATGAATCCTGTCCCTGCAGCCAGACGGAAATGCTCTGCTCAAGTTGCTTAACAGTCTATCCTGATAGCGCCACATTTTGAAGTCCCTCTCCACTGCCAGCATGAGATTTGTCATTTTGGCCTTGTAGCAAGGATCAAGGAGAGTGGTTGAAGTAGTAATGATCTGATGTTTTGATATGGGCTATGTGACAGTCCTTCTGCAAGCACTGCAACATAAAAGCACTTATTTGCCTCAAACTGCTTAACGGTGATGGCCTATATTCCTCGGCGTCAGGCCTAAAAGTGTCCTCTGGCTGGTCCCGCCATCCACATTGAATACCTGGGGGTAGTGATGGATGGAACTAATGTTGCGTAGTCCTCTCCCCTGCCTCTGGACCTATATTAATCCCTTCCTCCCTTTCTTCCTCCTCTATACGTCCCCCATGTTGGAGAAGACGCCCCCTTTTCTTTGCCCAAAGCCACTCTTACTGTGGTGTTGACAAATGGCGGACTGTCCAGATAGTAGGGAGATTGGTATCCCTTCCTCCTCTTCCTCCAACAACACATCATTGTCCCTGAGGCCCTGTAGTGTCTGTTCCAGCAGGCAGACAACAGGGATGGTCATATTGATCAGTGCATCATCACAACAGCATATACGTCTTAGATCTGCAGCCACTCCACAGACGTCAAGTGACTGAGCTTCTTACAGCGCCTGTTAACTGTATACACAATCTGGCAATTTGTGATCGCTCTCTGCTGCTTTAGCCTTTGCAACATACGCAACGTGGAATTCCAACATGTAGGCACATCACAGATGAGGTGGTTGGGTGGTAGCCCGAAGTGTTGCTGCACCTCCGACGGGTGAGAGGCGGCTCGGTGGGTGTGAATGCCGAAAGTGTGAGCACAGTTTCCTGGCCTTTACTGTCAGTGGATGTAAACCTGGGCAATTGTTTAGGAAGTGCTGCACTACCAGGTTCATCACATGGGGCAGGCTGTGAGATTGCCAAGGCGAAGGGCTGCCAGCAAGTTAGCCCCATTGTCACACATGACCATGCCTAACTTCAGATTGTCAGGGTCAGCCTAAGCCTGCAGAGTCGTCAATAGCTCTTCATCTGTATGGCTGCGCTTCCCTAGTCATATGAATTTCAGGACACCATGTTGGTTTTTACCCCGTGCAGTGCTGTGTGGAGGCTGGGTTTTGTCACATACGGATATGTGTGCCGACGTGGAGGGTGTTGAATGGTAGTGCGAAGATGTGGAGAAAGAGAATTAGGTAGAGGGGCTGAAGAGGGGATGAGCATGGATGAATGTTCCACAAGTCTTTGGGGTACCACGAAATGTGAACCACCACTTTCAGCTTCATGCCCCACCCGCAGGACATTGATCCAGTGTTCTGTTAAGAATATGTAATGACCCTGGTCATGCTTGCTAGACCAAGTGTCCATGGTCAGGTGCACCCTGCCACTGACAGCATTCTGCATTACCGCAGAACATCATGTTGCAGAAGGCATTTGTGTCCACTAGTCTGAAGAACAGCATTACCATTGTAAGTAGTTATGCAATTCTTATGTTCAGGCTCTGTGCTCATGGATGGTTTAGTTGGTATTTTTTTTAACATTCCTATAGCTGGGGGAAGGAGGGCTAGCTGCTGACCTGGGAGATGCTGGAATATGGGGTAGATGTCAATGTTGGTGAAGGTGGCGGTGATGGTGACGGCTCAACTTCCGCTCTTCATTTCCCATTCCTGGCTCTGAAGCCCAGTTGTCAATTATGGAGGAGAGGCCTAAAGTAGGTGTGCTACCCCCCTACACAGAACTACCTCTCAGAGGCTTCTGCATGAACAAGAAGGGAGATGGATGAAGAGGGAGTGGAATGAGGCTAACTTTTTGCCCTCTGGTGCAGGTGGGTACTCTAAGGCAATGGGTGGTGGACCGGGTGGTGGACACTCTTCTGTTATCACCTGCGGTTTCAAAGAAAGCCCAGGCTGCGCAAGTCCTGAGACCTAGCTGTGGACTTAATGCTGTTGGTGTGACTAATAGCTGAGGGTGGTGGCATTGCCCTTTTGTTTTCCTGCAACACCCTACTTGCTGCCTTAGTAGAGTGCTGCCCGCAACGTCTGCCTCTTCCTCCTACCCCTGCAAGTTGCTATGATGACTCTCCCTACCTCTCCATGTTAGATTACTTCATTCTGTTCCACCTCTTCTTCGTTGTTGTGACTCTGTCACAGTGATTACTGAGAGCTGGCACCTCTGTTTCCACATCCCAGAGTACACATTGCCTTTGGAGGGCTTACTGCGCCCACTGACCAAGCCTCATCTACCTCTTCAGAGGAAAAAAATGGTTGGGCATCAGTGCCTTCAATGTCTTTGTCTTCTCCCTCTGGTTGTTTGGATTGCCCGGTTGACATACGTGACACTAAATGATCACAGTTAAGTTTGTAGTTTGCAGAAAACCACTGCTAGCTGCGTAAGGCCTCCTGTACATGGGCAGAAATTCTGCGGCGGGATTTCCTGCAGAATTCCCGCCCGTGCCCGCTGCCATAGGATTGCTTAGATAATGCAATCCTATGCAGACAGATGCGATTTGACCGTGTGAAAACTCATGTGGTAAACAAATCGCGGCATGCCCTATTCCTGTGCGAGCCTCGCAGAGGCCCGCACAGAAACGTCAAAGCTGACACGCCGTCACTGCACTGCGCATTTGCCAGCTGGGCAGCACATAGCAGAGTGGAGGAGATGGCAGAGCAGGTGAGCCGCGGTGGTCACTGCAGGGCACGGCTTACATCCCGCTGCGAGAATTCTAGCACCAGGATCCGACCCGGCCGTCTGCAGGAGGCCTAAGGCTTGCAAATAATTCAAAGTAGTCAGAGTGAATGATGTTTGAGGCTGCTGACACACACAGTGTGTTTCCCTGGGGGGCATGGACATGTCAGAATAAAAGGCCACAGAGTAGAGCTTGTATCTTTTATGAGCTGTCCCTGTTTGGTGCAGCGTAACTGAATTCTCCAAACTCCAATGCTACCTGCATATGCTCTGCAATTAAATTTGTAGTGCCCAGACTGGGAATTTTGAACAACACCTGAAGCCACTAACATGCACTGTGTGTTTTTGCTGTTTCCCTGTTTGCTTTTCTTTTGTATTAGCAAAAAAAACACCGCAAACTAAACAACCCGCAATCCCTGGGCGGCATGATATGTCAGAACAAAAGGCCACATAGTACAGCTTGTATATTTGTGCACTGTCCCTATTTAGCACATCATAATTGAAATCCCCAAACCATGCTGCTATTGACCAAATATCTGCAGACTTTAAATGACGTCTGAGGCCACAGACAGAGATCTGCGATATTATGTACATCAAAGCATCGTTTGCCAGTCTGCTTTATACATTGACAGTAGCAGAACTATATCCTCTCCCAATCTACAGACCACGTTTTGTATAGGCATATAAATGTTATGCAGCTTCTTTCTCTGCTTTCTTCAGTAGAACCCTGTTTAAGTTCTCTGCTGGTACACAAGCCTTCACACCAGCAGTAATATATCCTCTGTAAAATATCTGGCCTAAACAATAGACCGCAAGTAATTTAGGCATATAAACGTGATGCAGCTTCTCTGTTCTGTGCTCAACTGTAAAACAGAGGCTGGTTACACGGTTCTTGTTATATATGGCTAGGTCATATGATGCTGGTGTCCAATGAAACTGCTGCCCATATCCAATATGAATATGGAAGACACATTTGGTGACATCATCATGGTGCCCTGGCTGCTGTTTGGCTGCACACTAACCTCTGCAGCAGGTAAATTTCATCAAAAATCAATTCAGATGTACCTGATTCAATTTAGCTAAAATCTAGGCAATTTAATTGCTTGGCCAATCGGGACGAGCAACACTACAAGAAAGCTGTCCAGACCTCTTATGAACTCTAAGCAAATTCATGATCACCACATCCTCAGGCAGAGAGTTCCATAGTCTCACTGCTCTTACAGCACAACTAGTCTACTAGTCTACTTTTTCAACTGTCTCACAGTTGATGCATTAGAGTGAGTCAGCTGACCACACTGCTAAGCCCACTTTCATTCGGGGAGGAGTTCCTGATTGGCTAGCCTCTTTTTAAATATTTCTGGCTTTTGTAGTGTGTTGCTGGTTATAGTGGAAAAGTGGAAACCATGTTTATTGAAATCCAATGTTCCTTGTTTACTTTTAGTTTTTCTCAGTCTAGTTTTGTTTCTGCGGTTATGTCTTGTCTGCTGTTTGCTTCCTAGCCTTGTAGTTTTGTCTGCTCCTCTGTTTAATTCTGACTACTCTTGCTTTATACTTCAGCTTGCCTTGGCTTTCTTCGCTCTGTGCCTTATTGCCCTCTCGTTCTCTCTCAGGGACAGTGCATCAGGTAAGATTTTCATTAGGGATATCCAAGGGGTACACATGGAAAGTGGTGTCCTGTGTTAGGGTCAATTTTAGAGACCGATTAGGGAAAGACTTAGGGAAAGCTAAATTTAGGGCTACCGTACTATAAGGTTATTTTTGTTTCCATCAACCATATTTTCCATTATCTGATAGACTCCCTGCACACAGGCAGATTTGCATTGTGGAATATAGAGTGGGCATCTGCCTCTGGACTCCACAGCAAATACTGCCCATTACATGCTATTGAAAAATCGCTTTTTCTTCTACACAAACGGAAATCAATTGCGATTTACCGCAGAGGAAAAATCTATGGCCCTTCTGCAATGACTTTGCGGAGAGGTGGCGGATTCTGCGTTATCGCTAGGCGCTAGGCGATCACATGGGAAAAGCAGAGGTTTAAAAAAGAAAATCTGTACTGCGTATGTTCGACGCCTCGCCATGTGGACCATCTGCAGTACAGAGAAGATAAAAGAAGGCAGGTGCACGCCGGCTGGGCACAGGGTTGGATTCATGCGGAATCCGACCTGGCCGTGTGCAGCCAGTCTAAATCATCATCATCTGTTTGTCATCACCATTCTTTTCTTGTCAACTATTGGTGACTTTTTATTCTTGCATTGGTGTTTGCTATGGGTGTTTATGTGCTTCATATACTGGATGATACAAAAGTTCGGACCTCATAGAATATCTTCTGAACAAAAATAGATACAAGTAAGAAACTGTTGGCTATGTTGGTGGCAGCCAGCTTGGATTTAGCCCAAGAAACATCAATTTAAAGCGAGACATGAAATACATGATTTAAGGGTAGAATTTCATCAGAAATTGTTAGGTACAGTAATTTTCTAAATAGGTGTAACCATTTTCGAGTTATGGGTGATATCATGTTGAGTATTAATAAAGTTGTTATATTTAATTATGTGATATGGAGAACACTAATCACGTGTCTTTTCAGGTACCGGAAGATGCCATTAACAATCCAGGAGACAATTGAAATCAACCTGATAGTTGGTAACAGAAGCTCACAAGGCTTTCAATCAAGAACACAGAGGAAGACAGTCAGTGAGTGCAAGAACTGCCAGGAAACTGATTCAGAAGTTCAGGGAAACTGGTAGTGTCCAAAACAAATTGAGAACTACTACAGTATGGGTGCCCCTGGTATGGCTTGAGGATTGTTAGGACAGTTGGTTGAGTCACACCACACTCCAATGCCCGTCTCCTGGTGCTTTTCTGTGGACTCTTTGTGAAAACAGATAGTGGGAATGGGTGTTTGAGCAGGGGGTTGGACCTGATGATCCTGGAGGTCCCTTCCAACTCTACCATTCCATGATTCCATTCAGAAGATATTCTGGGTGGCCCTGACGTTTGAATCACGCTGTATTTGTTCTTTCAGCTATTTAATCGTTACACAATTTGGCCCTAATGTTAGTCCTGGTGTTATCTGAGTACTGGCAGTACTATTACAGAACCCTCTTTCCTCTAGACTTAGATGTTACTCCATTGTTATAGATAACGTCCTGGACCCCAATTTGAGAACCCTTCTGGGCACTGGCGTAACTATAGGGGATGCACTTGAACCCGGGGCCAGGAGCCTTAGGGGGCCATAAGGCCTCCCTTCTCCATTAGGGAGCCCAGTACTATGAATAAAGCATTATAGTTGGGGGTGCTGGTATGGGTTTTGCATTGGGGCCCAGGAGCTTCAAGTTACAGCTCTGCGTTAAGGGGTGAAGAGAGGTTGGGGGGGCCCCAAGATAAAATTTTGCACTTGGGCCCATGAGCCTTTAGCTATGCCCTTGCTTCTGGGTATTGTAGTCCATGCATTTCATTTGTTACTTTGTTTGCCCACCTTTGTACCCACTCAAGCTGTACTATGCCTTTCATATGTAGTATTGACCAAAATTGCATATTCCATATGTGATCTGACCAGTGATTTGTAAATTCTTAGAACTATCGTGCATTTTTGCTGCTTTTGATGGACAGCTAGAGAAGCAGGGTAATCATTACCTACCAGGGGGGATACATGGAAGCTGCTATAGTAGAATCACACATATGGGGTAGAGAAGGCCACGGAGACTGCATTAACCAAGAACTATCCTTCCTTTAGCTTATGTAAAGATATTTTATAAATATTCATATCTGTGACCTGAAAGCTCCTTTCAATCTCATCTAGCTATTTATTTTCCACTTTCTTCCTCGGGATAAACAGATCAGTATAGAATACATTCCTTGTCAGTGTTGCCACGCAACTCCAATTTTATCAGGTGTCTGTGGCAGGTTTTCTTTGTTTAAAAAATGAAAGCGTGAAATATTTGTTAATCCATAGAAATGAGAAAGAAGAATGACGATTTGTTCACTTAAAGAGACTGTCGCCTACTTTTAGCCCTGAAATGTCCTGAAAGTAAGACCTCCTGTCCACGGGCGATATTTCACTGCGTTACCCGCGGCAGTAATCCACACGTGGGTAACGCAGTGAACGCTTTCCATAGAATAACTTATCTATTAGATAGGCTCATCGCGGAGACATTTAGTTCTCCCCCCTAAGGCGGAATATCGCTAGTGATATTCTGCCTCGGCCGTGGACAGGCGGCCAAAGTAACCCGCTAAAATCTGGGGATGCGTTATACTTACCTCCCCCTTTGTTCTCCCGATGTGAGCGCTGAACGGGCGGACTACTTAGCGCGCACGCTGCTCAATGCATTGAGCATTGGCTTTCAGTGGTGACACCGGGGGAGCGACAGGGAAGGTAAGTATAACACATGCTCAGACTCAGCGGGTCACTTAGTTTCAGCTCATAAGCTTAGCTTATAGGGCTAAAGGTATTTTACTTATTCCCTTTAGGGTGAACACCCACTGGCGATCCGTTATCCTTGTGATGCGAGACTGAGTGAAAACGCATGATAATGAAACCAAGGATTTTCAATGGTTTCATTCTCATTTGCAATGTTTTCACTGTAACCTCGTATCACAAAAAAAAATCTGCGATATTGCCTATTGTTTTCAATGGGGCTGGCGGCAGCAGCGCTAGCCCCAGCGAAAACATAGGGAGAAAATTGCACTCCCCTGACACAGCTGTGACAGCTATAGCGGGCGATTCCTTCATCCCCGTGGGGACCGCTGAGTGCTGCCTTTGATTGGCTGAGCGCTGTGTCCAATCAAACGCAGCACTCAGCTGTCATTCAATGACGGCTGGGCACTGCCTCTGATTGGCAACAGCGCTCAGCAAATCAAAGGCAGCGCTTTCTGGAGGCGGGGATTTTCAATCCCCAGCCTCCAGAACACAGAAGATGATTGCCGGAGCCGGAGAGAAGAGCGGACGGCTCTTCTAGGTGAGTTAATGTTTTTGTTTTTTTACAGCTACTCGTGATTTTCAGGAAAGGGCTTATATTTCAAGCCCTTCCCTGAAAATAATCGCTGCAAACTGACTGCTTTCAATCGGGCCACAGCAGAAATCGGATGGCTCCACGGACTTCTGCCACAGCTGTCACAGCTGTGTCAGGGGAGCGCAATGTTCTCTTTATGTTTTCAATGGGGGGAGGAGATGGTAGAGCCCCATGACAAAGCCTTCCTCTACCCCGCTGTCTTCTCGGCTGTGGGTCCGCTCCTTGGATGCTGCATAAACAAGGGAGATTATCGGGGCCTTTCAAGAAGGGTGTGTGCTGGCTCTTCAATGAGAGCACGTGTAGATGGAGAACATCATGTATCTATCGACACGAATGCGATGGTTGTGGTGAAACCAATCACCCCGTTTTTGTTGGTTCAAAAGATCAAAAGTTATGGGACAACGAGACAGTGCTGAAAAAGAGTGCGACTCCAGTGATCCTGATCGCCATGATTCCATGGTTAAGGAAGTACCCTGATCATGAAAAGGCGTGTTTTTTTCTTGGGAGGGTTTTCGTGACGGATTTAGAATTCCTTTCCAAGGAGGGAGTGAAGGTTTCATAGTTCAAAAAGATTCGATCTGTTTAGGATTTTCCAGAGGTGGGGAGGAAAAAATAAAAAAGGAGGTAGTTTGGGTTGGATGCTGGGTCTATTTACGTAAAATCCCTTTGGGCATTTGAGAGTTTCACCACTGAGGGTTATTCCAAAAAAGGAAAGCTTCGTCTAATTCAACATTTATCATACCTTAAGGGTGGATTGGTAGACGACTACATTGATAGGTCTTTGACGTCGGTATCCTATACGTCTTTTGATGCAGCGGTGCATTTAGTTCAGGCAGTGGGTAAAAGAGCGTTAATGGCAAAGGCTGATATTGAGTCAGCCTTTAGGCTTTTACCTGTTCACCCAGACCAACAGGAACATCTATGAAGAGTGGTATAGTGAGGTTGTTAGATTGGATGAAGTCATTGGCACGGTCAACTTGGGAGGCATATGTGTGGAGACAGTGGTTTAGTCTGGAAGATTCCTGTTTGGCAGAAGGAGGTGTTTGGAATCGGCTTGATGGGAGTTTTTGTTTTAGAACGTTTCAGCACCAATTTTAAATAAGTCCTTAGCCGCATTGTTATTTGTACTTCAATTGCGAGGAGGAGTAAATATTATGCAACTGTTTATAGTTCGGCAAGCGATAATAGGTTTTTTCTAGTGGTGCAAACTTTTTAGATAAACGGCGCCTGGTTTCTTTTTATTTGTTAGCTCTTCTTTTTTCACAGCTGGAGGTAGTTTGCGACTCTGCATACGAGTGTTCTTTATTAAAGGTTGCTTTTTCATGGGCATTCCGAGTGGTTGAGCTGGTGAGTTCGAGAACGAAGGCGCATGGAAGAATTTTGATGAAGGATGCGTCGTTATGGGATATGCATATCAATTTGTTTAACTCTAAGGCTGATCGCAGTAAAATGGATTTTGTTATACATTTGGGTAGGTTGGGAGAAGGTTTCACGTGCCCGGTCTGGTTTTTTGAAGAGTTTATGGGTTATAGACCAAAAAAAACCCGCCTTTTTTTGATTCATAAGGATGGAACGGCATTATCCAGGTGTCAGTCTGTTATGATTTTTCGTTGGATCTTTGGACATTCTTATGTCCATTGGGCTGAGAGGAGGGCCAATATTCGCCCTGATGGTAGGTATTTGGGGCTAGACAGAAAGAGGGCTGAGGTTCATTGGCTGGGAGTGCGAGGCCTCACTTGGGATCAGGTAAGGCTGTTATTTCTAGATAGTGTTAGGAGATGGGGCTCCCCTCATGTATTGCTGGTTCATGCAGGAGGGCAATGATCTGGGTAGTTACCTCATCAAAAATGTAATAAAACTCTGAAAAGAGATCTCCTGGGTTTCTGTGATCTATTTCCAAGCATTTTGATTATTTGTTTGGAGATCATTCAACACCTTAAATGGAGAAATGCGACCATAAATCAGACCATAATAAAAGTTAACAAGACCATGGCAAAATTTGTTTGTTTTAGTTGGGGGTCTTGTAGTGCGTCAGAAACTACTTTGGTCTCTCAGAAGTTTGGGATTTTGGCTTTAGGGTGGGGGTTAGTTCGCACACTTGAGCGGTCAAGTCTGCTTGCTGTGGCGGGTCCTTGACAGCAAGCGCTTTAGTTATTCTAACCAATATTCTACTTTGGACTTCTCTAAGGGGCAGACCCTGGGAAGCTGGTTTTGGAGCTGCTTATTAAATGTGTTATGTATTTAACTTCTGGTTTGTGCCACTGCAGCTTACGTGGCTTGCGGCTAGTGGTGGGTAGCTTCATTAAAGTTTTATATTGATATATCTAGACGCGTTTTGACATACTGTCAAGGATCATGCTTCGGGATTATATCTAGTGTTTTGTAACGATATCAGTGTTGATTACAATGTTTTGCTTTCCATATTATATCATCATTCAAGGTTTACTAAAGCTGTGATCATTCACCTTTCCAATGGAAATTTTTTTTTATTGGGTTAGTTAGGTCGGTGGTCATGTAGCCCACTAGATCTGCCCCTTGCCATGTCATGTGGTGGCGGTTCTCCCTTGGCAATGGGGAAGTTCAGCCCAGGGTGCCATTCCTGGGAAGTGAACTATGTATTTAAGGCTTTGCTAAATGCTTACCCTGTGTAGTGTTGTTATGCTCGAGGATTACATGGGTGGAGTACCTAAGACCTCCTGCACACAGCAGAGCCAAATTCCGCATGTGGAATGCACCCCTGGGAGCAGCAGCATCCGTGGGTACCTGCTTACTTTCGCTTCCATCTGTACTGCGGATGGTCCGCACGGCTCACTGTTGGACATGTGCAGTACAGATTGTTTTTTTTAAACTCCTGCTTTTCCTGCGTCCTCGCCTAGCGGAAGGGCCACGGATTAGATGGCTTCAATTGACTTCAATGAAAGCTGTCCGCGCGGAATCTGCGCAGAAATGAAGCATTCTGCGATTTTTTCCTCTGCTTGCGGAAACCACAATTGGTTTCCGCAAGGGTGCAGAAAGAAAGGATTTCCTGTAGCATGCTATGGGTTGTATTTGCCATAGATCCACGGTGTGGACGCCCGCCGCTGATTCAGCTGCAAATATCTGCCCGTGAGCCGGAGGCCTAAGTCATCAAACCCAAGGGCCATTGGCACTAAGCGCTGTTGGACATTTATTTTGGTGGTTGTGAAAGTTACCTGTAGAAACAATTTCTAGAGAGTTGACTAGCAAAAGAAGACGTTCTGTTACTTGTGACCCAAGAGACAGGGGTTGACTGAGCAATAAATGCTGCACTGTGAAGAGTAAGCAAAGACTTTTGCGAAGTGACTGCTGCAAGGAGGTACTACCATTTGGCGGGTGAAGAGAGGAGCATTCCTGCAATAGATTGACAGAGACCCTAAGATGTATTATATCATATAGAGAAAAAGGGGCTGTCTGCATATGACGTTGCTGGGCTTTAGTTTTAGACTATGAGAGCGCCATATCAAGGGGAAGGCACCACTGCCATCTACTGTAATTACTTGCTTGCAAGAGATCATACCTAAGGATTGTGCATATTCCTGGACCAGCAAGCATATTGTGCCTTTGTGAGTGACCACCACGTTTAGTGAGCCTTTTTGGAGTGAAAGTAAGTGGAGTTACAAGGACTGTGTTGTGATTGTGTCCTGTGCCATCCCTCCTGTGGGCAAGTAGCAAACCGTGTCTGGCATCACACACCAATTTGATCATGTTACATCTGCTCTCAGCTTACTCTTCCCATTGTTCAGATCATAATAGAAGCTTTAGATTCATGAGTTGCAAATTTGTATAGCAGGGGTTAACCTTACTTGGCAATTGGTATATTTGATCATTGAAATAGGAATAATTTTCCACAGCAGGCATCCTGCATGGCACGTAGGGAACCTGTTATTAAAAATTGGAATCCCACCCCTTCCCTGAACGAAAGGGCAGAAGTCCCTTTGTTTATTTCCCTGCACACTGACTGTGCAGTGAATTGGAACACAGGACCATTCAAGTGAATGCATCACTGTGCAAGAAGAATTTGTGAAGGATTTAAAGGCATTGTCCATGAATAGATGAACATGACCGCTTTTTTGAAGTTAATAGGCCTGAACTACCATGCCACATACAATCTATGGAGAGGTGTGGCACTGTTTTTGGAAGAAAGCAGACAAGTCTTTTGTAGCGGTTTCAGGCACTCGGTTGGAGCCTCACGTGTAATAACCGCAGGTCTGGAGAAAGTAGTCAGGGAGGAGCAGACGTCAGCAATGGGAGGTCTCAGTTTGCATTACGCATGGATGAGGCAGGTAGTGTAGTCAGAAGGGAAGCCAGTGGTCAGCAAAGGAGGTCTCACTCTGCAGTACAAATGGATGAGGTGGGTAGTGTAGTCAGAAGGGAAGCCAGGGGTCAGCAACGGAGGTCTCACTCTGCAGTACAAATGGATGAGGTGGGTAGTGTAGTCAGAAGGGAAGCCAGGGGTCAGCAACGGGCGGTCTCAGTTTGCAGTACAGTTGGATGAGGTGGGTAGCGTAGTCAGAAAGGTAGCCAGGGTCGGTATCAGACAGTTTTAGAAGAATCACACAGTAGCAGGCAGAAATTAAGCTTGATCGAGGCTTGGAGCAAAATACTCATGCAGTGCATGAAGGGACAGGGACAGGTTTATACAGAGAGCTTAATTAGCAGTAGGGCGGGGCCAGTACAGGGAGGCTTGGATGGCACAACAGAGAGAGCAAGAGGTCCCAGGTTCGAGTCACAACATCTTTCTAAGTGATTTTGCCAGCGCAGTGGCTTCGTAATGACCCTGCATGGAGGCATGCAGATCTATCCTAGATATTGTCCCTGACAGGGATAGCTTTGCAACATGTTGTCCGATGGAATATAGCAACATTTTTTCCTCTTGCACTTATACAAAATATGACAGTGATAAAAACTTTGTGTGCCTCTGTAAGAAACGAGAGACATAGGGAGGTACAGTATGGCCCATAGGTACTCTGGGTGCCAAATTACATGTCACACAACTTGGAGATTGTACAAAGACGTAGAAGAAATGAGCCCTGAACCTCATCCTGTATGTAGATGACTGTTGTCAGTGAGTCATGTGTGTGTGCCCTTTAACTGTGCGAGTGACGTGATTGAAAGACTCGGGTAGTTAGGAGGCGGAGTTTAGAGTGAGAGAGAGTGGAGAAAATGTAGTCGGAGGTGGTGGACGTTCCTGCGCTGAGCTCAGCGTAAAGAAATAAGTCTCCTGCCACGACAAATAGGAGGGAGGCAACTTCATAAGCCTGAGAGCAAAATAGAAAACTTGAGTGAATGCTGTTACTGAGTCGGGAGTGCATACCCCACGGACGGTCTATCAGATAACTGAGACGGAAGACGTCTGCAGTTCAGAAGGAAGAGTGTCTCCTAATAAGTGTGTGATATTGAAAGTATGGCAGTGAAGGGAAAATCTGTAAAAAAGATTGTTAATTTAATCTACTACTTGTTGAAGAATCAAAGCTGGAAAGTTGTGAGTTAAGTACAACCGCGCACTTCCGGTTATTTATCTGGAAAACTCATTATTGGACTGTGGACTCTTTATTTTGGGCCGTATGAATAGTGGCCTAGAAGAGGTACTGGCATCATGTGGCATTTATATTCTTTAATGCTACTGTGCACTTGGAGCGAGTGGCACCGCTGGTGGGAGAGATTGCAGAGCCACCCGTGACATCCATCTTGTTTTCCCTGTGGTCTCCCCCATCACGGCGGGCCTCCAGCTCGGGTCGCCGCAGTAGCTCAATGCCATTGAAGTAAATGAGAGCTGGTCTGCAATACCAGACACAACCCACGACACAAGGGTTTCACTGTGTTTGGAAGAAAGCAGACATGTTTTTCTAACCCTGGACAACCCCTTTAAAGAGGTTTGTCCACAAAATGAAGTTATTCCCTATCAGCAAGATAAGAAATAAATATCTGATCAGTGGAGGTCTGACCAACGGGGCCCGCACCGATCATGAGAACAAGGGTTCCAAATGTCCCCAAATGAATGGAGCCATGGTCACCAATGCAAAGCACCATTCCATTCATTTCAGAAGAACTTCTGGAAATAGATGATTTCAAGTGCTTGGTTGTCTCCAACAGTCCCACTGAAATAAATAGAGCAGCGGTGCATATGCGTGACCATCACTCCACTCATTCGGGGACCTTTGGGACTCCTGTTCTCATGATCGGTCAGGGTCTCAGAGATTAGTTCCCCCCTAATTAGATAGGATAGAATAAGAGTTAACTATGGTTACAGACAACTCTCTAGGATGCAAAAAAATATACACCTATACGACAAATTAGCTTGTCATTAAAGGGTGTTTCAAGATTTTTTCCCCCAAAACTATGTTCCCCCTACAAGAACACAACAAAGGTGTCATATCTGCACCTCTCCTGCCTCCCTGCTGTGTCCAGCACTGCAGCTCCCTGTGACATCATGTTTGCAGCGGTCATTGGCTGTAGCAGCTGTGATGTGCCGTGAAGAAGCTGGACCATGCAGGACTATGCAGCAGCGCCGGAAAAGCAGGGAGCTGGGAGAGGTGAAAATATGACTATTAGTTATGTTCTTATAGGTAAACCTAGTTTTGAGAAAAAAAACCTCAGACAGCCCCTTCAAGCAAGCTGAAGCTCCTTTATGACATAGCCACACCAGCTTTCCATATGCTCTTGCCAACAATACGTCATGCCAAAATTGACTCACCTTTTTGCTTGTAGTCACACTGATGTTTCTCTTCTAGAATAATACCACTGTCTAACCCTCTAGATTACTGGTGCCATTTTGGTGTCATTTTAATTGCTAGTATATATCCACATTACATTCTGTAGGATTGGATTTCAATTTTACTGTAATATATTTGACAAGCTCCCCCCTCTAATCTCAGCCCACAGAGCATATGACAGAAATCTTGGCTCAGCTCAGTGATTCAGCAGAGGGAACATTTGGCTCGTCCCAGTTAGATTTGCCAAGACGCCAAATTAACAGATAATTATCAACAAAATTCTAGGCAGACAGGATGGGAATCGGGATTAAAGAGCTGGTTAAAGGAGTAGCATGGAAATGGGGTGACAGCGATAGAGAAGTAATAATATGACGGAAGCAGCGCCATACCCAAATGTTTAGTCTTATATATTGTTTCGATGCTGATACAATATAACGGCTGCCACAGAATAAGCGGATACATTAGTCTCCGAATTACAGCTCGGAGTGCAGCCTGATTGCCTGTCATTACATCATATTAAAGGCAATCTGCATGTCTGCTGTGATCCATCTCAGGTTTGATTTGCCCTCCAATTTTTAATCACATTTCTTTTTGTCCGCTGTTATTTGGGATATTCACGAAAGGATTTGTCATTTTGGCGAGAAGCATGTGGCCTTTATGTATATCCCATTCAGATGTATGAGACAGTCAATTCAATAATGGTAGGACCACAGCGAGAAAATCTGCAGGGAAGTAGATGAGATCTAGACAAATGTCATGGGGCTCCTTCTCACTGGCGATCGCGATTTTGCCGCAAGAAAATCACGGCAAAATCGCAATTGTGCTCAGGCGTTTTCTGAGCAGCAGCAATGCTTTTTATTGAGATCAATCTCACATTGCTGCCGCCTGCGATAAGATCGCATGATTTTTTTTGGCACGAAAGTCAATAGGGCTTTCTAATGTTGAAAATGCATCGCACGAAAATCGCAAGTTTGTGCGTTGTGATGCAATAAAAAGGAGGCTCCATAGGGATAAACAAAAAATCATAAAATGCAGAAAGATGGAGCATGCTGTAATTTTTTATTTTAATTGCAACATCGCAAATGGAAATGAAACCTTTGGAAAGCACTGGTTTCATAATTTTGTGTTTTCACTCACTCTCGCATCGCAACATTTTATCGCAAGTGTGCAGGCGCCCTAACTCTGTGGACCCGCCCTGTGAGAACACGCTCTAAGGGCTCCTTCACAAGAGCGCTGCGATATCCGGCCGCCCGTGCTGAGGATGAAAATTGTGTGAACTTGAGGCAGCTGTTACTAAGTCATGGCTGCATCTCCCATTTTCAAGCCCATTCAGACGGCCGGGCTGCGGTGTATATACGTTGCAGGCCCCCTTCCCTCTCCCCCACTGTGATGGATAGCTTTCCCTGTATGAGTGTACCCATCAGATAGGGTCGCTTTACATGGGCCAACTATTGGCTGAAAAATCACTGAAATTGAGCAATTTTCCAGAATAGTTGCCCCATGTAAATTCCTCAGTAGCCGTTACTTGCTTTGTTTAGGCCGCCTGCAGATGGGCGGAAATTCCGCGGCGGGATTCCCTGCAGAATTTCCGCCCGTACACACCTGCATAGGATTGCATTACAATACGCAATCCTTTGCAGATGGCCGCAGTTTGTCTGCGCGAAATCCCGCGCAGAAAAAAAAACGCGGCATGCTCTAATTCTGTGCGGGTCTCGCAGAGCCCTGCACAGAAACGTCACTCCCTGGCCGCCGGCTCTGCCCTGCGCATGCGCTGGCACATGAAAGAGCCAGAGCTGCGGGAGCTGGTGAGTTCCACGCTGCTCTTTGCAGGCGCTTGGGTCGGGTCCCGCTGCGAGAATTCTCGCAGCCGAATCCGACCCGGCCGTTTGCAGTCGGCCTTAAGCTCATAAAAACTAAGCGACTAGTGAGCGACTTCTCACTCAGTGTAAACAGGCAGTCATTCAAGACTGCCTGTTCACAGTAAATGGAGGCAAGCGGCTGGAAGAGATCTCCGGCGCACTCCGCCTCCATTTACTGAATACATATTGTTGCTAATCTGAGAATGAACACAAGAAGTTGTACCAAATACAACTATTATCACCGATATAGGATAAGTGAAAACATTTTGATTGGTGGAGGTCTGAGAATGGGCGTCCCGCGCCTTACTCTTCTATTTCACAACATTTACGTTCCGCATGAAGGTCACTTAAGGTTATTTGCAATCACATAATGAAATATGAATGCTACCCACTATTTATTGGAACATCGGCATGAGATCAGTGTTGATATAAACGGCTACAATGAGATGCAGTGAGGGAATACAGTCCTGTAATCTCCTTAGGAAAGGTGGATGTCCGATTAACCAGTACCCAATTATCCTACATCGCTGGTGATACAATTCTAGAGCTGCACCGTATGTTACAACCTTGTGCAGCTGAAATTCTGTGTGTAGCAAAGACATCAGTTTTAACTCCCTTATTGTTGATGCTTTATAGGTTGGAACCTCAACTATACAACACTACTTTGCCCGAAGCTATTATGTCAAGAGTATAAGTAAAGTGGTTACAAAATAGCGAATCTATTTCGAAAAAGAAAAAAATAATCTCCTTGACAATGCAGCTGAAATGGAAAAGGCCTCACATTGTTCCGTGAGATTTTCTATGCAAACAGCACACTTTTTAAAGCTTTCATAGTCTTGCGGTTTGCACATTCGAAACACCACAGGAAAAAGTAATCTCTATTTCAACGTTTACTTCTATACGAAATCGTACAGTCACATTGTTGTACCAACATCTGACTTAAACGGTAACTGCACTCTGAGATGTGTGTTAATACTGTATGATAGCTAATGTGATAACTATCGCTTTATTTACCTAAAATGATGTTTTTGTGCTAAAAATTGCTGGCCACTAGGGTCTTTCAAATTTGCTGTCCACTACTTCAGGTCATGTGAAATCTGTCTCTAGTAAAAGAGACACTGAGATGTATAATAGGAAGTGGAGGAGAGTGATGACTCTATGGAGAGGAGAAAGGTGGGCAGAAAGGAGGCAAAGGCTGCAGCAGCTAACTGGTAAGTGTTTTACTGATACTGCATTTAAATCTATTACTACTCAGTAATGCTGTACAGTGTAATGTCCTCCATGCTCATATTATTTGTGTGTGCTATAGCAGGTTAGAGAGCAAAATCTGCTGTTTTCTCCATGTGTGTTATATAGAAAACATCATAGCAGCTAGTCACCACTCACAAGCTCAGAGAGAACTGAAAATTAAAGATACAGTGTGCAGAAGGGGAAGCTGGTGATAAATGTCATATGAAAGTCATAGTGTCAAGACATAGTGTTCTTCCACATGGACATACAGGAAAGCTTATTCTGAAACACTAAGTCAAAATTTTCTGGTACAGATGTAGCAAACTAACTCAACACCTAATGCGTTAACATGCACAGTGGCATCAAGCTTTAACTTGACTTTTTCAATGGCTTTTGTTGTGTTAAATGTTGCTACATCTAGATCTCAAATTGACAGCGAGAATTTGGTAATGGAAGTAGTTTAGAAATTTTGGTACCAACTGAGCAGTTGATTCATGCCACTGCAGGTGCTGAAAATACTATAATTTAGTGTAGTGGTCTTCAACTCATTGCTCTCTAGTAGAGATGAGCGAGCGTACTCGCTAAGGCAAACTACTCAAGCGAGTTGTGCCTTATGCGAGTACCTGCCCGCTCATCTCTAAAGATTCGGGTGCCGGCGGGGGGCAGGGAGCGGCACGGGAGAGCGGTGAGTTGCGGGAGTGAGCAGGGAGGAGGGGGGGGGGGGAGAGAGAGTGAGATAGAGATCTTCCCCCCGTTCCTTCTCGCTCTCCCCCGGCGCTCCCTGCCGGCACTCGAATCTTTAGAGATGAGCGGGCAGGTACTCGCATAAGGCACTACTCGCTTGAGTAGTTTGCCTAGCGAGTACGCTCGCTCATCTCTACTCTCTAGCCATTGTAAAGCTAAGGGTGCCTACCCTCTCGCGATATTTTCTCTTGTGATGTAAGAGCCATGATTATGAAACCAATGATTTTCAATGGTTTCATACTCATTTGCGATTTTTCACTCCAGCCTCGCAGCACAGAGAAAAATCTGTGATATGCTCATTGATTTCAATGGGGCCAGCGGCAGCGGCATCTGTGACAGACGTCTCAGCTGTGGCAGAAGTCCAGGAGGCTATCCCATTGCTTTCAATGGGGTCATCCTTGCTGTGGCCCCATTGAAAGCAGTGGGCTGCAGGCAACCCCCGCAGCAATGATTTTTGGGAAAGGGCTTGAAATATAAGCACTTCCCTGAAAATCATTCCTAACTGGTGAAAAAAAATAAAAATTATATATATATATATATATATATATATATATATATATATATATACACACATACACACACACACATACATACATACACACAGTGGGGAAAAAAAGTATTTAGTCAAATTCCAATTGTACAACTTCTCCCATTTAAAAAAAATGAGAGAGGCCTGTAATTGACATCATAGGTAGACCTCAACTATAAGGGCGCCCACCCACTGGCGATTTTTTTCCCTGCGAAATTCGCAGCATTTTTTTCTCTGCAGGGGTCTATGGGACTTGTAATGTTAAAATCGCGATCGCGCAAAATCGCAATTTACCGCGAACATGAGAAAACACATCCAGAAAAATCACATTGTCTGATTTTTAATGAATTTATTTGCAAATTAGGGCGAGCACCCACTGGCGTTTGCGTTTTCCGCGGGAAAAAAAAACGCAGCGTTTTCGCCGCGTTTCCCGCGATTTTTCCGCGTGTTTTTTGCGGCGTTTTCGCGGCTTTTCCATTAATTTCCATTGACTTTCATGGGTGCATTAGGAGAAAAATAAGGACACATATGCAACTGACATGTTCCTATGTTAAAAACGCAAACGCAACGCAAAAAAAACGCCAGTGGACAGGAACACATGTTATCTCTATGCCTGTGCAGGAAAAACGCAAAACGCAAAACGCAGGTAAAAAAACGCCAGTGGGTGCTCGCCCTTATGGTGGAAAATAAGTATTTGGTCAATAACAAAAGTTCATCTCAATACTTTGCTATATATCCTTTATTGGCAATGACAGAGGTCAAACGTTTTCTGTAAGTCCTCACAAGGTTGGCACACACTGTTGCTGGTATGTTGGCCCATTCCTCCATGCAAATCTCCTCAAGAGCAGTGATGTTTTGGGGCTGTCGCTGGGCAACATGAACTTTCAACTTCCTCCAAAGGTTTTCTATAGAGTTGAGATCTGGAGACTGGCTAGGCCACTCCAGGACCTTGAAATGCATCTTACAAAGGCACTCCTTCGTTGCCCTGGTGGTGTGCTTGGAATCATTGTCATGCTGAAAGACCCAGCCACGTTTCATCTTCAGTGCCCTTGCTAATGGAAGGAGGTTTGCACTCAAAATCTCACAATACATGGCCCCATTCATTCATTCATGTATACGGATCAGTTGTCCTGGCCCCTTTGCCGAGAAACAGCCCCAAAGCATGATGTTGCCACCCCCCTGCTTCACAGCAGGTATGGTGTTCTTTGGATGCAACTCAGCATTCTTTCTCCTCCAAACATGACGAGTTGTGTTTCTGTCAAACAGTTCTACTTTGGTTTCATCTGACCATATGACATTCTCCCAATACGCTTCTGGATCATCCAAATGCTCTCTAGCAAACGTTAGTCGGCCCTGGACATGTACTGGCTTAAGCAGGGGGACACGTCTGGCACTGCAGGATCTGAGTCCCTGGCGGCGTAGTGTGTTACTGATGGTAGCCTTTGTTATGTTGGTCCCGCTCTCTGCAGGTCATTCACTAAGTTCCTCCATGTGGTTCTGGGATTTGTGCTCACCGCTCTTGTGATCATTTTGACCCCATGGGGTGAGAACTTGCGTGGAGCCCCAGATCGAGGGAGATGATCAGTGGTCTTGTATCTCTTCCATTTTCTAATTATTGCTCCCACAGTTAGTTTCTTCACACCAAGCGGCTTGCCTATTGCAGATTCAGTCTTCCCAGTCTGGTGCAGGGCTATAATTCTGTTTCTGGTGTCCTTCGACAGCTGTTTGGTCTTCACCATAGTGGAGTTTGGAGTGTGACTGCTTGAGGTTGTGGCCAGGTGTCTTTTATACTGATAACAAGTTCAAACAGGTGCCATTACTACAGGTAATGAGTGGAAGACAGAGGAGCCTCTTAAAGAAGAAGTTACAGGTCTGTGAGACCCAGAAATCTTGCTTGTTTGTAGGTGACCAAATACTTATTTTCTACCATAATTTGCAAATAAATTCGGTAAAAATCAGACAATGTGATTTTCTGGATGTGTTTTCTCATGTTGTCTCTCATAGTTGAGGTCTACCTATGATGTCAGTTACAGGCCTCTCTCATCTTTTTAAGTGGGAGAACTTGTACAATTGGTATCTGACTAAATACTTCCCCCCCCCACTATATATATATATCTATACACACACACACACACACACACACACACACACACACATACATACACTCACCTCTCCGCCACATTTGCGTTGATGAAGAAAACCCCTGCCATAGCTGTGACCGAAGTCCGCGATGTACTCCCTATGTTTTCAATCGGCCTGGCGCTGCTGCCGCCGGCCCCGTTGAAAACGATGAGCGATATGGCAGGTTATTCTTAGCGCTGTGAGGTGTGTGTTTTCACTCGCTCTCGCATCACAAGAAAAAATATAGCTAGTGGGTAGCCCTACCCTTAATCTTCTAGTATGCCTTGGCAGCCCGGGAGTTGTAGTTACGCAACAGCTAGAGAGCCACAGGTTGCAAACTACAGAAGTAGCAAAAGCAAGCAGTAAAGTTGCGGAGAATTGTTTCACTTTTATGGCAGATGGACTCATGCCTTAATGAGGCATTTTTCAATATGGAGATCTATTGATATACTGCACCTCCCTCTTTTCTTTCATCCATCCACATCATCTTCCCTCTCCTGATTGAGATTGATGGACATATTAAATGTATTTTTAACTATAGTGAAGGATTGTTGATCCACTAATTTATTCTGGCTGCCAGATTTGGAGTTGGCAAGGTATTTTTCCCTTAAATTAGGCAAATTGGCTTCTACCTTATGTTTTTTTTTGCCTTCCTCTGGATCAACGTTGCAGGCTAATAGGCTGAACTGGATGGACATGTGTCTTTTTTCAGCCTTACAAACTATGTTACTATGAAATCCAGCGGTTCCATAACATGTAGATAAAATCACATTTCTGGGGTTCCTTTTGCCTCAGTATGATGTGTGGCAGAGGTTCCATTATGGTCTGGGGATGTGTTACGTGGCATGATCTCGGTCCATTGGTTGTAGTGACAAGAACCATGAACACGGAGGTGTACCCTGACATTCTAGACAATAATGTACTGATGACAATGTGGCAATACTTTGGGAATGGTCAGCAATACTTCCAACAAGACAATGAGCCTTGCACAAATCCAACACCCTGTTACATTAGTTTGAGGATATGGCTGTTCCATGATTGGACTGGCTGCAGAGTCCAACCTGAACCCTACTGAACATCTCTGGGACAAACTGGAACTTCAGGTCAGGAAATATGAACAGCGTCCATCTTCTTTGAGAGAACTTGCCAGACATTTGCAGGATGAATGGAGAGAAATATCAGCTGAAGTCTATCAAATGTTAGTTCAAAATATGTCATGGAGAGTATCAGATGTCATTAAGGCCAAAATAGTCCCATTAAGTATTACCATATAGAAATAAATACTTTGGATTCTTGCTCAGGGGTCCATAGACTTTTGGTAGAATAATGTATGCAACAACCATCCAGGAGGAGGAATGCAATTTGAGGCAGTATGTACTTACAAAGTTTATGTAGTGTAGCAAGGGGGTACTCTTGCCTCGGGATCGCTGACCTCTCATGCCAGAAATGGCGCACCACACGGGTAGACACGGCTCTGGATTAGCGTATCTCTTTTCATGGCTCCTGCCAGCGTTAATTTAACAGCACAGCAAATCACATCATATCACATCAATGTCCATAAGCACCCCAACTTAGGTGGGGGTCCAGGGGCATCCCCTGTCGGACTCTTGCCTTTTCAGGCCACCAGCCTGCAGCACCTTCCTATACTGCGCTGGTCCTCTCTCTCTCTGCAAACCACAGGAGTTAATTTTCAATTGCAGTCTGGCTTTCCCAGACACACACACACCTCTCCCAGGTGTTGAGGTTAGGGGCGTCACCCTTTCAACCTCTGGCCTTCTTGGTCTGCACCAGACCCTGGGCTAGCAGCCCTCCCAGCTCCACTGAGCTGTCTTTCTGGCTCTCTCAGCCAAACACTCTCCCTCTTGTCTTTGGCAGGAACAGGCTTTTATCTGGTTCCTGCTCCACCCCTTGGTTAACCCTCGCACCAGAGGTCCTGTCTCTTGCCCTCTACAGGCCCTTCTGTGTACTGCACTGCTACAGTAGGTAAATTGAACACATATGTTCATTGCTGGCCACATTCAGCGCAGATACAAGCGGCAGGGTCTCCGGTATTTGCACCTGCGCTAATGGCTTTCAGCATACTGAAGGTGCAGTAGACGATGCAGCCGTTGCAATACTGCAGTTTACTTAGGGTTTCTTCACATCAGCATCGGAGGTCCCATTTGTAACCTCCGTCATGGAGTTCTGCTAAAAAAACTGTACAAAATGGCATTGCAAGAAACACTATGTACATTACAGTCAGTGGGGTCCATTCGGTTCTGTCATATGATGGTTCTGTTCAGCCATGGGTTGCCAATTTTCCTGCCCCACAAATGCAACCAGAAAATGGAAACCCCCAACGCTGATGTGTTACCCATGCTTGAAAATAACCTATGCTTGTTAAAGCTTGCACACATTCTGGTGAGTAAACACTCCTTATATTTGGATCGCTACAATTTTCTGCCATTATAAGGAGTAGCTGCCATTAGCATTGGAAAATTATGTTTGGAGCTCCTATTGCTGATTTCAGCTAAAAAAACAAGACAAAATAGCAGTATTTTCTTCTATCAAATCCAGCAAAATGCTGATCGGCCAGCGAGAAACCGAATAAATCCCATTGTAGTCCATAGGGTCCTTTTGGCACCATTTGTTTCCGTTTGGTAAGGAGTTGCTGTTTTCCTGCTTCCCGAATGGAGTAGGAAATCGGAATCCCCTAGGCTCTCATTGAAATCAACATGAGCCGTGCCTGCAGTTACAAGTGCTGGCCACTGCACAGCGGTCAGCGCGGAGGCTTCCGCTGCTTCAGCTCCGACCTCTGTGTATTTGCGGCACTGACAGCATGCGCCTGCTCAGCTGATCGGTTGGGGTCCTGAGCGACGGAACCCCGCCGATCAACTATTGATGACCTATCCTGAGGACAGGTCATCAATAGTATATTCCACGAAAAACCCCTTTAACTTGTACAGCTCCTTTTAGGGGAGTGATTTATAGTTTGTCCTAATTTCACAAAAAAAATTCACTGAAAAGAAATGTAACCAATATAAAATATAAGAATTTTTCGGTGCTGATATACTTTATAATGCACTACATCCAATCCATACGTAAATGCACTTCACTTTCTATATGTGTATTGCTTTACAGTCATATAAATAACTGAATGATACACTAAAGGATGAAATAAATCATCAGAGCAAGGAAAACACATTGTGTTGCTGAAGGTCACAGAGACCTTGAGGATTTTCATTCACCAGTGAAATGAAATATGTCTCCAGGAAAGAATACCAGTTATATCTGCTGAGAGTAACAAAGAATTTAGTGATGCAACTAATTACTAAAACTGATGCCAACTAAACTCACTTGTGTAATGTATCTTATTAATTACCAGCAAATCTCTATGCAGCTTCATAGTACCATTCCACCGCACACATAACAGAAGTATATGGCAATAGGATAATGATGACTTTTATTACTACACTGTGTGATTACGTCAGGGGATTCCGTCATAGGTGCCGAAAACAGCATAGCAATGGAACCCGCAAGTGGTCACCATTTCAGTGTCCGTTTTACGAAGGTTTTATTTGGCTCGGTTATATTTGGAGTATAGAATACTGTAGTTGACTTTGCTATTCTATACCTCAAATAGAACGACAACGAACTAAGCCCTTGTAAAATGGACACCAAAGTGGTGTCTGTTTCACTAATGTAAGATAATTGGGCTAAGCAGCACATGTGAAAAAGACTTGGGTATACTAATAGATCATAGACTGAACATGAGTCAACAATGTGATGCAGCAGCCAAAAAGGCAAACACAATTCTGGGATGTATTAAGAGAAGCATAGAGTATAGATCCCGTGAGGTAATTATCCCCCTCTACTCTTCCTTAGTCAGACCTCATCTGGAATACTGTGTCCAGTTCTGGACACCACACTTTAAAAATGATATAGACAAACTGGAGCAAGTTCAGAGAAGAGTTACCAAGATGGTGAACGGTCTGCAAATCATGACCTATGAGGAACGGTTAAAGGATCAGGGAATGTTTAGCTTGCAAAAGAGAAGGCTGAAAGGAGACTTAATAGTGGTCTACAAATATCTGAAGGACTGTCACAGTGCAGAGGGATCAGCCCTATTCTCATTTGTACAAGGAAAGACTAGAAGCAATGGGATGAAACTGAAAGGGAGGAGACACAGATTAGATATTAGAAAAAACTTTCTGACAGTGAGGGTGATCAATGAGTGGAACAGGTTACCACGGGAGGTGGTGAGTTCTCCTTCAATGGAAGTGTTCAAACAAAGGCTGGACAAATATCTGTCTGGGATGATTTAGTGATCCTGCACTGAGGAGGGGGTTGGACCCGATGACCCTGGAGGTCCCTTCCAACTCTACAATTCTATGAGAATGGTTCTGTTCCTTTCCATTTGGGGGTTCCATCACTATGCTGTTTTCAGGAGTGGTGATGGGACCCTCTGACGTAATCCAACAGCATAGTAAGAAACGCCATGGGAACGCTTCCTTACTAAATAGGCTTAGGCCATTTTCACATATTGAGGTTTAGCCCATAGCAAATCCGAATGTGTATTTTACAAAGAATATGCGGCAGAAATCTGAGGCTGATACTGTGATTTCTGCCACAGATGTGCTGCCAGAGTCATAAATGGATTAGCCTTAATGTTATTTAATGGGGCTAATCTATTGCTTTTCTGTACGGAATGTAAACCATGCTGCATATTCTGTGCTGATTTTTTTTCAGCTGTATGTCAATGGATTAGAACATACCCCATTCACTTGCACTGGATGCACTGCAAAATCTTTTTGAAATCTTGAGAGTGTGAACATAATCTTAGCAATTTACGCTGAATGATTACTGCGTTAGTCACAATGATGGTCATGTCACAATCGGCTCTCAGAGAATGTGCCATCTCCTCCGTGCAGCAAAAGGTAACATTTGTCCATCATAGGTAAACGTGGTGGCTTGACTTTGACTACAGGTAGATGTTGGTGCCCAGATGTGTGGTGCCAGTATTTCTGGAACCGTTTGGTAGGCTGTTTCTGAAACACACCATCAAGAATGTACCAAGACTGGTTGAACCATGAATAGACATCCCACAAAAGATCACACAGCAGAGGCCACATGTGGTTGATCCTAGAGGCAAGTGTCGGATGGCAGGTCTGGCATCTCAGCAATGACATTCCACAGTAGACCAACTGACCCAGCAGTAGGGAAATTAGACAAATTTCCACAATGGCCATGTGGCATACCTTGACTTGACTGGGGTTCAATAGCCGAAGGCTGACAAGGGTGCCCCTGATGACCCCATGTCATCACCAATAATGACTTGCATGAGCCCAGGAAAGACGTCAATGGATCTTGGACACATGGCAGAAGGTCGTCTGGAGTGACAAGTACTGTTTCCTGCTGAACCACATGGATGGCTTGGTCCACATCTAGCGTAAACAGCATGAAGCCGTATCCCTTGGGCGTACTGTTGGGGTTCAACAGATCAGTGATGGTGGTGTCATAGTTTGGAGAACATTTTCCTTTCTTGGCCTAGGACTGTTGGTTATTGTACCACAATCCTTGAATGATGAACATTACAAGGACCTGTTAGCTAACCATCTGCACCCATATCTTCACATTGTCATCTTTCAACAGGACAACTCTCCATGTCATCAAGCATAGATCACTAGGGAGTGGTTGGAGGAACACGAAAATGAATTCTTCACATTGGCTTGGCCCCCAAACTCATCGGACTGTAATTACATTGAACACGTTTGGAATTTGCTGGAAAGGGCTGTGAGATCTGCTCCCACTTATCCACTAAATATGCAACACTTAATAGAGCTGCTGCAGCGGGCATGGGTCGAGTTAAGTATGCAGGATGTTCGTCACCTTGTGGAATTTGTTCCCTGACATCTGAATGACACATTTCCCCCCCTCCCCCTCCCTGATGAAAGAAGTAGGGGAAAAGATTGGACATTTAGGATTTCAACCTTGCTCTGCAAAGGATAGACTGCTTTCATAGATATCTCCCCTATTGAATAGACATGCATACCTGAGCATACATGTTTGTGAGGAGGTCGGGGGAGAAAAAGAGGCTCGTGTGGCAGCAGGAATGCAGTCGCAAGCTCTCACTCACGACCTGAAGGTTGTGGGTTCAATCCCTGCGTGGTTCAGGTAGCTGGCCCCGCCTTCCATCCTTCCGAGGTCAGTAAAATCAGTATCCATCTTGATGGGGGGTAAAGAGATGACCTGGGAAGGCAAAGGCAAACCACCCTGCAAAAACAGTCTGTCAAGAAAATGTCACAATGTGACATCGCCGTAAGAGTCAGTCATGACTCGGTGCTTGCACCAGGAGACTTTACCTTTACCAGGGGTGAAAGCCATCTGCCAAACAAGTGCAGGCTCAAAAGCTATGTTATCTGTATCTACAAATATCTGCACTATGTTGTGCTGTTAATTAAACTGCAGTTAAAGGGGTTGTACCTGAATCACAAGTTATCCACTATCCACCACCGAGACCCCCAGCAACCTCAAGAAAGGGTATACTGTGTCCTACGTTCTCCTCATTGTGGACTTACTGCACCCCCAGCAGTGGGAAGGAGACTGAATAGAGCACTGGTCGTGCAAGCTCTCCATTGATTTTCAAGCTCGGCTCTTTCCGTCAGCCCCACTGAAATGAATGGAGTGCCAATCTCACATGCTTGGCCAGCACTCCATTTAATATGTCCCCATAGGGGCTCACAATTTAAATTCACCTATCAGTACATTTTTGGAGTGTGTAGGGGAGTGGGGTTGGATTAACTAGATGAAACCCATGCAAACATAGGGCCAACTTGTGGCATGTGACTACGGAGGTCAATGATTGGCTGCAGCGATCATATGAATGCTGTACATGATGTCATTGCTGATGGAAAGGGGAGTATTGTAGTGGTGGTGGATAGAACTGGTGAGCATTTTTTTTTAAATCATGGCTCCTGTCCTTGACCAGATTTTTAAAAAAACCCATACAGCCCCTTTAAGACCGCACCAGTCTCAACTAAATATATTATACTTGACATTCAACAGAAATGCATGCCAATTACTTAATATTCGCAATATTAAAATGATGTTTTGTAAGCTCAAGATAATGAAGAAGATGGCAAGATTTCCAATCTTATCTTTTTTAATCTGTCGTATCTTAGGTCTTTGCTGCACTGAATGTTTGATACTAGAATACTCAGGAGAATGATTCATTATCATCACATCTGCCAGGTTCCAAACGGAGCCAAACTCCTACAACCCAAATAAATCAGATTGTGTGAAAGTCTCTGTGTTTAAAATGTCTCAAGCCCAAAACTATTTTTTTAAATGTCTAGAAGGATACAGGAGGACTTCTAGCTTAAGAACAGCCGTATACATACAGCCCTGCGTCTGCTCTCTGGGACACGGCTGATATTTAAAAATGCACGGGTGCCTGCTAACATTATCAGCCAATTCGTTATCTGTCTGATTAGCAGTGACATACACATAATTAACCAGAAAAACTAAGAGAAGCAGTGGAAGCCCTAGGAGGGAAAAAAATTAGCTGAAAACGTTAACATACGAAGAATAAGATAAACACGTCGGGACTTAAGAACAGAGCCTACAAACAAATCTTAGCGATACTCGCGGATTATTTGGCCAATGCAGCTGCTAGAATGCATGGACATATGGGGAGTCAGTCTGAAAATGGATCAGACATTTCTTTGTGACACATTTTTATTAAACTCGTTAACATTGAAAGTAGATGCCGACATAATTTTAGCAATCCCATCGCTTTTCAGTAGTCAAGCAAACATGATTTTTCTGTTTTGGACCCCTAGAAACTGATTGTATTGGTAGAAACCCATAAATAATTCCGAGACCAGAGGTGTACATGGAAGTGAGGGGTCCTCATTATCCGCACGCTCGGATAAAGTAGTTACTGGAGCGAGCATCGCTCTTCTCGAGTAACTGCTTACTGGTCTGAGCAGGCTCGGGGGGGCGGCGGGTGTTAGCAGCGGGGGGGGGGGGGGTACACTCTCCCTCCCCTCTACCCCACTCGGCCCCCCGCCCCGACCCTGCTCAGACCAGTAAGCAGTTACTCGAGAAGAGCGATGCTCGCTCATCTCTAGTCCTAATCCAAAGGATCAAAGTTACCCTTGTTATGGTAACGGGTGTTACCACCTTAAGGGCGAGCACCCACTGGCGTTTTTTTACCTGCGTTTTGCGTTTTGCGTTTTTCCTGCACAGGCATAGAGATAACATGTGTTCCTGTCCACTGGCGTTTTTTTTGCGTTGCGTTTGCGTTTTTAACATAGGAGCTGTCAGTTGCATATGTGTCCTTATTTTTCACCATGGAAATTAATGGAAAAGCCGCGAAAACGCCGCGAAAACGCCGCGAAAAACGCCGCGGAAAACGGGCGGAAAAAACGCGGGAAACGCGGCGAAAACGCTGCGTTTTTACGCCAGTGGGTGCTCGCCCTAAGACAGAAGGGCCTGGTGTTTAGCTTGCTTCCACTCTTTATACCCCTTCTGGAGAGGGAAGTTCTTTATAGAGTTTTTTAAAACCCAGTAAAAAAATAGGACTAACTATTGTAGGTACACAATAGAAATATAGAAAAAAGACCCCCTGGTTCATCTAGTCGGCCCTCATATTATATTCTTATCATTGTTTTCTACAGGATAGATACTGTATAATATATGCCAGCATGCTTACTTTCACTTACTGTTGATTTTTCATCCACATCTGCTAGAAGTATGTTCCAAGCATCCACTACTCTTTCAGTAAAATAATATTCTCTGACTTGCTTCTGCTTCTCCCCCAACTAATTCCAGATTGAGCTCCCTTGTTCTTGGGTTTAGTTTCTTCTTTCCTAAACCTTTTTTAATTCTTCAACATATTTAAAAATTTTTGATCATGCCCCCCTTTCTCTTTTTTAAAGGGGTTCTGCCATTAAAAAAAATATTCTATTCTTACCTATTCCTACCCCATCAGTCGTCTTCTCCCCGACGATCTTCTCTTGGCTCCTCTAGTCCTCGGGTCACCTCACCTCCAGCCGGCCGGATCCTCTTCTTCCTGTGACGTTACGCACATTCTCGGCAGTCTCCTTCCTGCAGGTTAGTGTATGCTACGTCACGAGTGACATAGCGTTCGTTGCCTACCAGGGAATACAGAATCCTATGCTGGGCTGTTGCCGAGACTGCGCATGCACGCTGTCTCGCCGCAAGTATTCATATACTATTGCCCCGAGACAGTACGCATGCGTAGTTGCAGCAATAGCCAGGCATAGGATTCGGCATTCCCTGCTAGGCAGTGAACACTACGTCACTAGTGACCGGGTACACCGACCTGCAGAATGGAGAAAGCTGCGAATGTACGTAACATCACAGGAAGAAGAGGAACCGGCCGGCTGGAGGTGACCCTGGGGACTGAAGGAGCTAGGAGAAGATCAGGAAGGAGTAAATGCTGTAAGAAGACTGCCTGGGGAGGAATAGTGAAGTACAGAATTTTTTTTAATGACAAAACCCCTTTAACCCAAGCTATACAAAATAAGCTCTTCTGTGACCAATTTTGTCCTTAAGACCTTTCACTGTGTTTTTAATTTTCCTTTGAACTATTGCTTAAAGGGGTTGTCTGGGACTTTGCTCATTTTTTTACTGATGACCTATCTTTAGATAAGTCATCATTAGACGATCGGAAGGGCTTCCCTGCCAAATAGCAGATTGCATTGCAGCTCATGTTGGTAGTTCTGGTGCAGTTTCTATTGAATTCAAGGGAACTATTCCTGCACTACTAACCCTAGCCAATGCGGTACGAAACCGGGAATAGGTCATCAATACAAAATATACCTGAAGTCCCGGACAACCTCTTTAAAGCTCTTGAGCTCCCAAGGAAAATCTGTACCTACCATATGGTATTTATTATACTTGTGTTTTCTTTGGTGGAACAGAGGCATCCCATATAGCTGCATCCATGTCTGGGCTGTTAATGGCCATTGGAACAGCCACCATATGACAGAATGCTTTGATGTTAAATAATTCCAATTGCAGCAAAGTATCAGATGAACAATCCATACTTGAATAGTAATTTGGATATTATGTCTGATCATGAGGAAATCTGGCCTGAGGTTAATATAATGCTAGAAGTTTTGCATAACCACATAGTCTATATATATAAAATTGAATGTATGCGTGCGTGCGTGCGTGCCTGTCTGTCTGTTTGTCCTTTATGAGCTACTACACCATTCATCCGATCGCCATGAAACTTTGGGAAGTTGTTGAGTACACTCCTGGGAAGATTATAGGCATAGTACAACTATCCTATGATAAATGGCGCGCGTGCGAGCGTCGTCGACAGTTGCGCCCCCCCCCACGTAGATCGTTTGATTTCCATCACTGCCACTAATTCTCTCACTTCGCGATGTCATAGAAACTTGAAATTTGGCACGAGCATTGATTATGTCATAAATAGGAAAAGCTAATGGGTCCCAACTCGATTATTCAATTCTAAGCGCAAAAGAATTAGCGTCCAAATTTTACGTTCGGAATCTAATTTTCTCGCTTCCCAATGTCATAGAAACTTGAAATTTGGCACGGGCATTGAATATGTCATAAATAGGAAATGCTAATGGGTCCCAACTCGATTATTCAATTCTATGCGCCAAAGAATTAGCGTCCAAACTTTACGTACGGAATGTAATTTTCTCACATAGAAACTTGAAATTTGGCACGGGCATTGAATATGTCATAAAAAGGAAACGCTAATGGGTCCCAACTCGATTATTCAATTCTATGCGCAAAAGAATTAGCGTCCAAATTTTACGTACGGAATCTAATTCTCTCACTTCCTGATATATATAAATGAATGTCTGTCTGTCTGTCTGTCTGTCCTTTATGCATTACTACACCATTCATCCATTCGCCATGAAACTTTGGGAAGTTGTTGAGTACACTCCTGGGAAGATTATAGGCATAGTACAACTATCCTACGATAGGTGGCGCGCGTGCGAGCCTCATCGACAGTTATGCCCCCCCAGACAAAGATCGTTTGATTTCCATCTCAAGCACGAAAGCAAAAGGCATTACGAGCAACGGGATGAGTGTTCAACCAGAAAATGATGCATCCGCCGAACGTTTCGCAAGACAATTGCTGGATATTGAGAATGCTGAGGCAACATGAAAGCTGTGCTGTGATTGGTGGCTACTTCTTATACTACTGAGGTTGCATGAAAGCTGTGCTGCGATTCGTTGTTATATATTATACCACTGAGGTAACATGAAAGCTGCGCTGTGATTGGTTGCTATATATAATACCGCAGAGGTAACATGAAAGCTGCGCTGTGATTGGTTGCTATTTTTTATATTGCTGAGGCAGAATAAAAGTTGCGCTGTGATTGGTTGTTATTTCTCTTACTGCTAAGGTAACATGAAAGCTGCGCTGTGATTGGTTGTTATATATTATACCACTGAGGTAACATGAAAGCTGCACTGTGATTGGTTGTTATATTTTATACTGCTAAGGTAACATGAAAGCTGCACTGTGATTGGTTGTTATATATTATACCACTGAGGTAACATGAAAGCTGCGGTGTGATTGGTTGTTATATATTATACCACTGAGGTAACATGAAAGCTGCGCTGTGATTGGTTGTTATCTAGATATATAAAAACGAACGAATGTATGTCTGTCTGTCTTCGCAGCAACGCGCGACGGGTAAGCTAGTAAATTATAAATGTTTGTATTAATTGAATTGTACAGAAGATGCCAATGAAAATTCAGTAAAGGGAACGCCCAATATAACAGGGTTTCCCTCTGTGGTAGAAAAAAAATCCTTTGGGGCAGTGTTCCATCTTAGCTTAATAAGCGCAATAATATCTTAACTTGTTGCAGAACATGGAATTCTAAGGCTGGGTTCCCATGGGACGGAAATCCAGAGGAAATCTCGCGGCTTGTCTGCACCGAAAAGCCACAAGATTTTCACGGGAGAGCTACAGCTTCAAAACCTGCGGCTTTTTCTCCCCATAGAGAGAAGTGAGGCTGCACCGAAAAGCCGCAAGATTTTCGCGGGAGAGCTGCAGCTTCAAAACCCGCGGCTTTCTCTCCCCATAGAGAGGAGTAAGGCCGCAACGAAAAAAAAAAAAAAGAATTGTCATGCTGCGGCTGTCAGTTCCACGCTGCATCACTGGTTCTGACCAGCTTTGCAGCGACGGATTGGCCAACACATGTGGTGGCCAATTCATTGCAAAATCTCATCCACGTGGCTGGCTAATCCCTGGATTAGGAGCCGCAGGCGGATTTGCTGCACAGAAATTCTGCACGGAATTTCCACTGCAAATCCGTCCCGTATGAACCCAGCCTAAGGGATCGCACAAGGGATCACAGTATAGGTTATAAAAGTCTGATTAGTGTGGGTCTCACTCCTGAGACCCCCACGCACCCCAAGAACAGGGCTCCTGTGTCTCACTTTTTCCTCACTGCACCCCCACAGTAAGGAGGATATTGAATGTCGCACCAGTTGCGCATGTGCAGTGCCAATCCATTCATTTTCAGTTGGACTGCCATAGATTCCAGAGTGATTCTACTCAGCTATTTCCATGTGCCCATTGATATTCCGCTACTCCATCATTCTGACATCACTGCCGATGGGTGCAGCAATCCTGCATTGACGAGAAGAGGACGGCACTGACCCCTATTCCTGGGATTGGTGGAGGTCTTCGCGGTGACACCCTACCAATCAGACTTTTATCACCTATCTTGTGATAATCTTAGTACAACTCCTTTAACTCTTCCAGTTCCAGAGTGTACAGCTTAGAAGTAACAGTGCTTGTGGGTCTTCAAGCATCACGGTTTGGTGCAGCCGTAACCTATGCACCCCCTACAGCTAGATGCCTGCAATTGTTGAATTCATTGCTCGTATGTTGTCATACATCAAACATTTTAGTACAGTTAGTCCTAGATCAATTAGATATTGAAACCTAGTATAATCTCAATGGGGAACATTTACTAAGACTGGCGTTTCATATGTCATTCTTAAACCAAAGTAGGTCGGAGTAAAATGCAGTTTATTCATTAAGAGGCATATGTGGCACATTTTTGCCCATACATGCTCCAGAAATTGAAATTTAGGTTTGCTATAATCAGGTGTAGATTTGTTCTATAATTGACACCAATTGCTATTGAATCTGTCAGATTTACAGTGGCCCTGCCCTCTCCCGCCCAACTGCAACCACTTTTGCAAGTTGCAAATTTTAGTGCAAATCTGACTTGTACTAAACTTTATATCAGGCATAAAACTTTTTAAATAAATCCCTCCCTAGGTCTATGACCAGCAATTCAGGGGCGTAGCTAAAGGCTCAGGTGCAAAAGTTTATCTCAGGCCCCCCCCCAACTTCTCTTAACCCCTTAACGCAGAGACGTAACTTGAAGCTCCTGGGCCCCCAATGCAAAACCTGTAACAGGGCCCCCAACTATAATGCTTTATTCATAGTACTGGGCTCCATACATGGAGAAGAGAGGTCTTATGGGCTCCTTAAGGCTCCTCGGCCTGGGAGCAACCACATCCCCTATAATAGTAACGCCAGTGACCAGCATAGCTCCAAATGAGTTGCAGATCAGTGCAGAAAGCAAACGGGTTAATCATCTTCTGGGTATCAGGCAGCAAAATCAGAGCATTCTTATTCAGAGCTGCACCCATCCTCTCACTGCCATGTCAGACCTGTCTGTGACTAGAAGAGATCTGAACAGCCATTTCACAAAGATTTTAGTTTAGATGCATCTACCACTCGAGACATACTTCAAGCTATGTGACAGAACCACCCCAATCTTTTATTCACCACTTCAAAAGCCGGGAAGCCTTCTGCACCACACGGTCTCCCGGCTGCAGAAGTGGAGCGGGAATTAATTTATCAAAGCAAAGATGTCACTGTACCCAATGCAGCCTTCACTATGGCACATACTTGGCAACAAAGACAACTGATTGCAAGATATTTAATTTGTCAAATGCATTGCCCAATCCTCTAGATAGTGATACCATTACATGGTAAATAGTCCCTGTGATAAGTCCTATTTTGCTAAATCGACTGAGCATCTGTCTATCTTTGAATATATCAATATAGAACTGCTAAAAGCGTCTGACATTGTTGGTTAACAGGAAAGAAACGCTATGCGCACAGATCTTATTTAAGACTGCGGGAAGATTACATATTCTTTTATATGATCGGAATCATCAAAAGTGAAGGAAGGAAAAAAAAAATTTTTTTTTGGATTATTTTCCATAACATTTAGCATTTTCGTGATCAGCCGTTGTTTCCTCGCAGTTGAGCTTTGAACAGTAAGCAGATACCCCTCAGGTGAGTGCATTGATATAATCTGGATTTTAGTCTACCATCTGTCCAAATGATTTTCCGGCAGTGCTCCCAGCAGGGCTGCAGGTGATGGACATTGCCCCCCACCAGGTAGAAAACTCAGATCTTATGCATGGTAATGACATCACTCCCGGCTGTGGACGAGCAGATGTCTGTAGACTGTCATCTGAATAGTCCCAGTGTGATGAGTGAATTAGATGCATGTCCTCCTTGGCATTGGATTTACATATCAAGCTTTAAAGTGCAACATGGGGGTATTTATAAAAAAAATTGCAAAAGATTGGAAAGAAGAAATGTTTTCTGTAGCAACCAATCAGACCTTTTTCATATAGAAAATGATATCATATGGTAGTTTGCCATGCTGATTGCTGCGTGCATTGGCTGTTGCATTATCTATCTATCTATCTATCTATCTATATAAATAAAGGTGAAAGCCCTTACTGACTGACTCAATGACTGACTGACTTGCCACTAATTCTCTCACTTCCTGGTGTCGTACAAACATGAAATTTGGCAGGAGCATTCTTTAGGTCCGAAACAGGAAAAGTAAAGGGGTCACAACTCGAAAATTCAATGCTAAGCATAAAAGTATTTCCGCCCCCGTGTAATGTACCAAATCTAATTCTCTAACTTCCTGATGTCGTACAAACATGAAATTTGGGATGATCATTCTTTAGGTCTGAAATAGGAAAAGTAAAGGGGTCACAACTTAAAAAGTTAATGCTAAGTGCAAAAGTATTGGCGCCCGTGTGTAATGTCCCAAATATAATTTTCTAACTTCCTGATGTCGTACAAACATGAAATTTGGCAAGAGCCTTCTTTAAATCCTAAATAGGAAAAGTAAAGGGGTCACAACTCGAAAATTCAATGCTAAGTGCAAAAGTATTGGCACCCGTGTAATGTACGATATCTGATTCTCTAACTTCCCAATGTTGTACAAACATGAAATTTGGCAGGAGCCTTCTTTAGGTCCTAAATAGGAAAAGTAAAGGGTCACAACTTGATTATTCAATCGTAAGTGCAAAAGTATTGGCACTCCTATGTAATGTAACTTTCTGGTGTCGCACAAACATGAAATTTAGCATGACTATTCTGTAGGTCCTAAATAGGAAAAGTAAAGGGGTCACAACTCAATTATTCAATGTTAAGTGCAAAAGTAAGTGTACCCCTGTGTAATGTAACTTCTTGGTGTCATACAAGCGTGAAATTTGGCTCAAGCATTCTTTAGGTTCCAAATGAGGAGAGTGGGAGGGGTGGCATATTCTGCAGAGGGACATCGGTACATGCAGCCTCAGGAGAATCTAACGCTCCTTAGTGTATACATATTTTATTCCTCGGTTACTCTAAAGTAATCTTGACTTCATAAAATTTTCTGTGCAAACAATGCGTAAACACCTGTATCAAATTAACTCGGGCGAGGCCGGGTATATCAGCTAGTGTAGTATAAGGCTTGGTGCATCCAATCAGGAGTTATGAAGCAAAATGTGAAATTGCACCCCTCCCCAAAAAACCAAAACACTCATTTTACAGGCATTGGAAGCGTCACAAGAAACCCCAAAGATATATTTGAACCAATGACACCTGTCTGAAATAATAGTGGCCCCAATAATGTCCCCCTTACTGGCCCCTAATAGTAAAAGTGACCCCCTTAATGTCCTCAATAGTAATAGTGAGCCAGTTGGTGGGGTGGCCCCAGTAGTAATCGTGACCATGTTAGTGGCAGCAGTAGTAATAGTGGTAACATACATAGTAACATAGTATGCAAGGCTGAAAAAAGAAAAATGTCCATCCAGTTCAGCCTGTTTCCATTCCTCCTTGTTGGGTATATCACATAGATGGGCGATTATTTGTGAGGAATCGCACTAAAATAGGGTGTGCAATGATTTTTTACACTTGGACTATCGCTCTGAGTAAAAAAAAATTGCTCATGTGAATACAGTTTTTGAAAATAATGGGTCCTTTTAACGTGCGAGTTCTGTCCATATCGGAATTGGACAGAATTCATATGTAGAATTTGCATATGTGAATACATCCGAATACTCATTACAGACACTGAGGTTAAGAGGATGCGTGGAAATCATATGTACAACGACGTGATGCGATTATCTTGAAAGTTGCATGTACTTGCGGTGAAAATAACAGTTTGAGGGCTTATTCACACGAGCGTATATCGGCCGCCGTTTTCACGGCCGGCCGATATGCGCTACCATCTGATGCATTTGATTCCAATGCATCAGGTCACACAGGTGTATTCCCATGGCAAAAAAGCGCCCGGCCGGGTGCTTTTACACCAGGCAGGAATGATAATCATGGAACGATCATACTGGCCTTACTACGTTCGCTGCCATAGACTCCTATGGGAGCAGGGGCGTAACTATAGGGTATGCAGGGGATGCGGTTGCACCCGGACCCAGAACCCTTAGAGGGCCCCTAAGGCCTCTCTTCTCCATATAGGAAGCTTTGTAGTATGAATAAAGCATTATAGCTGCGGGGCCCTGTTACAGATTTTGCATTGGGGCCCTGAATCCTCAAGTTATGCCTCTGTATGGGAGCCAATGACAGCCACCAGAGAAGGGAGGTGAGCGGGAGTTTAGCAGCAGAGCTAAGCTGTCTTCCCCCGCCCGACGGCATATACGCCGAGCCTGTGCATCACATGGTAGTGTATATTGGCCGGCCGCGAAAATGCCGTCGGGTCTACGCTTGTGCGAATAATCCCTAAGAGTGTGATATCAGTTTGAGTTTCTTGGACCAATATCGCACTTTCCTGTGTGAATACAGTCTAGGAAACTATGTAAAAAACATTAATTACTAGACAATATACAATGTGCAAATAAACCTAATCATGGCGGTGTCCCTTTAAGTGGCGGAGTACTAGTAGCCCATAAGGGCAGGGAACAACAATGAGGATGCGCTGGGTCACCTATTCTTACATGCATCTCCCTGCTCTACACATACATATTATTTGACTGCTATCACAAATAACACATATTAAAAAGGTGATTTTACTACAAGGAAACAAAATTAAAATTCTATTACCGTATTTTCTCTCGCTGCAACAGGGGACGCTAATTGTTTCCTGTCAGCTAAACCCATTATTTTTGATTACAAAGTTATTTAAATCTCACGCTAAATAGATTTACATGGATATT